>NW_020837964.1:10148223-10219511 GCF_003676395.1 Aethalodelphis obliquidens | reverse complement strand
CTCTCAACCACTGCGCCACCAGGGAAGCCCACCACCATTATTTTTAAGACCAATTATTTTGTGAATCAAATTCCAATGACAACTTGATAGTGAAAATTCAGATTATACACCCAAGTATGGCACAAACTTGTGACTTTGTTTCCTGTTGGGAAGGTTTTTTTCCCCTATACAGACCCCCAAACAGCACCAAGCTCCTGGTTGTTCCCCCAACTAGGGAGCACAGGTTTTCTACTGCCCCGTTCACACTGAAGCAGCACTTCCTGGTTTGAGGGTCTCCATCCCAAATTCCAGCCTTGCACTGCCCATAGGGTCACTGTGTCAGTTTGCTAGGGCTGTCATAACAAAGTACCACAGATTGAGGGGCCTAAATAACAGAAATTAATTTCCTCCCTATTCTGGAGGCTAGAGGTCCACGAGCAAGGTGTAGGCACGACTGGTTTCCTCTGAGGCCTCTCTGCTTGGCTCACGGTTGGCCATATTCTCCCTGTGTCTTCATATGGTCTTCTCTCCGTGCATGTCTGTGTCCAAATCCTCTCCTTAGAAGGCCACCAGTTCTACTGGATTGGGGCCCGTCTAACGACCTCCTTTTAACTTAATTACTTATTTAAAGTCCCTTTCATCAAATACAGTCACCTTCTGAAATACTAGGGATTAGGACTTCAGTGTATGAACTTGGGGGCAGGACATAATTCAATCCACAATAGGCAGCCTCTGAATCCAGTCTGCCAGGCTGCCGGAAGTGGAGGTTCTGAGGGGTCTTTAATGCCTCTCTCTGAATCTAGCTTAGGACCAAGCTCCGCTGCTAACATTTCTAGGAAGTTAATCCTGGTCCGATGCCCCTGGACAGCATTCAGAGCTTCCTCATCCAAGGCACTGTGTACATACTTCCCTGGTCATGCTATATAATCATTGGCTACATATATCCTAATAGAGGAGGATGGTACAATAACACTGGTGATGACGCAGCCCCGGGCACAGGAACTCTTTGAGGCAGCTACTTTTATTAACCGCCTTTTAAAAATAAAGAAGCTTTGTCACAGAAGGTTAATTAATCCACCCAAGATCACAAAGCTAGGGAGTGACACCATTAGGATTCAAACACGGGTCCTCAGGCCAGAGTGCACATCCTTACACCACTATTTACTGACTTTGGAATCCAAGAGACTAGGTCTGAATTTCAGCTCTGCCACTAAATTATCAGTAAGCCTCTGAGAACGTTGCTCTAAATGTACCTCCTTTGCTCCTTTAACAAATACTGAGGACCAGTGATATGGCACTCGGTGAGACGGGGCTGGGGATGCACAGTGAGCCACGCCCGGCATGGACTTTGATCTCGTGGAGCTTACCGTCTAATGGGGGAGCTGCCCCTGGGGGGACGGTGTGGGGGGATGATTTCAATGAGGTCAAGTTATAAACCAGGAAGAAGGCCCTGAAGGAGAGGAATGTGCTACAAAGTAGAAACCTGCTGTAGAACTGGAATGGCAGGGACGTCCTGCTGGAACGCATGGATACCAGGAGGAGAAACTGGCAATAACTAAGCAAAGGGTATGGTAAGAATACAAAGAGAATATTCCAAAAGGAAGAGCACACCCCAGGGTCCTGTGGCGGAAGGAGGTTGGGCAAAACCAAAGAAATGGAAGAAGATCCATGTGGCTAGAAAACAGAGAGGGAGAAAGAAGGTGGTGTGAGATGGCTCTGGAGAGGCTGGCAGGGAGAGAAAACGCTAAACCTCTCTGCAGATTTCTACCAGAAGGGTTTTACCAGGTTTAACTCATCCATAAACTGTCAATAATACAATAATAATTCCTTCCTTGTAAGGCTGCAGTGAGGATTTGCTTGGGGGGGGGGGAAACTATGACAGATGTCTGGGTTGTGGTCAGCACTCAGCCATCAGTCTTTTTTTCAGTTTTTCTCAACTGTATTTCTTATAAGGAATGTCTAGTCAACAGTCTTGTCCACTGGGGTTTTAGCCCTCCTTTAAATTGATTTCCACACAAAATGTAGGACATTGGTATCTCACTCTGCGGCCTGTCCTTTCAATCTTTCATTTGCATGAAAATTACTAGATCAAATAATGTCATCCTGCAGAAAAGCCGCAATTGTGAAATCAAGCAAACCTTGCAAAAGCGGCCAAACCAGAGGATTTGCCAAATGCCACCACTACCAATTAGAAGCGAGAGTGATTTGGGACAACATCTTTAAGAAAGAATAAGAAGTCTTTCTTCCAAAGAGTACCACAAAAACTCTCCTTTTAAGATGTTAAAAAAATAAAATAAAACAAAAAAACCTCTCCTTTTATAGAGAGAACAGAGGGTAGTGGCATTGAACAGTATTCTTCCCCAGCTTTTGGTACAACCGAGTGCTGAGGGCTGACGTGGCAAGTGCCACATTTTATTTAGAGCTTCGTCATCTTCTCTAGGGCTATACGCTCCCTCACTTCTCATGTGTAATATAAAGAACTCCCTGTTTCTCGTCTTTATCAGTTATAACATTTGGAACCATCAAGCTCACCACTGCAAGGAGATTTAGGTTGAGAAGGATAGCTAGGCTTTGCAGCTCTGACTCTGTCCTAAGATTTATATTTCTTACAGGAGTCCTGGTGCGACCACCCCACTGGCCTTGGGTAGGGTTGGAGCAGGAGAAATGACTCATACTTTAGCCTAAATGTGGACAAAAGACCCTTCTCTTTATACCCCATAACTTAACTGAGACAATGTCAGAAGAGTCGCATCCGACTTTGCTAAAAGGGAAATCAACACCCAAACCAAGAGTACCTAGAGCGCAGATAATCTGTTTACCGAGAATGACCAGCTCACTGTCAGCTTGTGGCTCCACGTAGCTGAAGGCAACTCCAAGCTTCTCGTCTCTCTTTGACTCTCAACACCTAGGAGTTCATGCCCACGTATCTGAGATCTTATATGCTCTACCTAAAGCCCAAAAGCGAGAGATCCCTGTCTCCTTTGTGGTTTGTCTAAACCGATCTCTTCCTTGGTTGACCAACAGCAGGAATAAAATTCACTTGTAGCCTCACCTCCTGTTCCTCCTTAGGCTGAGGCTGTATTGGGCATCTCTCTGAACAAACTTAGAAATGCGAGATCCACATACCCATCAGAAGAGGGTCATCTCCTCACAAATACTCCATTCTCCAAAGCCCAGTTTTCTCAAAAAATGGGAAAAAACTGTGCCACGGAAGATAAGTCTAACACCCACTCACCATTCTCTTGTGATACATTTTTAAAAACGCAGGTGCTGCTTTCAAATAATTATATCTACATTCTATTTCAAAATACTGTAATAATTTTCAAGCTGTTACATCTGTCTTCTCTAGCCTCCAAATACCTTTATTTACTGAATTGTGCAAGAATAACTGTAAGATAAGTCAGAACAGGCTGTGACCCACCCTCTCTAATGAACTGTAAGATCTGAGAGGGCCAGGCTGTGTCTGAGTGATCTTTTATGCAGCTATGATTGTGCACATCCTGGTGACTCTGTCTTGAATCCCTTCTGGTAGACACTTTTCAAGCTTGTTGGCTTGCCAGCATCTCAACTTTCTTCTAAGTTTGGAGAATTCTCCCTGTGTCCCACTACAGAAGCTGCAAATGTCAGGTACTTCTTTTCCCAGACTCCCTTGCAGCTACAGCGTGAACACGTGGCCCAGGCTCTGCCAATCAGATGCACCCACAATGGACTCTGAAACAGTACCCAGTGGTACCAGGAAGTGGGACCATCTCAGGCAGCAATAGGGGCTGCAGCAAACTTGAGCTCCCAGGACACAACTACAGGGCGGTAAGTCCAAGTATTCAGGGCTTGTGCTTTTTTGCCGAACCAGTTCTAGGGCATGGTTTTGACCTTTGTCTCTGTGTAAATCGGAGCCTGGTTTTTAGCCCTCCTAAAAATACCCTTTTAATAAATCCTTTTCTGCTTAAATCAGCCAGAATCAGTACCTGGAATGCCCAGTTAAGCGTCCTCACTACACTTTTCTTACCCGGAGAACCAGCTCAAAACTCCCACTAAGTGGCTGATGAGTGAAAATAGGAGGCAATCACCTGGCTATTATTGGTCTAATTCCTGCAGATAAACAGGAAAATGGATTAAAAAAACCCAAAACAGACTAATCTCCTACTTTGGAGCCTACGATCCAGGTCAGGATGCTGTTCTCCTTTCTGTGGAAGCACAGATTATCCTCCCAGATAACTACCCGTCAGTCTGATAACAATACTGTATATCTGTAGCAACACACAGAAAATTATTCGCAGTTATGATGAAGGTAAAAATGCTTTTTAAAAAATGCTTTCCACTTTTAAAAGATGGAAACCCTCAGCTGAAGAGAGACTTGTTTTTTTCAGGTGAATATTCTGGACCACAGGTTTCTGCATGATTTTGCTGAAAAGTAAATGACATGTCATGGTTTCAGAGCAGAAAGAGACCATGCCAAGTGAGTCTGCATAATCCTATCCTTCAGTTTTGTCCCAGACTCAGGGTCAAGTGAATCGTGTTTAATGGAAGAAGTCCTCTCTCAAGTGTTGAGGAGTAAGACCTTTCCAGAACAGAGAATAAGGCCCTGTCACCCTCCAGGGTTATTCTCTCCTCATGCCCTCTATATTAACCCAAAAGCTTCTGTCTGGGGAATCCTCCCTTGCCATGCCGAGGATGGAGACACACAGGGTGTCCTCTGAGCAAACTTGGGAATGTACCTCATCACATTGTCACCAAGATTTTACGACAGAGCAGTGAGCAATTATGTGCAAACAGATTCACAAGTGGGCCATTGTTTCAGGCTGTGGTTACTCATATGTCAGTGTGCTTTCAAAGTGCATGCTTCTTACCAACGGGGTCAGCAACAGACCCTTAAATTACATGGTTGTGGGTATAAACAGAGCCTTCCAACCCTGGCTCTCAATCAGAACAAAATTTGTGCTGAGGCATAAAGAAGGTTTTGTGCTGCTGGGAACGTTCATCCAGAGAAATCTACAAACAGTGAGCTGCTTTACTACAGATGCCCAAGGGGACCTTAAGATAACACTTTGCTATCAGTGAGTTTCAGGCAAAATTTATCTCCTGAACTGCCAGTAGAGAAATCCTACCTAGAATCCAATAGGATAAATGGGGCTCAACCTGCTTGTCAATTTCAAACAATGGGTGGGTGGTCCTAAGCACTGGCTTGGTGGGAAAGAGTCCAAGATTGATTAGCGATGTCTACCCTGGGATGGGAAGTGAGTTCCATGAATTTTAAAAGCCCTGTCACCCGATGTCACAGTGTCAATTAAACATTGCCTGATTTCCTCAATTCAGTCCTGAAATCTCCGTCCTTGGAAACTCCAGAACTGTTTCCTTCTGCTTCTCTTATAATACTAGATTCCACTCTACTATTTGCACGTTTCCGTTTGCCTCTTCTAGCTCTTTAATTCCCCAAGGCAAGAAACTTCAGCTTATCTACTCCTGCATTCCTCTTGGGTTTTAGCAATCTTCCACCCAGCCTTTTACCTATTTCTCAATTCTGCAGCAAGTGTGGAATTTCTCCTCTGTGTTGGAATTGGTTAGACTGGAAGAGAAGCATAGATAAGATCCAGTCCGTACCTTCAATAAGCTTATGGCCTAGTGGACTACTTACTGAGTGAATGAAGCAAAAATTGTATTCTGGTTCCCCCACTGGTGTGATCTGTGCTAATGACCATCTCTTAGAGGGGTTGGTGGTTTATTACTTATGAAGTAGGTTTCCATATACATTGTACTCTGATGTCATCCCAGTGAGATGGACAGAACAGTGAACTGAGGTCATATCAGAATGGTTAAAAGACTTACCCCCAGTTTCACCATGATATGTTTTCACAAATCAATTAAGGAATGTTTTTGAAAGTAACCATGAAGCAAATGGCTCCATAGTGCTGTGACCTGAAGGCTGAGCTCTGACAATCATCCCAGCTTCAAACACAGAGCAGGAACCTCAGTGTCTGGATTGGCTGAGTAACAGACACCACCACAAAGATGTCCGTATCCTAACCCCTGGAACCTGAGAACATGTGAGGTTTCATGGCAAAAAGGGAATTAAGATTTCAGATGGAATTAAGGTTGCTAATCAGCTGACATTAACATAGGGAGATTATCTTGGATTTTCCAGATGGGCCAAATGTAATCACAAGGTCTTTAAATGGGGAAAAAGGAGACAGAAGAGAACCAGAGAGACGCCAGCATGCAGAGGACTCAGCTGGACATTGCTGGCTTTGAAGATGGAGGAAGGGACCACAGCCAAGGAATGCAGGCAGCTCCTTTCAGGGCTCGAAAAGCCCCTAGACCCTCCTAGAGCTTCCAGAAGGAACAGCCCTGCCAACACCTTGACTGTAGCCCACTAAGGCTCATTTCGGACCTCTGACCTCCAGAATTGTAAAGTAATAAATGTGTGCTGTTCTGAGCCATTAAGCTTGTGGGAATTTGCACAGCAGCAGTAGGAATTGAATTCAGAGTCCCTGTGAGCAAATCAGTTTCAAAATAGCCTTCTTCACAAGATGTGTGTGTGTGTGTGTGTGTGTGTGTGTAATAAAAGGATATATACACAGGGTCTTCTGCACAGCAGAGCAATCACAAATGTTAGTTCCCCTCTGTCTTCCCTTGGAAATATCACATCCTGAGAGTCTTTATTTTTTTATCACAATTTAAGCAAATTTTGGCCTATACGATTCTCTGACGACATTCCAAAACACTGAAGAAAAATAAACAAGAAATAAAACTCTTCTTCCAAGAAAGTAGGTCTCCACCCTAACTATACATGAGAATCACCTGAGGGACTTTTAAAAAACAGAGATGCCCAGGCTCTCTCTCGGACCAATCACATCATTCTCTCCGGGAGCGAGTCTCAAGCATAGGTCTTCCTTTAAAAGCTCCCCGGGTAATTTTAAGGTGAGATGAGGGTTGAAAACACCCCCCCAAAGCCATGGAGGAGTTTTTACAGTAGAAATGGGAGCACAGCTCTCTTGATCCTTCACCCCTGTAATTGTCCCTACCACGCCCACAATATGACTTCCCAGCACCTTCTCCTAAATATACTAGTTTTCCTGTTTTGTATTTACTCCAGAAAGCTCTTGCCAAAAGAAAACCGACTCAGAAGTCCAGTGGATAAAAAAAAGACGAAAATGGGATTTGGGAGCCAGGAATCCTTCAGATTCCAGCCTTCTGAATGTCCTCTGAAACCAAAATTTTTGTTTATCAGTTAACCCTGGAGGTGGGCTGGACTTGTGTACCTGTCTAGTGTGGCATGTCCCAAACCGTACACCGCAGACCATTAGATCCTCAGGACATTAACAGATGTTGTCAGAAAAAAATAACAATCATGGGGGGTCTATGATCAAATATCTTAGAAAATCACCATCCATGCTCTCCCACACTTAGATATTAAAGGCTCTGAGATGTTCTGCAGTTGAATACGCGCGCGCACACACACACACACACACACACACACACAGAGTTTAACCTAATACTTCCTAAACTTACTTGACCAAGGAATTGTTCTGTTAAGGAATACCCGTCATCCGGGGGACCCAGTGTGGAAATGCAATTCCTTCTTGTGAAAGATCAGAAAATGGGGGCTTAGGGTATGATGTACTTTGCCCAAGGTAAGGAAGCACAGTCTGCCAATGCCTCCCTGTCTCCCCCTGAGCCACCTGGACTTCCCTGACCTGGGCTATTTCCAGCTCACTGACAGCTTCCCAACCCAGGGTGCCTATGCTTTCCATCACTGGCTCTGCCCGCCTCAAAGCTCTGCTCACGAGGGGCCCTCTTAGTGGCTTTTCCCCTCCCCCCGCCCCTAACCCTACTTCTTCACCTGTGCTTCCCAGGGTCAGTCTCCTAGTGACCCTCCTCTCCACGCTTTCTTTTGCAGGAACACAAAGAGTTATTCACAGAGCAACTTACGCACAATGACCTAGATTTAAGGTCTAGTTCAGACACTAAATAGGTGATTTTTTTAAAAGATTTAATTTTTTTAGACCAGTTTTAGGTTCATGGCAAACATGTGCAGAGAGTGCAAAGATTTCCCATATACCCCCTGCCCTCACACGTGCATAGCTCCCCCATTAGCAACATCCCTGCTACAGTGGGACCCACATTACAATCAGCGCAGCTACACTGGTACATCCCTATCACTCAACGTCCATAGTTTGCATGAAGGTTCACTCTTTTTTTTTTTAAATTTTTATTGGAGTATAGTTGATTTACATTGTTGTGTTAGTTTCAGGTGGTCAGCAAAGTGAATCAGTTTTACATATACATATATCCACTCTTTTTTTTTTTTTTTAAGATTCTTTTCCCGTACAGGCTATTACAGAGTATTGAGTACAGTTCCCTGCTGTATAGCACAAGAGGGTTCACTCTTAATGTTGTACATTCTGTGGGTTTGGACAAATGTATCGTGACATGTATCCATCATTACAGTATCATACAGAGTAATTTCACTGCCTTAAAAATCCTCTGTCCTAATGACTGGGTTTTTTTACAAATGAAATCAGATTCAACCTCCAGATTCCAAGTTTTCAGCAGACATAGACATTTTCTCTTGAGACCAGCAGTTAAATTCTACTGTCAAAATCAAAAGAGTTTAAGCTTTTTCTTCCTCCTGACACTAAAAAAATTTTTTTAAATGTTTTCTGAGAAATAAGGCTGCGTTAGAGATAAAGCATTTTTGCCTTATCTTCAGAAGCAGGGCTTCTCCATTTTTGTGCCCACTGGTGAAAGGTCACAGACAAATAATCAGTCATGTTGCTAGAATGTTCTTTGAGAGCTAAGAAGGAAACAGAAAAGCTTAAGACATTTGAACTCAGGAATTTCTGAATAGGCTGCACATCTGAGGTGGCTCCAGGCAGCCAATTTTTTTTTTTTTTTTTGAAAACAGTGAATAAATTGCTCAAGAAATTAGCTGTCAATAGCAGGGGTATGAAAACCCAGCCAGAGCTCTAAGTTTGGCCAAGGATCTCAAACTGTTTTCCAGATATTTGGGGCTCAGTAAACTCTAACACACTTTCCCCAGCAACTTCTTTTCCCCTTTAATTTCCAAACCCTGAAATTACAAGAGAACTTTGATATATGCTTTTTAAACATTAGTTGATATCAAGCAAGCAGATAAGCATTTTCTGATTATTGTTTTAATGGAAGGATTTTCAAGAAACTAACATTTGATTTCGGTGATTGCGATTTTTTCCCGTATTTAAATTTTGCACACTCTGTATGCCGAGGGTGGACATTTACGGTTGAAAGCTCGTGAGAGAAACTTACATTGTCACAGGGAGGGAGGGAGACACAGAGAGAGACAGAGAGCGGGGGAGAGGGAGAGAGTCTACAGGAGTTTCAGGAGACCTACGCTTAGAGCGCTGGGAGGAGAGAAATATCTAGTAAGGTAGAGAAAATGCAGCCCTTGCCTTTCACCTTGGAGGAGACTGATGCTGTCTAAGGCCAGTTGGACAACAGTCAGAACAGGCATTACAAATAGATGAATAAGTTGTTAGAATCCGTCTGCTCCGCTCTGAATATTTTCAGGACTGACTGGATCCAGAGTTGTGTGCTTCAAAACACAACTACATCTGACTGCTCTTCATCAAAAGTCACGGCTGCCTAGAAATCCATTCCCAGAAGTCCCGCTCTTGTGCCCCATGAGGGTGTGACCTGTCACTCCTTCCTAACTGCCTTCTCGATCCTCAGCTCTCATCATAACCATTGCCAGAAACTTCCCACCATCTTGGGGTCTGACCTCAATCCCAGACAAATGACCAGACCATCTGACTCTCCACTAGCTTAGCTCTGAAACCAGATTTTGTTTTGAAGGGCGGAGATTCCATGTGAAAATGTTGTTCTCTATCATCTTGACCTCACACCGTGGAGCTCCTGCTAATGGCAACACCAGCTCATCCCCCCATTTCCACCCAAGCATCCCACTAAGCATCTCTCCATGGACATTCTACCTACACAATACAGTGCTCATCACCTTGCAGGTGCAAACCACCCTCTGTGGATTACATAGGGGGTCTCCTACAGGGAATGTTTTGAGAGAGTGATGGGGACCATTTTTGGTCCCCTTTGACCAAAAATGACTCCCTCAGAAGCCTGCCATGGGACTGAAAAGTCCACCATTCTTTTCTCTGGATTAAAACATGGAAGGCAACTGTCTAGGGAGATGGGGAACTGGTGAAGTCATAATCGACCACAGGTATGCAGGCTAAAATGAACTTATCAAATTCGCTCTGGCCACCAGCAGGGCTAATGAAAATAGATCATGGACACAAACTATTTGTTTAGATATGACAAGGAAAGATGCCTGGGGCACATGGGGCTGAGCAATCAAAATGTTTCTCCTTAGAAAAGGGAACCCGCCTGCAGTGTTGGTGGGAATGTAAATTGATGCAGCCACTATGGAGAACAGTGTGGAGGTTCCTTAAAAAACTAAAAATAGAGTTACCATATGATCCAGCAATCCCACTCCTGGGCATATATCTGGGGAAAATGTTAATTCAAAAAGATACATTCACCCCAATGTTCATAGCTGCATTATTTACAATAGCCGAGACATGGAAGCAACCTAAATGTCCATCAACAGATGAATGGATAAAGATGTGGTACATATATACGATGGAATACTACTCAGCCATAAAAAAAGAGTGAAATAATGCCACTTGCAGCAACATGGATGGACCTAGAGATTATCATACTAAGTGAAGTAAGTTAGAACAGAGAAAGACAAATATCATATACCACTTGTATGTGGAATCTAAAACAAAATGATACAAATGAACTTACTTACAAAACAGAAATAGACTCACAGACACAGAAAACAAACTTATGGCTACCAAAGGGGAAAGGGGAGGAGGGATAAATTAGGAGTTTGAGATTAACAGGCACAGGGAACTATATTCAATATTTTGTAATAACCTAAAATGGAAAAAGAATCTGAAAAAGAACACATACGTATGTATTATATATCTGAATCACTTTGCTGTACACCTGAAACTAACAACATTGTAAATTAACTATACTTCAGTAAAAAAATGTTTCTCCTTAGTTATGGGAATAATAAGGAGGTGGGCAGGCGTTAGGAGACAAAACAAGAGTACTACGTGCCCCTAGAAGAACCTAACCCCAAGGAGAAGACACACAGGTAGGAAAAGATGATGAAAACAATGCTGCAGTCACCATCCAGGGAGAAGACAAAGTGTTAGACATTTACAATATAGCCACTGATTGGATTATCATGATCCTTATACTAGGTAGGTATTCTCATTTCCATTTTACAGATGAGTATACTGAGGCTCATAGAAAATTCATCCCTTACCTTCTTCACACAACTAATAAGTGGCAGGTTGTGGGTTCAAGCCCAGATCCCCCTCCAAAGTCATCATCATTCCATTTGGTCACACCATCTTCCTAATAATGTCTTAGTTGTAGTATAGTTAGGGGCGCACATATGTGCTTTCTCAGGGAAAAAGAAAGACAGAGAAGGAAAAATTCCACTAGATTTAAGACTAGAGGCTTGGCGCAGAGAAGCAGCAACGTCACTGAACTCACCGGACGACTGTTCCTTAGCCTCACGCCCCACGATTCACCTAAGCCTGTGGCTCCCAACTGGGTACTCAGAGGTATTGCAAGGGGTCTGTGTATCCATATGTACATTGAACCTTGTCTGCAGACAACATACATCACGGACATCTACTTCTGTGACTGATAATATACCAGTTGATTCAAAAGTGTTATTGAATTCACAGGAGGTATTTATCATTGTATATTTCCCAACCCAGGAATATTAAAAGCATAATTAGAATCATATGAGATGGGAGTTTTTGTTATTAAAAGGGGATTTTCAATCCTACAATCCAGAAATTCCATTCTTAGATATATACTCAACAGCAATGCGGCGATGTGTTCACCCATAGACATTATACAGGAACGCTCACAGAAGTGTATTCATCATTTCCCCAAAGCGGAAACAACCCAAATGCCAACAAGAGTGCAGTGGCTAAGTACAGTGTCGAACAGTTATGCCACGGAATACGATGCAGCAGCAGATGAGAACAGACCACAACTGCACACAACAGCAGGGTGAATCTCACAGTGTGACGTGGAGCGAGGAAGACAGAAGCCTAAAAACAACCCTCTGTGTGATTCCACTTATATAATATTCACAGACAAGCGAGACGAATCTGGGCTGTGCAAAGTCAGGAGAGAGTTGACCCTGAGGTGTGCAGTGCAACTTGAGTGACGGGGGCCTCTAGTGTTCTGTTTCTTGATCATCTGGATGTGGGTTACGTGAGGGTATCCAGTTAATGAACATTCCTTGAGCTGTGCATGTGATTTATATGTGTTTTTATATTGCTATTTTAATAAAAGATTTTTTAAAACAGAGGCAGTCATACCTATAAGATACATGACCACCGCTCTCTGTAAAGGTTCCTCCCAGCCAGGTGCCTCCCTATTTTCACCCTGGCCATCTCCCCAGCTTCAAATCCCGCACCCCACCCTCTCTGCCTATAAAAACCATTTCTTGTTCTTTCAGACTCAGCTCTGTTGCACCACCTCCAAGGAACTCTCTCCCATTCTCTAGCCAGGAGTGAATTCTTGCTCCCCAAGCCCCAGAGAGCTTTAACAGCGATTTCTCTGATGACAAAGCAGAGGTCCCCAGAGCCTAGCATAGCACAGTGCTTGCCAAATGACAGGATAACAACAAAGGTCTTCTGTTGTTATAATAACCTCCACATCTTAACCTCCTAAAGAAGGATTTATGTTCACCTTGCTTCCTGCCCTCAAGAAACTCATAGTCTTGGAAGAAACGTATGTCTGCTAACCTTGTATTGCTCACCAGACCCAACCCATTACCATGCATCCAGCAGGTGCTCAGGTAATGAATGAAGACACATGTCACCTGTAAAAAGAACTTGCAATGAAAGATACCTGGAAGATCTCAGCAATTCTAGATCATACATGAACAAAGGAAAACCAAGAAGAATTCGATATGAACATTGCCCTTTCCCCCCCGGTGGCTGGTATGTTATCGGATTGATACTAGACTGAATACCCCTTTGTGGGTCCAATGATCTCTACAGGCAAAAATGTGCTTTTGTTTTCTACAATAAGAAAACTGAAGGGTGCTGAGATGTTTTGATCGTGGGGATGAAAAGCTCAGCCCAGTTCCAAGCCCCTTGGATCAACCTTGGCACACACTTCCACCACGAGGAAAAGGCATCCGACAACAAAACCGGCAAGGCTACATCCCAGGAAAGATGACAGAAGTGGTACAGACGGATAAGCCTTCAAATCCACTTCAGCCTGGTGCCCCAGGAGGGGCCACGGTATTTCTGAAGGGTCCCCAGAGAGTGTCCTCAGTCTATCCTTCTGCCTCCTTCCTTCCCTTTTTCCTCCCCTTTTCTCACTAACCTGCACAGGACAAATTCACTGTGAAATGATTTTTTTTTTAATCATTAGGGCAAAATGAGCGAGGCTGGAGCACTAAGATTCCTGAATTAATAATATTGCTGCCATCCGTGATTTGGGCTTTCTCTTTTCTGTTGGCAGAAGCCAACACATGAGGAGATATTTTCCAGCATCACAGTCAAACTGTGCATTTTTAGATTTGTGGGCAGGCTGAGTGATCTCCAGCCAGAGTCTCAGCCCTCAGTCCTACATTCCAGTGTCATTCTCTGACCACAGCATCATTTCTGGTCTCCCCCAAGTCACTGCTTCGGAGAAAATGAAGCGTGTTTTCAGAATTTAATTTAAGAATAACCCAGGCAACCTAAGGCCAACTGACAAGGTAGTGGGTCCAGCCAACAGAAGGAAGGGCAGACATTGAAGACAGACGTGGTCAGCACCTCCCACCAATGAGACCTTTTATGCCTGCATTGAGGATTTCATCGAAAGTTGGAGTGCAGGTCCAAGCAGCTTCAAGTGCCCACATCTTTTGCTTTTTATTCCAATCACAAGAAAACAGAGTATGTGAGTTAAAACGTGTATTCCAGGCATCATTACCATTCAGGTATCAGCTGGAACTGCATTTCTCACGGAATCCTAGCCAAAGCCTTGTTCAAGCTAACACCCTTCCTTCAAAGATTTTACTGCAATTGTCATCTGCTAATAGTTACTTGGGCAATCCAGGGGGGCAAGGATTGAAGTTGTCTTGTTCATGGCATCGGTGGTACCTGGGAAATACGTGGTATAGTTAACACATGCTAGTTGGCTACACAGACTGCTAGGACACAGCAATCAGCAACACCCCACCCCCCCCACCATGGTTGGAAAGCAGGGAAGCAAGAGAAGTGTTTCTCATGCTCGTGGTGAATCCATGATCAAATTTTCCTTCCTTTTTCTTTCTCCCAGACTTCAGGGCCCCAAAGTGTCTCCTGTCCCTAACTTATGGTACCACCATCCTCCAAGTTAATCGGTTTCATTGGTTCCGTCTTCCTTGTCAGTCTGCCTACTTCCGACTCACTGATGCTACCTCTAAAAGCTTTCTTCCAGCCGCCTGCCCCTCTCCTCCAACTCGTATCACTCCTACCCAGGGTCTTGTTCCCACTCTCCTGGACATCGAACTGGCCTCTGACCGTCACTCTTGCTTTTAACCAAATCTCTTCATTTCTAGCTAGCAGATCATTCTCGGTACTTTCAGATCACCCCCTCCTAGAAAAAGCACTCATGAATTCCTCACACTCAGGAATAAAATGTATGAATTTTATGAATTACATGAATAAAAGGTAAATGCCATACTTTGGAATACTCCTCGGTCCCCAAGCTGTCTCCAACTTCCCTCCAGATGATCTTTCTATGTCCAGTTGAAATGCCATTTTCATGCAGGAAGTCTTTCCTAAATCCATCTCCACCTGAAAATGCAACCAAATGCTGTCACCACATTTTTGGGAATTTTGTAAATGTTTAATTTTATAAATTCTAAAGTACCTCCTAAATCGTTCCTCTTAGTCTGGAAAGATCTTCCAGCCATCATCTAGATCATCTTGGTCTTTGTTTACTCCCAAATGCCTAACACTATGCCTGGCACAGAGTAGCTTTTCAAAACCTATTTCTGGAACTTAATTAAATTCATTCCTTCATTCATTCTTTCAAACGTGCAGTCTCTGTTTACCAACCCCACCCCAGGGATAAGATGTAGAATAATTACGTGACCTCAGACACATAACTTTCATCCTTCTATAGTTTCTTCATCTGCAAAACGAGCTATGCTGTGGACCAAATAAAATAATGCACGTGAAGCACTTAGTGTCTGACGCATAGTATATGCTCAATAAATGTTAACCTCTTATTATTATTATTTCACAAGGCAGTCTGTCCACTGTGGGGCAGCTATGGTTACTAAAACATTTTTTGCCCCAATTCTGAGCTAAAACAGACCTCCTTATAACTCCTCTCCATCGACCAGAGCTTCTTTGCCTGTGGGCAACAAGCAGGCTCAGCTACACTTTAAAAAACCTGATTCGCAGCCCCAGGCCTGGAATGAAGGGAAGAAAACTGGGGTCAGCTGGGGAGAGAAGCTGGAATTCATTAAATCCATGGGTTTCTGAAAAGGGCTAAGGTTCTGTAAGTTGGTGTTCATTTTCTACCTTAGGACTTTTGCTCTGGGAGTCCAATATACTGCTTAAATTTCTCTTATTTCCTTCAGCTGTAGGATTTGGGTAAGCAAGGAAAATTCTGCAAAATGACTTCACCATTGGCAGTCATTTGCCCTTGGCCAAATTGGCTTGCAATTACTCTAAGAATGTCAGGAGTTTGCAAATTAGCTTAGGCCGCCTGATGCTAAGTAGTCCCCTTGGGGTGGGTCGTGTCCATGACTTAAGTGAGTCTCGCACAAGATGGATCCAGCTACCCTGAAGAAGTGTGTGCCCTGCTGTCCTCACTCCCCCCCCAGCACCTGGTTCAGCTCCTGCTGGGAGCCATGACACCTCAGGACTTGTTTTCATTTCTCCAGTTTCCCACCCCCTCTTCCACTGGACTTTGTACCTCTTTGTACCTCTGGGTTAATTATTTTTTGAATAAATGGCCTTCAACTGACAGAAGGCTCCTTTCTTTAAGACACCAAGCTTCTCCCTTTCGTCAGTGTGCTCTGTTCTGCAGTGCTGTCCGTTTGCACAGACCAAGGTGTGCAGAAGCTGACACACCCACGCACAGGCATAAGAGCTGATGACGCCACAAGCTAATCTTCAGAAATCTTGAAGTTCAAGAAGAGTCTGTAACTCTCCAGGGGTAGCAATGACTTATTTTCAACTAACTTCAGAGTAATCCATCGTTTTCTTCAACTCAAGCATGTTAGGAGAATGAATTATGTAGTATTTTTACACAATTCACTGAGTATCTACTCTAACTCACAGCCTGACAGCATAGCCTCCTAACCGACTTCTGCCTCTACTTTTGTCCTCTAGAACCTATTCTCTACCAGACCCCAGAGTGATTTTTTTTTTTGCGGTACGCGGGGCTCTCACTGTCGTGGCCTCTCCCGTTGCGGAGCACAGGCTCCGGACGCGCAGGCTCAGCGGCCATGGCTCACGGGCCCAGCCGCTCCGCGGCACGTGGG
Source organism: Aethalodelphis obliquidens (assembly GCF_003676395.1). Taxonomy (NCBI): domain Eukaryota; kingdom Metazoa; phylum Chordata; class Mammalia; order Artiodactyla; family Delphinidae; genus Aethalodelphis; species Aethalodelphis obliquidens. The sequence goes on along the minus strand of NW_020837964.1, from coordinate 10,202,965 downwards.
ATCTTCCCGGACCGGGGTGCGAACCCGCGTCCCCCGCATCGGCAGGCGGACTCTCAACCACTGCGCCACCAGGGAAGCCCCAGAGTGAATTTTTAAAAGATGTAAGTCATAATATCTTACAGTCTTGCTTAGAAATGTTCCACAGCTTCAACTATATTCCAAATGAAACCATGGCTGTCCCAGCTTTATACACCTTGGTTCCTGAAGTTTCTCTGCTCCCTCACAGCCCGCTGCCCTTTGTCTACTACACGCAAATGCCTCCCAGTTCCTCAAATGTATCAACTCCGTTTTGGCTACGGGCCCATAGTTTTTGTACTTCCTCTTCCCTCCTGGATTCTTCTTCCCCAAGTTGTAAATACACGTCTCAGGCACATATTTTTGCTCCCACCTTACATTTAGCTTTCTCTGAGAACTGTAAGCCGCGAAGGTGCTCTTCAAATAATTCAGCTTATTTTCTTTACATCAGACTTCTTGGGATGGCCATGATTTATGTGGTCAGTGGCCCCAATTCTCTATACATAAATAAGAAGTCTAATGAGAGTCAACAAATATAACTGGTTTCATTGCCCAGCGTGGGGAAAACATATCAATCCTACAGTCATTAAACGAATGTGAATCATATATAAAAGTTACCGACATAACAGTCACAGAGCGCCAGGGAAAAGGATTCAGAAGAGAAGACACTCCCTCCCCTTTAGCAGGGTGTTGCTCACTTTGTAAGAAGGAAACCTTACCCGCAATGGAGCTTCTCACTGCCACTGGAAGAGGCAAGTTTGATGGGATTGCAACAATAAGCTGTTTCTTTAATATTCCAATTTCCTTCTAGGACTGAATTACCAGCCTACTTCATACTCCTCAGATGTCACAGGGGCAATAAAACTAATCAGAAGAGGAATTTCTCCTTGACCACTGTCCACAGTCCGTTCCCTCAGAGGCAGGCTCTTGATACGGAAACTTCTCTCAGTGCTGAACAAATAAGCCCGCGGCTTGACAAGTTAGCGACAGGCGTGTCCAAGAGTCACAATGCCTGGAAGCTGAAAGCACGAAAACAAAAGTCAAAAATAAAATAGCAAAAATAGTAGCAACATGAGTAAATCCTAGCATATAGTAAGTGTTTATTCTGTGCCAGAAGTGATTCTAAGCCTTTCTTATATGTTATTTCATTTCAATCCCATATCTGTTGCTTGAAGATGCCAATATTACCTCTCCATTTTACAGATGAGAAAACGGAGGCACAAAGAGATGAAATAAACTAGCCCAGGGTCATTCAGGCAGTGAAGTGTCAGAATTTGAACCCAAGACATCTGACTTCAACACCTTCATCTTAACAATTTACTGCTCCTCCGTGTGCCAGAGAGGCTTGGAGGTCAGCACATCACCAACAGTGCTGACAACACCCACGTACTCTGAGTCCCAGAGGGACATGGTTTGCGGAAGTGGCCATGCAAGGCCTCTGCCAACTTGATGAAATCGTGAGTGACTGAGAAGTGCGATGGGTCCACTCCACCCCGTGCGATACAAGCGCCCAAAACGTTCCAGGAATTCTTGCGACATCTCCCCTCTCTTCCACTGGGCAGGTCTTTTGTACCTAACCCTGGTCTGCGCCGTTTCAGGAGACACTCCACCATCAATTTCTTCTGTTTCATCATGTAGCCAACGATTGTTCTCAATCTCATTTCTAATCACGTTGACCCCATTACCCATTACCTACTGAACCACCTGGGTTTGATTCCCAGTGTTGCCACTTACTGTTTGGGGAAACGAACATGTCACTTACCCTCATCTAAGGTGAGGGGTCTTCATCTTACATCGGACTAACATAAGTTTCTTACAATGTTCTTTTGAGGATCTAGTTCATAGTGACTGCTCAAGAAAAAAAAAGGTAGCTATGTGGCAAAACAAAGCACTTAGCATTTAAGACCTTCTGTGTGCATGGCTCCTACCAACCTTCCCAAGTTTATTCTACAGGAATGCCCTTCAACAAATACTGCTACCTCTGGGGTTCACCGGCTCTCCTCTAGACCAGGTTTCCTCCAGGGGTGGTCCTTGGACGCTCTGCATCAGATTCACGTGACATGTCCTTAAAATTCACATCCTTAAGCCCCACCCTGGCCTTGTTAATCAGAATTTCTCTGGATGGTTCCTGACCACCTTCATTTTTAACAGGCCCTCCAGGCAATACTTACGAAGCCCTACGATGCAGTCCCACTTGCCTTGTCTACGACAAGGTTCTCTGTGCCCGAGACTCCTTCCCGCTCTCATATCCATCACCCAAATCCCACCGATAATTCGAATCCTGACTTATATTTCTCCTCCTTCATACAACCATTCGAGATTCCTCCCTCCAGAAACAATGTGTCCCTGCTCTGAGTTATCGTGGCCCTTATTCGTGGACATGGCGACTGTCCCCAACATTTTCAAGCTCCTAGAGGCGACAGTCAGTATGTAAATCGCGCTAGCATCTCCAAAGTTATCTCTCACGGGACTTCGCACAGAGTAGGAGCTCCGTGAAAATAACTGAATGGGCAGGATAAAGCCCAATCCCAATATTTTCAGATCTTCTTGATAAATTAAGTAATAACCGACTCACTTGAAGAAGAGAAGGGAAGCTGACTGAGCAGACTTTATTTATTTAAATAAATAAATTTATTTATTTATTTCTGGCTGCATTGAGTCTTCGTTGCTGCGCACGGGCTTTTCTCTAGTCGCGGCGAGCAGGGGCTACTCTTCTTTGCAGTGTGTGGGCTTCTCATTGCAGTGTCTTCTCCTGTTGCGGAGCACGGACTCTAGGCGCGCGGGCTTCAGTAGTTGCGGCACGGGAGTTTCAGTAGTTGTGGCTCACGGGCTCTAGAGCGCAGGCACAGTAGTTGTGGTGCACAGGCTTAGTTGCTCCGTGGCATGTGGGATCGTCCTGGCCCAGGGCTCGAACCCCTGTCCCCTGCATTGGCAGGCGGATTCTCAACCACTGCACCATCACGGAAGTCCTGAGCAGACTTTATTATCTTTCTCTCCTCCCCTTCTTCTCCCTGATTCCTGCTGCCCCTTTATTCCTTAGCCCAAGTCTTAGAGTGGGAACCCTTCATGTCTTCCCTTTAGCACACTTGAGGCTGGCTACCAAAGTTAGGTCATTTCTCTTTCTATTTAAGAGTAGGCAAAATAGGAGATCAATATAACAATAATAAACCCTGTAATGTCGTCAGATTTCCCTGGTATAGGCTCCTGTTTAGCTCAAAGGGCTGGAGCATCTTGGTTAGATTCTGACTTTGTGAACGCTGCAGGTTGGTTGCTGTTCTCAGTACAGCTAAGCAGAAACACTCACTCAATTTGCTCCCTTGTTAAAGCACCGCAGTACTTTTCACTCCTACGTCTTAGGCAGCTCAGGCTGCTACAGCAGAACACCATAGGCTGGATGGTTTAAACAACAGACAATTATTTCCCACAGTTCTGAAGGCTGGAAGGCTGAGATCAGGGTGCCAGCATGGTCGGGAGCTTGGTGAGGATCCTCTTCCTAGTTTATAGACCACCCAGCATCTCCCTGTATCTTCACATGACTGAGAGAGAGAGAGAGAGAGAGGGAGGGAGGGAAAGAGACAGCATGTCTCTCCTGTTGCTTCTTTGAAGAGCATTAATCCCATTCATGGGGGCTCCACTCTCATGACCTAATTACTTTCCAAAGGTCCCGCCTCCAAATACCATCATGTTGCAGATTTGGGCTTCAATATATGACTATGGCGGGGGGGGGGGTGCGGAGGGACACAAACATTTAGTTCATAACACCCCAAGCGCCATGATCTCAGTACAGCTCATCCTGAGTTCTGCTGGAAAGGGCACACCTTACCCCCAGGCAGTGGCAAGCAAAATGGCAGTGACTATGCCACTGTAAGTTCAGACCCAACAGTGTAATCACATTTCAACAAGGCAAGAGCAGGAATAATCACTTTCCCTCCACACTCATCTCACTCACTGTGCTCCAGCCACTTCGCTCACCCTGCAGTTCTTCAAACACACCAAGCTCCAAGCTCTTTCCCATCTCAAGCCCTTGCCAATTCCCTCTGCCTGTGATGCCCTTCCCCTATTCCTATAAATATACAAACCTTTCCTTTAAATCATCTTTCCTTTAAGCATCGGCTTAAATATACCATCTGTAGACGGAGCTTCTATGGTTGTATTTTTTTTTTAAATTAAAGTAACCTCCTTTCCCAGTTCATTCCTATTTCACCCCCTTTTTATTTCCTTCTTGACATGTACCACAATCTCCAATTCTTGTATTCATTTTCTAAATTTCCTGGCTCCTTGTCGGTCTTTCCAGAAAGGATAAAAATGGAACGAGGCCAAGAACTGTGTCCATCTTGTTCACCATTCCTGACACATAGTAGCAACTCAATGAATATCTGTTGAATGATTGAATAAAATAATTACACAATATATAATCATAAGGAAAGGGGAGTCACACAATAAAAACATCAAATCTTTTATTCATATATAATGTTATAACCAGGAGATAATCATCTTATTTAATTTTATAACAATATCAGATTTCAACATGAACTCCCTGATTTAAGTTATTTTGTTGCTAAAAGGAACAGGTCCTCCTCTTTATCCTGGACTGTGATTTGCCATGATACTTATTCTATAGACTCTGAATAATAAATCTCATGTCTCCCAATGGAACTCAACTCCTAGAGATTAAAAGTTGACATCCTTACGAGACATCAACCAAGAAAAGACAACTTGAAGAAGCAAGTGTGGCTATTTTAGAAGAAAAAAACGTCTACATTCTGTTTTGACTTTGCAAGTCTCAAAGAATACTTTCATGACAATGCGCGGAGAACTACGTGAAATTAAATAGCCACAGTGGAATGTGGATTTAATTGCTTGAATTGCTGCATTAGCTAAAATAAAACAGCTGTGATCACACTCTGGGGTAAAAACCATTGTTCAACCAAGACTTCTATTAAAGATCGCCCCAGCGATGAGTCTGGCTTTCTAAAATCAGGCATGCCCCTTCCTGGACCACACGCTGTCCTTAGGGTAACAGTGATTTCAATTTGGGGGGCATGTGGGTTGGAGAAACGTTGTCTGTGCCATAGGGCAGGGCACAGGACTGCTTGATAGATTTTTCTCTTTTCCCCCAAATACACAGCTCAAGTTACTCAAAATTACTCAGCAAAGCAAATTCCTTTCATATTTCCATAATCTCAAGACACAGGAAAGGTGTTGGGCTGGCTGCTGGGGCTTTTAGAGTTCCAATGCACTAAAAGATGGAACTAGAAGCAAACTGTGTCCAAGTTCTTCCCAAAGAATCTGTGTGAATAGACCTTGGTCCCTGAAAAAAACGAGTCTCTGAGGTGGTGGTTTTTGATATTTCTCGGGATCAGAAACCACCTTGACATAATTAGAAAGCCATAGAGACTTCCACAGAACATTCTTGAATGTACTAATACAAAGTTGGAAGCCTAGTCTCCAGAAGCTCTGTGAACACCCTAAAATTATCCATGGACCAGAGACTCAGAACCCTTGTTCTAAAATGCAGAAGAGGGGCTTGAGATGGGGAAAGTCAAGAATGCAAATGTTTTCTTCACCAACCCCCATCGTGTATCTACTCTAAATAACTCTGCCACACAACACCTCTAACCCATCTGCAGACCCTGAAACGTGTGATCAATATCATGGCAAGTAAATAAGTGGAAGGGAAAGTTTGAGGGAAAAGCACAGAAGGGCAATGAAGCAGAAAGCCAAAATTTTAAATCCTTAATATTCTGTCCAGTCCTCCATTCCTAAGATTCTGTTCCATTGACCTCACAAGTCAGTCACTGTCAAAGTCAAGTGTGCCTCAAAGTCAACCTGAGAAGGTTACCTTAAAATGCAGATTTCTAAGCTCACCTGGTTTCTGATTCAAAGGGATTCTCTAGTTTTTATTAAACACCCAGATGTTTCTGAAGCTGGCGGCCACTTAAACCACAGTTTCAATTACTTCCAATCCTGTTTCTCAGCGTCTAAGAAATCCCAATATTTCAGGATCCAAAATACATACTCCTTCCTCTTATATCCAGAAGTGACACAAACACCCTTTGTCTGATCCTGAGTACCAGAGATGCCACTCTTTCCTTCTCATCTACACCCCTTTTAAGGGGGAACTTTCAGGGAAGAGATGCAGTGAGCTGTTTCTAGATGACCCGGTGCCTGAGAATTGCCCAACTTCTGATTATCAATTGGCTGCTAGCCTTATTTCACCTGCAAAGTCCCTCTTGTCATGTAATGAAACATATTCACAGGTGTGACACCAGGGGAGGTCAGGGGGCCCATATCTTTCCTGAGGCAATTGCCTACCTTTTCCGCCCATCCTTCAAGACCCTTCTTCTCCAGAATGTCTCAATAATGATTTTACCCCTAATTCCCACAGATGATCCCTCCCCTTTTTGAGTTCCTATTTCACCTGGTTTAACTGCTTATTGTGAACTATAAAATAGAGATAATGCCCCTTTTTGTTCTCTTATTGCTTCTTATCTGCCACCTGAGTACTAGTTCTTTGACAACATGACAATGCTTTAAATGCCTCTTCATCCCACACAATATACAACGAGTCATAAGCACGGAGGAGGTGTGGCAGCACCTGTTGCTTTGGCCTGCCCAGTATCTATTCCCCGCTTTCCCCCATTCTTTCCTGGTAACCATATCTCAGTTTCCGTTCAGAAAACTACCCTCCTCCAGCCTAAATCCATTTGTTTCAGAGAGCCTAACTCCACTCCCTGATTCCAGATATGGGCACATGATCTAGGTTGGGCCAATCAGCATAAACCATTCCCCTGGCACAAATGATTGGTTCACAATTGTCACATGACCCAAGCTAGGCCAATGAGATTCAGTGCCGAAAACTTGGCAAGTATAATCCAGGAAGTGAGTAGTCTCTTTCTGTGCAGGTTCCTGGGGCCAGTGAGCTTCACCAGGCATCTTGTCATCACTAGAGGAGGAGCTGCTCAAGAAGGAGCAACACAGATACAAGCAGGGCTAAGAGATACAGAGCCAGTGACCGAGTCCTAGGGACCTGGTTCCTGGATTCAGCCAGGCCAGAAGCTAGCCCTACCTCCCAAACGGCTCAATTATACACAGCGTACAACTAATAAATATCACCTAGTATTTGAACCAATGTGAGTGTGTTTCTATCCCTTCAACAAAAAGGGTACAGATTTATTTAATAAATACTGACTGGTTGAATTAATAGCCATTTTCGTCTTGGGAAATGTTGGATGTATTTGGGTTCTTAAAGCCTACAAATTACTTCTTTGCAGAAGAAGGTTCAGTTGCTTAACTTACGTCTTTGGCAATGAACACTGATATGGTCATAAACTTATGGCCTTTGGAACTGGACAAATGAACTTGGATCCCAGCTCTGCCACTTAACAAATTGTGTAGCCTTGGGCATTTTACTTAGAAATCTTTAAGCAGGGGAAGATCACAGCAAAAACTGTGCACTGTTATTGGAGGATCATTTTTATGTAGATGATGGAATGAAGGATGGAGAGACAGACGCAGGAAACTGTTATCAAGTTGAGGCGATAGCAGATGAGACTTTAGACTAAGGCAGCATCACTTGAGACACAGACCAGAGAACAGATTGCAAAACCTACAACATAGGAGCAAACTGAATGTGGGATGTGGGGAAAACAAAGGAGTCAAAGTTCCTGCAAACGAGTTCAATTATTTTTAGTATGAGACATTAAAATAAAGAAAGAAATGCAGCCTGCTAGCCAGGTGGTGGGGATGCTCTTCAGTTCTAGTCAATCTGTTGAGTTATCTTTAATAACACAGACAGCTTTGGAGGTAGATCTGTAGCTTCCTTCTTCTTGAAGAAATTGAGCGGCTTCTCACTTCTAGGCAACAGAGGGAGATCTTTCTAGCAGGTGATGCTTTCATGGCTTTGATTTAATGTTGTGTTTTCCAAGGGGCTTCCCTGGTGGCGTAGTGGTTAAGAATCCGCCTGCCAATGTAGGGGACACGGGTTCGAGCCCTGGTCTGGGAAGATCCCACATGCTGCGGAGCAACTAAGCCCGTGTGCCACAACTACTGAGCCTGCGCTGTAGAGCCCGCGTGCCCCAACTACTGAAGCCCACGCACCTAGAGCCCGTGCTCTGCAACAAGAGAAGCCACCGCAATGAGAAGCCCGCACACTGCAACAAAGAGTAGCCCCCGCTCATCGCAACTAAAGAAAGACCACACGCAGCAATGAGGACCCAACGCAGCCAAAAATAAATAAATAAAATTAAAAAAAAAAAAAGAATAAAGTTGTGTTTTCCAAAGTATTAGAGGGGTCTGCTGGTGGTAGAGTACGTGGTTTTAGGTGGATTACAGGAAGACTAGCTGCACACAGACAAGACATGAAATAACTGAATCACATCGGGGAAAAGCTGTTCCCTTTCAGGCCTTTTGATTATTTTGTCAAAGAAAAGAAAAACCTCATACGGGGCCTAAACCATCTTTAACACGTCTTTCTATCACTTGCTAATCTTCTTGCTTAATAGGCAGCAGGTCTCAGGCTTGAAATCTTGAGGAGGCCACGGTATCCATCTGAGTAATACCATTGTGTCTTTGCTGAAGTTATCTTTGCACGTGCTTTCTATCAATGGGAAGTGGAACTTATTTTCCACTTATAATAGCTATTCGTCTTTTTTTTTTTAAGATAAATTTATTTCGTTAAAAAAGATGACTCCATTCAAAGGCAACTAAAGAAATGCAGCACACAGCCATGGCAGGAATTGGGGAAGGGATCCTCCTGGGCCAGGGGTTCTAAAACATCTTTCATCAGTGGTGGAACTTCTGGCACTCTGACAAATGTCTTCTTAGGAGGTATATACTTGGAGCACCACTGAAAGTACACCTTGCAGCTAAAAGCCTACAGTGAGTAAATAAATGTGCCTACTTTCTGGACAGGTACCAGTGCTGAGAACAGCCCCGCTCGGTGCGCAGCATCCCTGCAAGCCCTTGGGAGCCCAGCACGATCTCCTGAACAACTCCTGATTCTAAACAATGCGGGAGTTTGGTTCACTCGTCATGAATAAACACCCTCAGCCCCAATGTTTGGAAACGCAAGGGCTTCTGCTCCCAGACGCCGCTCTGCTCGGCTGCGCGTCCGAAGGATAGATACATCAGCCCTTCCCGGAAGCGCCGCCACGCTTCTGTAAAGGTGCCGCCGGAAAACTCAGGACAAGCACACCAAACAGTCTGGCGTAGGGGTGTGTGATTTCGCGAGCGATCTTTTGTTTATTGAAGGGTCGACTTTTCAAGGGGGAAAAAAAACCACTTCTGGCTGAGCGGCGGAGTTCCAACGCTACTAAACTTCTCCCCCTAGTGGACCTTTCATTAAGACGTAAATCATTCAGAGCTGGAAGCACAAGGACCATGCAGCTGGTAGCTTTTAAATTTCACAGTCAAAAACGGCATTAATTGTTTCTAGATTTTTTGATGATGGTCATTCTGACTGGTGTGAGATGATATCTCATTGTAGTTTTGATTTGCATTTCTCTAATGATTAATGATGTTGAGCATTCTTTCATGTGTTTGTTGGCAATCTGTATATCTTCTTTGGAGAAGTGTCTATTTAGGTCTTCTGCCCATTTTTGGATTGGGTTGTTTGTTTTTTAGTTATTGAGCTGCATGAGCTGCTTATAAATTTTGGAGATTAATCCTTTGTCAGTTGCTTCATTTGCAAATATTTTCTCCCATTCTGAGGGTTGTCTTTTCATCTTGTTTATGGTTTCCTTTGCTGTGCAAAAGCTTTGAAGCTTCATTAGGTCCCATTTGTTTATTTTTGTTTTTATTTCCACTTCTCTAGGAGGTGGGCCAAAAAGGATCTTGCTGTGATTTATGTCATAGAGTGTTCTGCCTATGTTTTCCTCTAAGAGTTTGATAGTTTCTGGCCTTACATTTAGGTCTTTAATCCATTTTGAGCTTATTTTTGTGTATGGTGTTAGGGAGTGATCTAATCTCATACTTTTACATGTAGCTGTCCAGTTTTCCCAGCACCACTTATTGAAGAGGCTGGAGAGGGTGTGGAGAAAAGGGAACACTCTTGCACTGCTGGTGGGAATGTGAATTGGTACAGCCACTATGGAGAACAGTATGGAGGTTCCTTAAAAAACTAAATATAGAACTACCATATGACCCAGCAATCCCACTACTGGGCATATACCCTGAGAAAAACATAATTCAAAAAGAGTCATGTACCAAAATGTTCATTGCAGCTCTATTTGCAATAGCCCGGAGATGGAAACAACCTAAGTGTCCATCATCGGATGAATGGATAAAGAAGATGTGGCACATATATACAATGGAATATTACTCAGCCATAAAAAGAAATGAAATTGAGTTATTTGTAGTGAGGTGGATGGACCTAGAGTCTGTCATACAGAGTGAAGTAAGTCAGAAAGAGAAATACAAATACTGTATGCTAACACATATATATGGAATCTAAGAAAAGAAAATGTCAAGAAGAACCTAGAGGTAAGAGAGGAATAAAGACACAGTCCTACTAGAGAATGGACTTGAGGATATGGGGAGGGGGAAGGGTAAGCTGTTGCAAAGTGAGAGAGAGGCATGGACATATATACACTACCAAACGTAAGGTAGATAGCTAGTGGGAAGCAGCCGCATAGCACAGGGAGATGAGCTCGGTGCTTTGTGACCGCCTGGAGGGGCGGGTTAGGGAGGGTGGGAGGGAGATGCAAGAGGGAGGGGATATGGGAATATATGTATAGCTGCTTCACTTTGTTATACAACAGAAACTAACACACCATTGTAAAGCAATTATACTCCAATAAAGATGCTAAAAAAAATTTTTAAACAAGGATATACCACAACACATCTATTAGAATGTCAAAATGCAGAACACTGACAGCACCACACATTGGCAAGGACGTGGAGCAACAGGAACGCTCATGCACTGCGGGTGGGAATGCAAAATAGTACAGCTACTTTGGAAGACAGTTTGGTAGTTTCTTATAAAACTAAACATACTCTTACCATGTGATACACCAGTGATGCTCTTTGGCATTTACCCTAAAGAGCTGAAAACTTATATCCACGTGAAAACCTGCACACTGACGTTTATTGCAGATTTATTCATAATTGCCAAAACTTGGAAGCGACCAAGATGTCCTTCGGTGCGTGAATGGATAAATAAACTGTAGTACATCCAGACAAGGGGATATTATTCAGTGCTACAAAGAAAGGTGCTATCGAGCCATGAAAAGACACAGAGGACACGTCAATGCACATTACTAAGTGAAAGGAGTCAGTCGGGAAAGGTTACACACTGTGTGATTCCAACTATATGACATAATGGAAAAGGCAAAACTATGGAGATGGTACAAGGCTAGTGGTTGCCAGGGGTTGCGGGAAGGGAGGAATGAATAGGCAGAGCATAGAAGATCTTTATTGCTGTGAAACTCTTGTGTGTGATACTATAATGATGGATACGTGTCATTATATATTTATCCAAACCCAAAGAATATACAACACCAAGAATGAACCCTAAGGTAAACTATGGACTTGGGCTGATAATGATGCGTCAGTGTAGGTTCATTGATTGTAACATAGGTACCACTCTGGTGTGGACGTTGATATGGAGAAGACTGCAAGGGGTCGGGGCAGGGGGTATTCAAGGATTCTCTGCACTTCCTGGTCAACTCTGCTGTGAACCTAATACTGCTCTAGAAAATAAAGTCTCTTTCTAAAAATAAGAAATGCATACATCCATAGTTAAATAAATAAATGTTAAATACTGGGGGATCTTGTTTTGGACACACTGTTTTGGACATCGGAAAGATGTAGACCCTTCCTACTCCAAGTGTGGTCTGGGACCACCAGCATCAGCAGTACCTGGGAGCTTCTAGAAATTCAGAGTCTCAGGCCCCACAGCAGACTCACTCACTGAGAATCTGCATTCTAACAAGACCCTTGAGTGATTTATAATAAAGTGTAAGATGTACTGATGCAGAATGTCTGGTCCCTACCTTCGAGGTGCTTTCAGCCTATTAAAACATTTGGGGAAAAAAACCTGTCTTTGGTGGAGTTTGAGATGCAAAGAAAAGCAGCAATGGTCCACAGTAAGGAACTTCACGCTTTTGATTTCATTTCTCAGTTCCTCCACCCACAAGTTTTTCCCACCTGTCATTCCCTCTTCTCCATGGGTATAGCTCTTGCTAAACACTCTTCAGTAAGTATCACGGGCAACGTGCCATGTGCCAGGCACAGTGATAGACACAAGGCATGGACCCTTTTCTGAAGAAGCAAACGGAAAAGTTAATAGGAAATTAAGGTTTTGACTACCTCCCCTATTAGATTAAACACAATAATGGGAGCATGCACAGGGACTCTTGAAGGGGACTATAAGAAGGTCATGAACTACCTTCCAGCATCTACCAGGTGCCAGGCGCTATTTATGTCATTTACTTCTCACAGCAATTTCACAAGATGAGAATTATTTTCCTCATTTACCTGATAAACTGAGTCACTAAGTGACTTAACAATTGGCCTAAGATCTCACAGCTGAAAGCAGCCAATTACCACTGGCTTGTTGGGCCACACACCGGTCACCTCCTGGCTGCTGCATTTCTATTATATAATGCTGTGTCTTACAGCTGTGATGGCCCTTTAGGCCATAAGCCCCCAGGAATTTGAAGAATTATTGAAGAGGGAATCTCCTTTTCTGTGAGATGGGCAAGGAACGGACTGGACTGATCACGTTTAGTTCCTAAGGAGCAGGGAAGCACCGGTTTACAGCTGGGTTCTATTGTAAATGAAATCTGCTTTCTTCTGTTGGCTCTTAATTCCACGATCCCTCCTGCCACAGGGCCTTTGCACAGATCTTTCTTCCTAACCTCCTTCCTCTGTAAAACTCCTGTTTATCCTCCAGACCTCAGCTGAAATATTTCCTACTCAAGGAAAGTGTCCTGACCTCCCAGGGCAGGTGTTAATCCCTCTGTTATTCATTCTCATTGCACTACATACTACTCTTTTGAAATACCGTATTTGCAACTGAACTATGATTATTTAATGGCCACTGCCCTCCCTAGACCTACATTGTCCAGAACAGCAGCCTCTGGTCACATGTGGCTATCGAGCACTTGAAATGTGGCTGGTGTGACTGAGGAACTGGATTTTAAATTTTACTTAATTTTAATAAATTTACATTTAAAAGCTGATTTGCTTAATGGAAATTTTGAAAGTGTGGAACAACTTGAGTATGTGAACTACTTTGTAAGTTAAAAATTTTATGAACTCTTGGGCTTCCCTGGTGGCGCAGTGGTTGAGAGTCCGCCTGCCGATGCAGGGGACGCGGGTTCGTGCCCCGGTCCGGGAATATCCCACATGCCGCGGAGCGGCTGGGCCCGTGAGCCATGGCCGCTGAGCCTGCGCGTCCGGAGCCTGTGCTCTGCAACGGGAGAGGCCACGACAGTGAGAGGCCCGCATATCGCCAAAAAAAAAAAAAAAAAAAATTTTATGAACTCTAAATACAGATCAAGGATTTCCAGAAATTTAGCATCTGATTTGAGATGTACTATATATGTAAAATATACACTAGATCTGGAAGACTCACAGTGCAATATCTTATGAATCATTTTATAGTGAGTATATGTTGAAATGATGATAGTTCCGAGATAATGGAACAAATATACATTAACAACAGGTTTCTAAAATTAATTAGTTTATGAAATTAACAGGTTAATTGCACGTTTCTTTTTACTTTCTAGTGTGATTCCTAGAAAAGCAAAATTATATATATGATGTACATTATATATCTATTGGTATGTACTGCTCTAGACTGTAAGGAAAGTCCTTGAAACTGGAACCAAGTATTTATTTAACTTTTTTATGTTCACTTCCCAACATAGTATATGGTAAACAACAGGTGTTGAAGAGATATTTGTTTGACATTTGAATAAATGAATGATTATCCATGTCTGTCAAGGCTGAGAGATAAGATGGCATATTTGTCCTATATTTTCTAACTGTTGCTAATTTTTTCCTTTGACTAGCATAGGGCTTTGAAAATAATGATAATAATAACTACAACTATCATTTCCATTCACCTACTATGTACACTTTTAATCTATTGGGAATTTGTTATAAAAATTAGAGAGAATGTATGGGAAGTAACTTGTTCAACGTCACATTATTAATGGTCAGAATTTAGCCAACGCTTTCTTATGAATAATTGAATGAATGAGAAAACAAACTTATGAAGCCCAAGAAGAGGGAAGATAAACTTTTTCCAGGCCTCTGTTGCCTTGAATGTGAATATGAATCCTTTCAGTTTTATCTGATTCAAGATTGCTTGCCCCAGCTTAGAAAGGCTCATAAGAGATTTTCAAATATGAAATCCTGGAATAGAAACAAGAAAAATACCCTACTGGCAGGCAAGTAACTTGCTCAGGTTACAACAATAATTAGATTTGGAAACGCTGAAGACACATCTGCCTTCGGGAGCTTAAGAGAGAAGGTCCTGGCGGTGGTTCCCTCCTCATCTGTCATGTGGCCAAAGACCCTCCAAAAGCACCACAAAACCCAATTAATTAGAAATAGATGAACCTCCATGTTCTCGGGCCATACAACACTTCAGGCCAATGGGCCAACCTTCCAGGCTCAAGGACACACATTATGCATCTGACCACGTGCTCTGCTCTCAACTTTTAAACCCGTGTGTCTATTTTAATGGCAATTTAAGCCATCTATTTCCGATCATTTGCATTAGCCTCATCCGAAGCAATTTTGGAAAGAAGCTACAATCTAGTAACTCCCTCAGTGCTGTCTGCTAGACCTGAACTCCTCTTCCACAGTCCCTCCAGCAGAGTCTGCTGGGTGGCATTTGTATAAGCTGAAGACAGCATGGAGATTAAGAACTGGGACCCTTGAAGCCAGACAGCCTAGGTTCAATTACAGAAGCCTCCCTGGGTGCCAGGCACGTTTCTAACCATTAGCTATTATTTCTATTACATTTAGGGGCAAGTGACAGAAAGCCAACACTGGAATGGTTATACATGACAGCTAACACAGGCAGTCCAGGGCTGGAAGGATGACCCCACCTCACCAAGAACCCCACATTTTCTATTGTGTTGTCCCAGCAACCTCAGCACACAATTCTCACCTTCTGATCCAAGATGGTGACCCCAGTTCCAGTCAATGTATCAACACTCCAGCCAGAAGGAAGGATGAAAGAGGAGAAAAATCAGAGACCCTTCTTCTTTAAGAATGGTTTCTTGAAGTTGTACACACCACTCCTGCTACATCCCATTGAATAGAACTTAGTTTCGTGGTCATGTGTCATCTTAGAGGAGACTGGGAAATGTAGCTCTTTAATCTGTTATTCTGTTATTGTTGTAGAAAAAAGTGAAGGATGGATACTGGGGATAGCTAGCTGTCTCTGTGACAGAGTCAGAGTGGAAGATCAGAAACACCATCTGACATGCACCCCAATGTTCACTGCAGCATTATTTATGACAGCCAAGATATGGAAGCAACCTAAATGTCCACTGACAGATGAATGGATAAAGAAGATGTGGTATATGTATACAACAGAATATTACTCAGCCATAAAAAAGAATGAAATAATGCCATTCACAGCTACATGGATGGACCTAGAGATAATCATCTGAAGGAAGCAACTCAAAAACAAATACCGTACGCGATCACTTATATGTGAAATCTAGAATATGACACAAATGAACCTATTTACAAAACAGAAACAGATTCATACACATAGAAAACAAACTTACAGTTACCAAAGGGGAAAGAGGGTTGGGGGAGGGATAAATTACGAGTCTGAGATCAGCAGATACAAACTGCTACATATAAAATAAACAACAAGAGGTCCTACTGTACTACACAGGGAATTATATTCAACATTCGGTAATAAACCATAATGGAAAAGGATTTGAAAAAGAATATATATATACATATACGTGTGTGTGTGTGTGCATATATATAACTGAATCATTTTGTTGTACACCAGAAACTAACACAACAACAGTGTAGATCAACTAGTCTCCAATTAAAGAAGAAAAAACCATCTGGATCTAGAATGCATGCCAGATGGAGGAGACCTTTGGGTAATGGAATGTAGTTTGAGCAATCTGCATCCGGACCTCAGTACCCAGCCACCTCCACATTCTGTTTGCTTCTAGATCCCATAAATGAAAGCTGCATAAAACGCCAAATAAATGTGTACTCTAATCATTGTACAAAAGTGACCACAAATCTCTTCTTTCTGCTCTCACCAGAATTACATCCACGGCAGGCTTCCGATGCTTGTGGATACAGAAAGAAAAGATCTGGTGACTTCTAACACTGCTTCAGCTTAAAAGGAAGGCTCCTCAAACACCCACTAGCAGTCACACTCCAAAGCCAACCTCTAGCCCTTTGCCCTCCATCAAAACTGAGAAGGTGATGACACCCCAGCAGGCTCAGGGTGCCCCTCCAGAAACTGACCGCAGATGCCCATGGTAGACAAGGCATCTTCCCATTCTGTCTGAACCTTCACAAATAAAAGTTGTTGACAACACGTACACAGATAATAGGAAACATTTTTTTGGCTGGTGAGTTAGCTTTTAAGTCGGGCTTGAATACTGTAGCAGATACTCTGGAAGCTTCCCCATTATCCCACTGCACTCTCTCCTTCTGAACAGAAATGTGTTTCCCAGCCTTGAGGTTAGGTTTGGGATTGGCTTAAACCAACCAAGTGTATGCAAGCCTGTGTCCACAATAATTATTGCAGTGTTGGGCTTGTGACTGAATGAGATGTGCAGGAAGATGGCAGGGGCTAGGGGTGTGGCTTGGAGAAAGAAGCATCAGTTGATGTTGGCCATTGTCTTGGGTTCACAAAGAATATTCAGCCTTAGAATTAAGACATCAGATTAACAGCCTATATTCCATAGAAACTAAAATGGCAAGACGAAAGCTGGTCTGTTATGATGTTGGTTGGGTCAGTGGCTTGAAACTTACCTAAAGTCCCTACTAATGGACTTTGAAATTCACAAACCATTAAGTTCTCTTTATAGCTTAAGCCTCCTGAGTTGAGGTTTCTGTTAAGTAGTATTCTAATGGACGCTGAGTCACTAAACAAAAACCTGGGAATATTTAACGCAAGACGAATTAATCAGGAAGCTATAACCGGACATTGCCACATCAGCCACACCAAAATCGGAATGCTGGTCTACCATTTCAGCACCTGTGTGAGCACAGGCAAGTTATTTGAAGAAAACGTGAGACTCTGTGTTTTCTGCCATGATTTTTTTTCCTTCTTTTCTTTTTTTAAAATTCTTATTGGAGTATGGTCGATTTACAAAGCTGTACCAGTTTCAGGTGCACAGCAAAGTGAATCAGCCACACATATAAATATATCCACTCCCTTTTTTCTTAGATTCTTTTCCCATATAGGCCATCGGAGAGCACTGAGTTCCCTGTACTATACAGCGAGGCTCCGTTTCTTAATCAGGAAATTGGGAATAACTATTAATCTCACAGATTGTTGTGTGTATAAGCCATACAACCTAAATGAAACTGCCCTGGACCTAGCCTGTTTCCTAGACAGAGAAATCAATAAAGATATAATAAAGTCACAGATAAATGGAAAACTAAGACTTTGGTTTACTGAAAAATAAACTGTGTATGAAGAGCCTCTCTAACATACACCCAAAGAGGAACATGGACAGAGCCTGGATGGACAAAGGTGGACCTCAAACTTCACAAGACATCACATGGTTGACAGAGAGCCCAGACATTCCTCAAGTAAAGTTTACATATAGTTTAAAAAAATAAAAAACTTTTATGGCACAGTTCCATCAGTTTTGACAAATGCTCGCAGTTGTGTAACCATACATCACAGTCAAGGTATGCAACCGTTCCATCATCTCCCCAAATTCCCTCATGCTCCTCTGAAATGAACTCCTTCCTGCATCCCCAGCTCCCACTCCCAAGAGATCAAAACAAACCACTGATCTGTTTTCTACTCCTACAGTTTAACCTTTTCCAGGATGTCATATAAAAGGAATCACGCATTATGTCGTCTTGTGAGTCTGACTTCTTTCACTTAATAGGGTGCGTTGGAGATTCATCTATGTTGGGGCTTAAATTGGTCCTTTGTTTTTACTGCTATCCTGAACATGTGATTAAAGCCTACCTTTCTTCTTAACCATATATGCCACATGAGATGACAGACTGTGGGCACAGGGAGCTGGCTTCCAATGATCATTGTCATGCCCCTAATTTTTTAAACCCTTTATTTACTGAAGTATAGTTAATTTACAATGTTGTGTTAGTTTCAGGTGTACAGCAAAGTGACTTAGGTATAGCTATATCTATATCTTCTTTTTCAGATTCTTTTCTGTTATAGGTTATTACAAGATACTGGATATACTTCTCTGTGCCACAGAGTAGGCCCCTGTTGTTTATCTCTTTATATATAGTAGTGTGTATCTATTTATCCCAAAATCCTCATTTATCTCCACCACCGCCCCCCGCCCCACCCCACTGCTATCCCCTTTGGTAACCATGAGTTTGTTCTCTCTTTTTTTTTTGGCCATACCGTGTGGCTTGCGGGATATTAGTTCCCTGACCAGGGATTGAACCCGCACCCTCAGCAATGAAAGCTCAGAGTCCTAACCACTGGACTGTCAGGAAATTCCCTGTAAGTTTGGTTTCTATTTCTGTGAGTCTATTTCTGTTCTGTAAATAAATTAATTTGTACATTTTTTTTGGATTCCACATATAAGCAATATCATGTGATATTTGTCTGACTAACTTCACTTAGTATGATAATCTCTAGGTCCATACACGTTGCTGCAAATGGCGTTATTTCATTCTTTTTTATGGCTGAGTAATATTCCATTGTATGTCCCTAATGTTAATATGTACTTGCAACTGTTGAACGGAAAGAAGCATGTTAGAGTATGTCATGGACTGAATTGTGTCCTCCCCCCACCAAAATTCATGTGTTGAAGCCCTAACTGCCAGTGTGACTGTGTTTGGAGATAGGGTCTTTAGGAGGTAATTAAGGTTACAAGAGGTTATAAGAGTGGAGTCCTAATCTGATAGTGTTGGTGTCCTTATAAAAAGAGGAAGAGAGACCCAAGATCTCATGTGAGGACACAGTGAGAAGACGGAAACTAGAAAGAAAGTCCTCTCCAGAAACCGACCCTGCTGGACCTTGATTTGGGACTTCTAGCCTCCGTAACTGTGAGAAAACAAATTTCTGTTGTTTAAGCTACCCAGTCTGTGATACTTAAATATGGCAGCCCCAGCAGAATAGTACAGAGTGACTCAGAAGAAAAACCTGGAGTTGGTAATCAGTGAGATGCATTTAGTCCTAACATCTGTTTCTTTTTTGTGGGATAAAGATGGAAACAACCTTCCATGATGAAGACTAAACTACAAGGGTAATATGTGTAAATTGTCTAGCACAGTTCTTGGCACCTGGAAACGCTCAATATATGACACTTCCTATTGGCGAGCTTTGTGTCCATCCCTATGAACCTTACACATACAGGGATGCTCAGGAAACATTTGTAAAAAGTAACTGAAATGTAATTGGACATGCTAAGGGACCTCTCTGTATTTTAATTTTTTAATTTGCAAAACGAAGTAATTGATGCAAAAGGATGCTTCTGACATGTGACACCCATCTATTCTGCCTCCCACAATCTAAACAGGAAAGAATCTTTGAGTAGTCATTTTCAACGTAGTATAAGCAGATTTCAGTCAGCTATTATCACAATGAGATGTTTGCATGTAATTTACCAGTAATTATGAAAAGGAAACGTGTACTGCCTTGAAGCATGACGTCTCTACAATAAGTTGGAAAAGACTGGGATGGGGGGCAGACAGTGAGGTGCTTTCTTGGGCACCTGAAATCATAATTGGTAAAGAGGAATGAAAAGTGTCCTTGGACTTCACAGCTCCCTTGGGGAAGGAAGGGGGAATAGGTGGCCATGTTGTCTATGCGTTGACACCCAGTGGTGTGCTGGAGTAGGCCCCTTCCAGCTCTCAAGAGCCCATGGTAGACTTCTCTTCCTAACTTCACATTCAATGATACCATGTTAGTAGCTTAAAATTGGTCATGGTGGGAGTGTTTCCCCACAAAAAAACTAGAAAATGCTATAAAGCAGGGCTTCCCTCACCCTCTGCAGAGCCAGTGGTTAAACATTTACCAGCACACGCTGGGTCCATGGCCCAGGCTTGCTACTGCTTCCCAGGGCTTCAGAGATCTCTAAGAATGGATAGCAGGGATCTGGGATGCATGGACCACAGGAAAGATTCAAGGAAGTTAAGGGGGCCCAGATTTTGGAGTTTGGATCAGACCTTGCTTTAACTTTCACCATGTTTGAGATTCAGTGGATTATTTGTGACCTGGCTCTGAGAATTCAACCATGGGTGGTATTGAGAAAATTATCCTCACAGACACTGATTGTACTTTTTTAACCTAGAATCTCCACTGCCAAAACAGTCATCCCCAATAAAAGTATTAAGAATATGCAGAAAGATTTAGTCACCAGGAGGTTCCACACAACATTCATTGTTATTCAGTATATGTTGGAATCACCTAATGTCCAGCAACGGGGAATCTGGCTTAACTTCATTAAGGTGGATGCTATGGGTACTGGGCAGTCTTTAAATATTCTTCTAAAGCTTGATTTTTACTGTTATGGGAGAAGAGTGATGATAAAGAAGTGAGAAAAAGTTGCAAAACAGATTTAATGATCAGAGTTTTATAAAATGCAAAAGCCTTGAAGGTTATAGAGTAGTTCACTAAGAGTCGTCCACTTTCTTTTCTGTGATGCTTTTCTGCATTTTCCAATTTTTCTGTGGTGAGAATGCACTACTTTTCGAAATAAGAAAAAAAAGAAATACTATTTTCTAAAATCACTTCTCCAACTAGATAATTTGAGAAGTTAAGTCCTAAAATTTGGTTTATCTATATAAAAGTAACACTAATTTAATTAGCAAAATTTAATAACCCTTATGCCAAGTAGTCAACATAGCAAGGATTATGAAATCATAGATTGTACCTGAAACAACTATTTCTTTCTCAGCCTCCTTCTGCCATCTTCCTCTCCTTCTCCTTTCTCTTCTTCTGATAATAATATTTTCTAAGCATTTTCCATGTATCAACCACAGCACCAAGTAAATGAAATAAACTTGTTTATTCTTCAGAAAAAAACTATGAAATAGTTACTATTTAGATTTCCATTTAACAGATGGAAACACAGAAGCTCAGAGTTGTGAATAACTTGCCCACATCCTCATAGCCATTCAGTGCCAGACCCAATGTCAAGCCCTAGTTAACAAAAGCACTCATTTTGTGCTGATAACAATCCAGTTAAGCTTTGTGACTCATGTAGTCTCACCTTTAAGGAAATGGCAGGCTCAACACTGACAACATTAAAGTCAATTTACATTTTCAGTTCCGTGGAGTCCTTGGGCTGAGTTGACAAACATATTCTAGAACACTAAAAAAATTCCAAATCGATGACCCATGTTTGCAGGTACTTATTCTAAAACATAAAGAAACTTTTTTTACCTGTAAACTACCAGCATGACTTAGAGGCAGTCCACAGAGTTTTGTTTTGTTTTGTTTTGCGGTACGCGGGCCTCTCACTGCTGTGGTCTCTCCCGTTGCGGAGCACAGGCTCCGGACGCGCAGGCTCAGCGGCCATGGCTCACGGGCCCAGCCGCTCCGCGGCATTTGGGATCTTCCCAGACCGAGGCACGAACCCGTGTCCCTTGCATCGGCAGGCGGACTCTCAACCACTGCGCCACCAGGGAAGCCCAGTCCACAGAGTTTTTAATCGGTCAAGCAATAGCTAATTATCAAGCACCTCGTGTATACAAGGCACTGTGACTAGATTCTGGAGATACAGCAGCAAACAAGGGAAACGTGGAGCTGGCAGTTTTCCAAGAAAGAGTCAGGCGCTCAGTAAGCAAAACGGATGGTGCTATGACGGAAAAGCACAGGGTTCATCGTGATGCTGCCCCCCTCTCCTTTGACATCCTAACGGGAACACCCGTAGCTATGTTAAGTCACAGCCTAACCTTATCATCGTTTTTATAAAGCTGACTACGCTTAGCAATTTTTTATCCGCTCTTTATTCTTTGCATCCCCTCTTCCAGATTTTTGTGAAATAATTTCCAAGATTTACAAACTAGAAAAGGGCAGGACTCCTGCAAAACACCTCTTAGCAATATTCTGGGAGCCTGAGACCTCGTAAGAGAGCAATGATGAGGTGGCTGAAGTAATGGCATTTGCTGTATTCCTCTTAAAAGAAACACCAATCCTCCCATGCTCAGCCCCTGCTCCTTTATTTTTCTTTATTTTTTTTTTTTTTTTTTTGCCCCTGATCCTTTAATAAAAGCACAACACTTTCCATCCTGGCACTAGACTTCCAGGAACCGCCCCCACACACACCCCAAGGTACCCAAGGATTTCCTCTTCTCCTTAGAGAGCATCTCAGTGTGATGTCTGGCTTGCTTTGCGGGTGGACTTCACCTGAGCTTCCCTTTGCGTCAATACATGTGTTATCCAGCAGAGGGCAGGCTTGCACAACGCACCCTGGTTCCTCTCCCGTTAGGAATAAAACGGAAGAGATGGTCCATTTACCAGCATCAAGGCAGGTTAAAGCTCAGAGCAAACTCCAGCCCGTGTGCCTAGAGATCACAGCATGAGAAATATTCTGCCCCGGGAGTCAATATGCCTGGGCCCCAGTGTCGGTCTGGGAGTCACTTCACCTGGTCTCAGCCTATCGTAACCAATGTCATGGCTGGACGGGCCCTTGTGCTTCTTATGATTGCAAGACACCCTCGACAATAACCATCAGGAAACTTTGAAATGGAAAAGATTTATTACTTACAGGTGCTGGAAATTACATGGCACACCTTAAGCCACACAGCGAAGTCACGTGGGGAGGGAAGGTGGGCCGGAGGGGGAGAAGAGGAGAGAGAGACAAGGGACAGAGAGACGGACAGACAGAGAATGCACCAGCGCTACACAGTTCTGCTAGTACTGGGTCCACGGTGGGGCTGGGGTTTTGCAGGCTCACCCTTTATTGGTGAATTTAAGACATAATAGGGAATTCAAAGCAGGGAAAGAGGCCAAATGGTCAGTTATTGAAATCAACCAAGATTTCCAAAGCAAAGAAGCCTGAGGATGACGGGGGGCGGAGGGCTGTTTTTTTCTCTAGCCTGTGACTAGTGTTTATGTGAGACAGCCATCTTTGAAGTGGATGCTTCGGCCATGAAAGCTTATATCAGCCACTCACCTTACAAAAAGAAAAGCCAACTGTCAGTATTTACACCGTAGGGTCTCAATTTCCCCAGCTGTGTGGCGAAGGCATTGTCTTAGATGACCCCCAGATTCTATTTCTCCTGGAAATTTCTACTTCTCCTGGAAATTTCTATAATTAAATGTCCAAATAATACTACACGCTGGCCTATCCTGAAAAAACTCCCTTGAAGTTGTCATCTTCCTAAAATGCAAATTGCAGCACGTGTGTCCTCAGTTTATAACCTGGGAGTAGGAGTTGGAATGTGAGCTCACTCACCCCTGATGGCTCCAAGCTTCTCCTTCCAGCAGAGGGCGAGACTGTCTTCCCAAGTCTGAGTTAGAGGTTGGGGTGATTGTAGTAGTAGTAATAATGATCAGCTAATATTCATTGATGTGCCAGGCAATGTGCAAAGCACTTAACGTGAGTTATTTCATGTACTCTCCCACCCACCCCATTTTCCAGGTAAGGTCACAAAGCCACAGAGAGATTAATTGTTCTAGAATGGGCTGATGGGAAATGATGGAGCTGGGATTTGAACTGCAGAGAATGAGCTCACAGCTGTTCTCCTTGGTGCCTTCCAGGAATCTGGGGATGGGAGAGGAGCTGACCAGAGACAACTATGGGTCCTGCCAACTTACAAAATATTCACAACCTAAAAGTTGAGAGTTATGTTTTATTCGGCAGGAATTTTTAGGACTTCAAGCCCGGGAGACAGCATCTCAAGTAACCCTGAGAGAACTGCTCCAAGGAGTGGGGGAGCCAGGTTGTATAAAAGTCTTGCAACAAAGGGCAGGCAGTCGGGAATGTCAAAAGGTTATTGTTAATTAAAGGAAAACCAGGTATCTCAAGTTAAGGAATTTAGCGCTTTTCTCTGTATGGGAAGATGCAAGAGCCTGGGCTCACTGAAACCATTCCTTTGATGTGCACCTCAGCTATCTGGGGCCAGTATCCTGTATTTTCACATCCTGAGTTTCCTCAGGGAAGTGGCTGCAGTCTGATGGCTGCTAGATGGCAGGTATTCTTTCCTTCCTGAGTTCCCTCAGGGCTCACCAGCTCTGTTGCAATCACTGGTGGCTGTGACACCCTTTGTTTACTGATATGGCAGGAAATATTCCATTTCTCAGTCCTTATGTGGAACGAGATTGGTTCATTCATTCACTCACTCACATCCTCTCTCAAGATATACCAAGTGCTGGGCTTCCCTGGTGGCGCAGTGGTTGAGAGTCTGCCCGCCGATGCAGGGGACACGGGTTTGCGCCGCGGTCCGGGAAGATCGCACATGCAGCGGAGCGGCTGGCCCCGTGAGCCATGGCCGCTGAGCCTGCGTGTCCTGAGCCTGTGCTCTGCAATGTGAGAGGCCCGCGTACCGGAAAAAAAAATTTTTTTTTAATATATATATATATATACCAAGTGCCTACCTATGTCACTGGAACTTTATTAAGCGCCGGAATCCATAATTTTGCAATGATGGCATCCTGTCCAGTCACATGATTTTCTACGCAAACTCAGAAGCCTGGGGTTAAGACAATTTCAACCCTGACCTTGAGCTGAGGTTTGGCTGGGTAGGCACAGTGAAAAGTGGATTTGGGGGGAGTGGGTAAAAAGTGTCACGGAGACAGAGAATCAGACAATCAAGCATGAGGTCCAGTTAAAGACAAGAATCCCCCCACCAACTCCCCCCGAAGCTGCAGCTGTTCAAGGTTTTATGAATGTCCTCCCCTCCCTTTTTCCTAGCACAATCCTCACTCTCTATTACTAAATGGGCCAGTTGCACCAGATGAATGACCAGGGGTACTAAGTTCCATCGTAGCTCTGCCCTGACCGTCCATGCAACGTGGAAAAACCATTCGCTATCTCTGAGCTTTCTTCCCTCACGTATAAAATGAGGCACCACTCACACCAGTCAGAATGGCCATCATCAAAAAAATCTACAAACAATAAATGCTGGAGAGGGTGTGGAGAAAAGGGAACCCTCCTACACTGTGGATGGGAATGTGAATTGGTGCAGCCACTATGGAGAACAGTATGGAAGTTCCTTAAAAAACTAAAAATAGAGTTACCATATGATCCTGCAATCCCACTCCTGGGCATATACTGGGAGAAAACCATAATTTGAAAAGATACATGCACCCCAAAGTTCATTGCAGCACTATTTACAATAGCCAAGACCTGAAAGCAGCCCAAATGTCCATTGACAGACGAATGGATAAAGAAGATGTGGTACGTATATACAATAGAATATTACTCAGCCATTAAAAAAGAATGAAATAATGCCATTTGCAGCAACATGGATGGACCTAGAGATTGTCATGCTGAGTGAAGTAAGTCAGACAGAAAAAGACAAATGTCATATGATATCATTTATATGTGGAATCTAAAAAAATGGTACAAATGAACTTATTTACAAAACAGAAATAGAGTCACAGATGTAGAAAACAATCTTATGGATAACAGGGGGGAAAGGGAGGGAGGGATAAATTGGGAGACTGGGATTTACACATACACACTACTATATATAAAATAGATAACTAATAAGGAACTACTGTATAGCACAGGGAACTCAATTCAATAGTCTGTAATGACTTATATGGGAAAAGAATCTAAAAAAGAGTGGATATATGTGTATGTATAACTGAATCACTTTTCTGTACACCTGAAAATAACACAACATTGTAAATCAACTATACTTCAATAAAATTTTTTAATTAAAAAAATAAAGTAAAAAAAAATTAAATGAGGCACGATTCAGTTAAATTACTAGAGAAATATTTTGAACCAAGTAAAATGTGCCTGGTACTATGCTTCATGCTGAGGACATAGAACAACAATCTCCCTGCTCAAAGTGGTCACATTTGAACACATTCTAGATATTTTCAATTGATGATAATAGAACAGTGGTCCTACCTCTGATGGAAGGTTCTACAGAATACCACAACTACTATGATGAATAGACCATGATTTGAGGCACCTAATTTGGGCCAAACTCTGTATATGAATTATTTTTGTAATCCTTTACCCCAACCCTCTGGAAGAGATTCAATTATTGTTTCCATTTTACTGATAGAAAAACTGAGGATTGAAAAGATTCAGTTACTTACCAGAAGTCACACTGATAGTGTCACCTGCCGTATCAGTAAACAAAGGATGTTTTAGCCATCAAGCCATCACATGACAGCCACCCCACAATGGTGCACTGAGGGGATTCAGGATGGATAAAAACAGAATATGGGTCCCAGATGGATGAGGTGCATATCAGAGGAATGATTTCAGTGAGCCCAGACTCTTGCATCTTCCCATACAGACAAAAGCACTAAATCCAGTAACTTGAGAAGTCTGGTTTTCTTTCATTAACAGTCATCTTTTGATGCTCTGACTCCCTGGTTTTTGTTGCAAAAACTCCTATATATCCTGGCTCCTCCCTGACTTCTTTGGAACAGTCCCTCAGAGCCATCGGAGAGGCTATCTCCTGGGCTTAAGTCCTCAGAAAAGTCTGCCAAATAAAACATAATTCTTAACTTTTAGGCTGTGCTTTTTTTTTTTTTTTCAGTTAACAACAGTAAGAACTAAAACCAAGCCTCTCAGAAACCAGCGACTGTTCGTTCCTAACCCCTATGGAAGCACAGAACATGGGACCCAGCTCTCCTAGGAGGTGAAATTTCAAGTGAATTTCAGGTGACACCTGCCTGATTCTTGAGAATGAATTGTGCTAATCTTATCAGTTCCTCTCCTAGAGTTAAATTGCTCTGCAGAATTTTCAGTCCTGATCCAAGAAAATTGGTTTAAAACGCAGAACTGAAATTTGAGAAAACTAGATTTCTTCAAATGTTTCCCATGACTTTCAGTCCAGAGCTCTTCAAAAAAGATGTGAAATGTTACTTTGATACATACCCCCCAAAATAACACTGTCTTGTTTTGGCTAATTCATAGCTCTAGGTTGAGGAATGTCATTTATTTCCAGGGCCATCCTTGGGTACAACACAATTATGGAAAAGAACTATCAGTGCTAATCTAGATCCATCATAGGCCCAGAAAGTCCTACAGAATCTGAAATGCTGACAAGAAGTTCAGATCTGCTGGAAAACATCTATTAATCATATATCTTGTCATTTTAACTAACCTGATGAAAATGTTTAGCTTCCATGACTTACTAATTCCCTGAGCCACCTTTAAAGTCTTGTGCTCTTTTCTAAGCCAAAGAATGAAACAGATTTGAAGGTTATGTTGAAAAGAGTATACAGCCGAGATGGCTGTTATGGTCGTTAATATTTAAAATGACATTTCAGACGCTCCAACTAACTCAAACAGAAATTTTAGTAGGCTATTGGCCATTTTTTTGAAGTTTTTTAAAGGTATAATTATGTACTGTAAAATAAATTTGTTTTCAGTGGACAATTGAAGGATTTTGGTGAATTTTCACAATTTCTCAACGATCACCACAATTCGGTTTTAGAACATTTCCATCACCCCAAAGAGATCCCTTGTCCCAGTCAGCAGTTATTCTTCATTTTCACTCCCAGCCCCAGGAAATCACTTATCACCTTTCTGTCTCCAAAGGTCTCCCTTTCCTGGACATTTCATATACATGTTAGCCTATGTTTCCGACGTTCATCCATGTTGTAGCGTGTAACAGAATTTTGTTCCTTTTTCTTGCCAAATAGTGTTCCACTGTATATAAGAACACGTGCTGCTTAGTCATTCCCCATTTGATGGACATTTGGGTGGTTACAACTGTCTGACCTTATGAATAAGGCTGCTATGAACATTCATGCATGAGTCTTCGTGTCAACGTATGTTTTCATTTTTCTTGGGAGATACCTAGGAATGGAATGGCTGGATCATATAGTAAATATATGTTTAACTTCATTTTTCACTTTATTTGTTTCACTTTCCTTTTAGGTGTAACTTTTGAAAGTTTACGTGCTAAACTGTTTTGCAAAATAGCTGTATCATTTCCCTTTCCCACACTGGTCATTTTTTATAAAAACACATTAATGGGAGCATGAGTTTTCTGAGCAGTGGCATTAACTCCACAATGTTGGGAATTTCAATTCTCTTTAATCCATTGAAGGCTTTCTGGTTTTAAGCTGCTTCCGACTTTGTTTTTGCTCCATGGGTGGGGAGAAGCTGAAAGAATATTAGGCCTCTTACTAAAGAATCCAGTAACTGTATATTTAAATGATCACCTCCACCCTTGCACATTTCCTGATTGTTTGAGATAGCCTTGTGGCTTCTCTTACTGGCTGCAGGCTACAATGGTGAACTCCACTCCCACCCCCAAATTTGGGAGAAGTGCCTTTTTTCATGGTTCTCACAATATCCCAGGCAAGCCTTTTGTTACCATATAATTTTCCAGCTGCTCTCAAGGAACTATATTTTGCTCACTTTTGTTTGCTCCGTACTCAGCACAGACGCCTCATTGTATGTACTCAACAATATCTATGGATCAATGAATGAATTAATGAACACAGAACAAGCCTATCTGTTAAGTGTATCATCATGGTCTTAATCTCATTTAACGGAAATATGTTACAAACGCAGGTAATGAAAAACTTGAATCTCTGTCTAGGTAATTTCTGATTTTCTTCCAAAAGAACTAGGAACTAAACCTAGCATCAACTTAGTCCCAAGGCTCTAAAGGAATCTGTGAGCTCTAGAAAAAGGCTGTCTGTTCATCTCTCATCAGCTTTGTGGCCTCAGTCGAGTTAGTTAATTTCACTGTCAGTTTCTTTATCCAAAAGCCCTGCTGTGAGGATTAAAGGAGATAATCCACATAAATCCCTTAGTTATTGTTTTATGGTGCCACCATTTTAACATTTATTGAGTATTTACTAAAATCATTATGAATATGAGGAAGGAGGTAGATGTGTCTTGCTTGTAAATGCAATATTCCCTGCTATAGGCCATCCTAGAAAGTGATGGTGCAGGTCACAACCCCAGAGAGCTGGACTTAACATCACGTAACAATCTCATCAACCAAGCTCCAAATTGTAGTCATCATCGAGAGATTGTAAAATACAAGATCCTAAGGCAAAGACAGTGAAAGACAACGAATATGTGTACATGTGTGTGCGTGCACATGCACACACGCACACACACCTCCGCTTTATTCAGATCTCAGTGGATTCCTTTAATTTCAGGACTCACATCTAAGTGTAACCAAGCAAGTCCCTGGACAGAGTCCTCCCCCATATCCTCTGCTGAAGCTCCTCTCTTAAGTACCCAGGTAATAGGATCTGATGCATATTTCCTGAGTTTTTCAGATGCTAAAAACCACCAACACATTGAAGAAATTAACTACTTGGTGATCATGAGCACGTAGACCCCAGACCTTCTGGCGCCTAAAGATCCATCGTCGTCAACCAGAGAATTGTGAGCTGGTCACCTGCCTGGGAGGCCCCTCCCTCACCTGGCCTTCAAAAATGCTTTGCTGATGGGCTTCCCTGGTGGCGCAGTGGTTGAGAGTCCGCCTGCCGATGCAGGGGACACGGGTTCGTGCCCCGGTCCGGGAAGATCCCACATGCCGCGGAGCGGCTCGGCCCATGAGCCATGGCCGCTGAGCCTGCGCGTCCGGAGCCTGTGCTCCGCAACAGGAGAGGCCACAACAGTGAGAGGCCCGTGTACCGCAAAAAAACAAAAACAAGCAAACAAACAAACAAAAAATGCTTTGCTGAAACCCTTTGGGGCGATTGGGGTTTTCTGAGCATGAGCCACCCTTTCTCCTTGCTCAGCCCTGCAATAAACCTTCCTCTCCTGCAAACTCTGTCATTTTGGTCTGTTTGGTCTCACTGTGTGTCAGGCACACGAACTTGCACTGGGCAAGACAAGGAGGTTCATCTTGAATGGAGGTTGGTTTTAGCACAACACCCAACATCAAGAGACACGCTGCTCTCCAGTGGTTTCGCTCAACGCCACCCGCCTCCTCAGTCTCTCAGAGGAAAGAACAAACACCCCCAGAAAGCTCTTTAGAGTCCTCAGACAGAGAGAGGAAGCCATAGCTGTGGAAATGCTTTCACCACACGTCATCCAATTTGAGAACGTCGGGGTTGCTAGGGTGCGGTACATCCTTGGTGCTGCACGGCCCAGCGACATGCATTGTGCAGCCCTGTGAGGCTACGGAACCGTGAGGTGGCGACAGATGTGTATGTGAGCATGTGCACATTTACGGGAAAATGCCATCTTTGGAGAAAAAATTTGATTGGAGTCCTCACCTACCCCTTGCTAGTCTTGGATAAATCATTTAGCTTTTCTGAACCCGTTTTCCTCATGTGGAAATGGGGATCAAATACTTGGCTGACAGGGACTTCCCTGGTGGCGCAGTGGTTAGGAATCCGCCTGCCGATGCATGGGACACGGGTTCGAGCCCTGGTCCGGGAAGATCCCACGTGCTGTGGAACAACTAAGCCAGTGAGCCACAACTACTGAGCCCACATGCCACAACTGCTGAAGCCTGTGCACCTAGAGCCCGTGCTCCGCAACAAGAGAAGCCACCGCACCACAATGAAGAGTAGCCCCCGCTCGCTGCAGTTGGAGAAAGCCTGCACGCAGTAATGAAGACCCAACGCAGCCAAAAAATAATTAATTAATTTAAAAACAATACTTGGCTGACATAAAAAAGAATGAAATAGGGCTTCCCTGGTGGCACAGTGGTTGAGAGTCCGCCTGCCGATGCAGGGGACGCGGGTTCGTGCCCCAGTCCGGGAAGATCCCACATGCCATGGAGCGGATAGGCCCGTGAGCCATGGCCGCTGAGCCTGTGCGTCCAGAGCCTCTGCTCCGCAACGGGAGAGGCCACAGCAGAGAGAGGCCCGCGTACCGCAAAAAAAAAAAAAAAAAAGAATGAAATATTACCATTTGAAGCAACATGAATGGACCCAGAGATTAGCATACTAAGTGAAGTAAGACAGAGAAAGACAAATACCATGTAATATCACTTATATGTGGAATTTCAAATATGCTACAAATGAGCTTATTTACAGAATAGAAACAGACTCACAAAGAAGACAAGCTTATCATTACCAAAGGGGAAAGTGGGGAGAGGGATAAATTAGGAGTTTGGGATCGGCAGATACAAACTACTATATATAAAATAGATAAACAACAAGGTCCTACTATATAGCACAGGAAATTATATTCAATATCTTGTAATAAACTATAATGGGAAAAAATATGAAAAATAATATATATATATACATATGTATGTAAAACTGAATCACTTTGCTGTACACCAGAAACTAATACAACATTGTAAATCAACCATACTTCAGTTAAAAAAAAATTTTTTTAAATACTTTACTGGGTTATTATGATAATTACATACAATAAATGTAAAATTGTCCATCAAAGTATATTTCAAATCATAGTCACTCAGAGGTAATAGGTGTTACTACTCTACAATGTCTATATGAATATACTTACACACACACAAATATGCCATTATGCTAAATCAATTATTCAGAAATATATTTATGAGTACATATCTGGTGACATAAAGCTCCCAAACATAAGATGAGAAGATAAAGATACACGCTTTCCCAGACTCTTCCCCATTTAGTTTGCAGAGTTTCTTTTACATTGGTCCTCCCGTTTGCGCTCACTGATTGCCACTAAGCTAACTTTTTTTGGACATGTATATTCTGATTACCTGTAACGGATACTGTTGTCACTGAGACAGCAGAATAAATGAGCTTGTGGAGGACAGGGGGGCACCCCTGACATGCTGGTTCCTGGCTACCCCGTGAGATCAAGCAATGAGGAGAAAGGTGGCGGACAGTGGTCCCAGCTACACTCAAGCATCTGAGTTAAGGGCATGGCCCCCACACTCCGGGGAGGAGAACCCACAATGAACACACACCCTCAGAAAACTGGTAGCTCCTCAAACCGCACCCACCTTCCCCTTCCCCCAAGACCACTAAAACCCAAACACACTTGTCAAAGAGGAAAGACCATTGCCCAAATTGGTTTGGAATGCTTTTCCACTTCAGAGAAGGGTAAATACTTGTTTGTCAAGGAGAGGGTGTTGTCTGGCATTGTGGCTAGCAAAACCCCAATGTAATTTATTACACCGCATTTTCCTAATTGCTTATAAAATGTATTCTACCATTCTGTGTAAATAACAGCGAGCCTTGCAGTCATTAAGTGTATGTAATCAACAGATGTCAGTTGTTCTCCACTTAAGCAACTTAGAAACAACCAAAAATGAATTAGGATTATTGAATGCCGATGTGGAAAGCTGAGATGTTAAATATTTAACGCCCCGAACATAATGATGCAGTTAATTTTGTGTGCTTGTTAGTTGCGGCTTTATCATTTTGCATGAGTGATCCTGCAGATGCGTTCATTTCTCTGCAAGGCTCATCGGGTGTTGCTATGGAGACAAGAGCTGCTCTGACATATTCCCACCGGCCCTGTTTGCCGGCTTTTTCCGTAAACACTTAATTATGCGTTGCATTCTGCAATCAGTGTGGTTGCAGGAAAGTTTGCTTAGCTGATTTCAGGATAAAGATGAGTTTCCCTCAGAAGCAGATGCTTTCTTAAGTGTTGAGTGTGATTCTAATAAGTGGAGCAAAATCAAGAAGCCTCCAAGAGAAAGGCAAACAAATGAGAAGGCAAGGATTCATTCTAATTACTTCTGATTACCTACCTGTATAAAAGCTTATCAAAGTCTTAACAACAACTTTAACTCCATACTGAAACCCTTGATAGTTTGGGGAGGAGGATGGATTATTCTAAACCACACAACCTAAGCATACAAATCAAACAAACAAACAAATCAACAACAACACATATATATATATACACACATACACACATATGGGGGCTAGTCTGTCTAGGAAGAAGGTATTATCAAAATATAACATCCTTCTTTGGTCAGGGATTCTCAACGTAAAAAGAGACTTCTGGGGCTTCCCTGGTAGCGCAGTGGTTGAGAGTCTGCCTGCCTATGCAGGGGACACGGGTTCGTGCCCCGGTCCGGGAGGATCCCACGTGCCGCGGAGCAGCTGGGCCCGTGAGCCATGGCCGCTGAGCCTGCGCGTCCGGAGCCTGTGCTCCGCGGGGGGGGAGGCCGCGGCAGTGAGGGGCCCGCGTACCACAAATAAATAAATAAAAAAAAATAGACTTCTGGGCCTCTGGGGGCTGTGATCTTCCCCATCCTTCCACAGGCGTAAGCAGCATATTGTTTCTGTGTGTATATGTGCATCTTTCCAGAAAGAAGCTCCACAACTTTTATCAGAAACCCAGAAAATCGTCAGACAAAACAAGATAAAGAACCAGTGATCGATTGTATTCTAGTGAAAAATACTCCATCTCCTCCTGAGGAAGTGCGGACTCTTTCGCGTCCTGTGCGATTACCAAAATGCAGGAAGCGTTTCTGTGGCAGGGACCCCACCCCGAGTTTGTTCTTTATCCAACTCTGGATTCTGATAGAGACATGCCTGGAATTCTCCCTCATCTGAAGGAACAAATACTGGGTTAGATGAAGTAAGCTGATCTGTGCCCAGCATTCTAAGTTACAACAAAACTTGTGTCCCAGTGGACCCCTTAGTTTTATGAAAATGCTTCAATTTAATGAATGAAACATTTATTTGACAGATTCTCATAGGAATCAGATTTCTATTTGATTTGCTTTTTACTAGGTATTTACTGTGTACCAGGCACTTCCTTATACACACTCTATTCTACATCCCCCTTGTGATTTCAATGTAGTTATTTGCACTGAAACTAGAAAAGGGAGACAAGGGTTTAGAGCCAAGCATAATTCAGACAGAACTATTGATACAAACGTGGGTATGAAAGAGACATGCTGGCTCACACTTCACCCTTACTAAATGTCAACAACGTGAATGTGAGTATTTGTGCAGCCACTTGGCATGTGTAACACCACCTTAAAAGCACAGCTGGCTCTTATGATCACTCATGGTTCTACGGGGGTTCAGAGGGGAGAGCTTGTCCCTTCTCCACAATGTCTGGGGCTTGCCGTGGTTTGACACAATGGCTGAGGACTGGACCACTGGGACTGCCTAGCACCCTTCTTTATGCAGCCTCAGGGTCTCTCCGTGTGCTCGCACATAGAGCCGCCTTAGCATTAGAATTTCAAGGCAGTCAAACTTCTTGCATGAGGGCTCACCATGCAAGTCCAAGTTTTCCAAAAGCCAGGGCAGAAGCTGCAAGGCTCCTTAGGGCCTGGCTGCATCAGTCCCAGAACATTATTCTATTCATCAAGAAGATGCTCAATGGGACTTCCCTGGTGGCGCAGTGGTTAAGAATCCGCCTGCTAATGCAGGGGACACGGGTTTGAGCCCTGGTCTGGGAAGATCCCACATGCCGCGGAACAACTAAGCCTGTGCGCCACAACTATTGAGCCTGTGCTCTAGAGCCCGCGAGCCACAACTACTGAAGCCTGCATGCCTAGAGCCCAAGGTCTGCAACAAGAGAAGCCACCGCAATGAGAAGCCCGTGCCCACAACAAAGAGTAGCCCCCGCTGGCCGCAACTAGAGAAAGCCCGCGGTGCAGCAACTAAGACCCAACAACGAAGACCCAATGCAGCCCCCCCTCCACAAAAAAATAAATAAATAATTTTTTTTTTTTTTTTTAAAAAGAAGATGCTCAAGCCAGGGACTTCCCTGTTTGTCCAGTGGTTAAGACTCCTCGCTCCCAATGCAGGGGGTCCGGGTTAGATCCCGGTTAGGGAACTAGATCCCACATGCCACAACTAAGAGCCCGCATGCTGCAACTAAGACCTGGCACAGCCAAATAAAAGAAGATGCCCAGGCCAGTCCAGACTGAAGGAGAGGGGGATTTAGCTCTACCTCTCAACGGCAGGAGTAGCAAAGACTGCATAGCTACGTTCAGCAGTTCAAAAGGTAGGGCAGATCTATTAGGTAACATTGTTAAGCAACTGTCCTAACTTCTATACATACAC
The DNA here is from genome assembly GCF_003676395.1 of Aethalodelphis obliquidens. Taxonomy (NCBI): domain Eukaryota; kingdom Metazoa; phylum Chordata; class Mammalia; order Artiodactyla; family Delphinidae; genus Aethalodelphis; species Aethalodelphis obliquidens. Next base: position 10,167,735 of record NW_020837964.1, on the reverse strand, counting down.
ATGATGTCAATTACCTCTACAAAGCAGCCGTCACCCCATGTTACAGATATGAACACTGAGGCAGAGTAGGGATTCAACCCAGGACGGTCCTCAAATTCTGTACCATCGCCTACGATGCCTCCTGGTTCCACCACCACTTCACTGAAGTTACAATCACTGCAGCCTCCGCTGATTTCTTCTCCCTTCCTTCACACTTGCTACTTGGATCTTACATGAAAGATAACGTAATTATCCATCATCTTTTTTGGTATATAGGCGTCTCCCCAAAGAGATCACAGAATCACAAAATGGGAGAGCTCTGGGTTCTGAGATGGGAAAACAGAAGGGTACACAGGGCCAGCATCTTGGCTGGGATTACACAGATGATTGGCGGCAAGAGAACTGGGCTCATAGGAGGGGAGCAGCTTCTGGTCCTGCTCCTGGCTCTGGCTTCTTGTCTACAGCTTTTGGTACCATAGGGGAGGAAGGAATTTTCCTCTACCCTTCTAGGCTCTTTTGGCTGGTCTACTAATTAAATTGACATAAGACAGATGAGCAGGAGGAAAACAAATTGCATTTTGTACATATGGGAGCCTCACACTGACACTGAAGCTTATATGCCGTCCTGAGCTAAGGAGAAAGAGGTAGGGGTCGAGGGCTTCAAAGGGAAGGAAGACAACTCACAGGGAGATTGGTAAACAGATCTTCGTCATGGCATGTGCAGAGACAGCAGGACACAGAGAGGAATCTGAACAAACAGGCCCAGCTGAGGTCCTCCAGCGCCCTACACTGAGCCTCTACATTTGTAGTTATCTTGGGTGATAGCTCTCTTCCTGGACCAGGCCCTCTATCAAAATTCTTTTTTAAGAATTTGATTGAAGTACAGTTGATTTACAATGCCGTGTTAATTTCTTCCATACAGCAAAGGGACTCAGTTATGCATATATATATTCTTTTTCATATTCTTTTCTATTATGATTTATCATGGGATACTGAATATAGTTCCCTGTGCTGTACAATAGGACCTTGTTTTTTTTTCTGTTCTATACACAATCATTTTTTTAATTTAATTTTTATTTTATATTGTATTATACTTGATTTACAATGTTGTGTTAGTTTCAGGTATACAGGAAATTGATGCAGTTTTAGGCAGTTAAGAGGGAGATAAAAAGTTCTTCCTGTTCCTTTTGGGCTTTGACTGACTTCAGCTCAAAATAATCCACATGCCAAAGTGGCACATTAGGGGGAGGCTGGTTCTGAACCCCTTCTGTACATATGAGCCTCTGAAAAAAAAATTGTGTGGTGAAACCAGTGATTACTGGTGATATTCCTTTCCTCTCTGTCTTGTCTAGGGCTGAACCTTGTCTAAGGGAAGATAATTTGCTCTCTAATGAGAGTACTTGAACTGCATTTCTTTCACTTGCTTTGAGATTTCTGTCAATTTTTTCATCTAGTTCTAATCTAATAGAGCCTAAATCCATTTTCAGCTAATTACAGGAAATGCTTCTAATGAGTAAATTAAGTCTGCTTCTACTCCGGGAGGCTCACCAACCAATACCTTTCCCTCTATTCCCAACAATTCACCTTTCCTCCTTCTTAAAGGGCTTGTCACTCCCAATCTCCCCAAATCACCAGCCATGGTAGAAGCTTCCAGAGGTAAATCTGCCCTCAAGAGGAAGTGGCCATCCACCAATGACAGGTCCAAGACCCCTGCATTTACTGACCGCAAATTGCTGATCGTTGTAGCGCTACGAAACGTCCTTCTGGCTTTATGAAAATAAAAGATGGTTTTGCCACATGCTTGGAAGCTACAGTGTCTGCCAAAAGCAAAGTGGTGGGAGTTGGAATTACCCAAAAGAATGCTTTGAAAATGTGAAAATGCCTATCGCATCCACAGTGCTACTTTGCTTCCTTTCAGAAATGCGCTGAAGCAAACTCCTGGTCACGCAGCCCTCAGTGCCTGTGCTCATGAAAGAACTAGAGGAAAAAAACAACAACTTGGCTAAGATTATGCTTAGCAGTAAGTCCAGCTACAGATATAATGGCAGCTACTGGCTGTTAGACAGAATTATCCATCATGTGGCCCATGAGGTTATAAAGATAAGGGAAACAAGAACCAAACAAACAAAAAAAACAGAGAAGTGTAGATCCTTACATATTTCTCAAGCATCGGACTGTTTTACCCAAAACCAAATATGTTGGGTGGGGGAGAACTTGCCACCCCAAAATGTCTCTTTGGCATGTGGATTATTTTGAGATGAAAACAATCAGGGCCCAAAAGACTTGGGAAGAACTTTGACCTTCCCCCTAACCACCTAAAAGAACTTAGATTGAGAGCCTGTTCCCAGAACAGAGCTATCACCACAGATATCTGCAAAGAATGTGGGCTAAGTGTGGTGGGGAAATTCTAGGCTGGGCCTAGAGATCAGAGTCCCGTCTCCATCCCATTGTCTCTGCAGGCCCAGCCAACATTTGTTTACCAAATATTTGCTTTTCCACCTCCACGTGAATTGCCTTCCTCTCCTTTTAAATCCCAAACCACTACCCCCAACATCCTCTTTTGTCTTTGGCTGAAGACGATATTTCAAGTGAGGGCGTCAGTCATTTTGGCAAGTTACTCGGTTTTCCTGGGTCTCCCCCATGTATACATGTTTTTAAACTTTTTAATTTTCTCCTATTAATCTGTCTCGTGTCAGTTTAATGGTTAGACCAGCTAGAAGCACCTAAAAGGGGAGAGGAAAATTTCCTCCCTGCCGACCAACATTGGTCAACTACCCCCACTAATCCTTAAAGCAGTTAATGATATGTCTGTAAAACACATAAAGCAAGGCCTAGTGTATCCGTCTCGCTGGAGGTATCCTACACCTCATTGACTCTATCCGCAACCGACTCCTCACAATTCTGGCTGCCCAGAATATCCCTCATCCCTGCTTTCTGATGTCTTCGCTTGTAGTTAATGGAGCACACCTCCCTAAGGTCAAAACGGAATTTTATTTTGCCTGCCTAGCCTCCAGGGTTAATCAAACGTTTGTGATAGATATTCCAATCATTGACCTGGCAATACTTACAAGAGAAAATTGATGCCTGGCAGAATTAAACAACAGTCCATGTAAAGTTTATCCACCATTTAATGGAAAGGTTTGAACCCAGGTCTCTAGTCTCCAAAGACCTTATGCTGTTTCCTATCTCAAGCTGCCATTTCTTCCTTAGATTATTCTGTCTCCTCATGAGGCTTCATCACTTCAGCCTGGTCCCGTTGCCCATCCTTCTCTTAAATTGTTCATGGGATGGTCTTCTCAAGCAAAACACCAGCTGAGAAAGTGGTGATCTTGGAGGTTAGATGGTATTAAAATGGTATTAGGACAAGGGAGCTGGCAATGCCTGAATCTCACCTTTGCCAGCCATCCCTTTGTCCTCCTAGGAACTGGTGAGATGGATGCATTGGGAACTACTGTACCTGAAAAATGAGACTCCGCTTTATAAGAGAGACATGGTTCCTGCCCCCATGGAGCTTACATTCTGATGGTAAACATGCTGTGCTCCACTAGTGATATCTGTGTTGGACTTGGCAGGAAATGGCGATAAGGGTGTGCCAACTCGGCACACTACTGCACACTGCTCACTAGCCACCACGAGAGAAAAACTCTCTACAAGAATGAATACCTAATTCATGGAAATGTTTTCCAATACCCAAGCTAAATTATGGGGTTTCTCACTTTTCCTCTCCCTCCAATAAATCTAAAGTTTGGCCAGCTTACTGAGAAAAACATACATATATAACTTAGGATTGAAACCACCTGCAAATTTCATTTTGTCATTTTTGTATTCCTTCCTTAAATCAACCAGGCTTTTGACTTGAAGTGTTCAAATAGGCAGGCTTGGCTTGAAGAGCTATTCAAACCATATTCAAAATCCACAGTTTGCCTTTTTTTATGAAGCGCATTGCTTTTGCAGACATGATTTTGCTAGCTTTTAAAAATGGGCTATTAAATTTAGAATATCAGAGAGTGGAGCCCTGGGGATTCTAGACAGTGGGAGTGGGTAAGCAAAACCTTGATGTTATAAAGATAGATGGTAAATTCAGGAGACAATGATAGGCCATTCTGGGGAGCAGAGGATGACTCCTAAGGTGTGTGCCATGCTGGGTGCAAGGGTGCAGGGAAGAAGCCTGAATTACAGGCTAAGGCATTTGGTTGCTGTTGTGTTTTTTTTCCATAAGGACTTTCTGTTAAACACAGACATTTCCTTATTACTGAGCCATAAAAAGAAACGAAATTGAATTATTTGTAGTGAGGTGGATGGACCTAGAGTCTGTCATACAGAGTGAAGTAAATCAGAAAGAGAAAAACAAATACCGTATGTTAACACATATATATGGAATCTAAAAAAAAAAAAAAAAGATCATGAAGAACCTAGGGCAAGACGGGAATAAAGACGCAGACCTACTAGAGAATGGACTTGAGGACATGGGGAGGGGGAATGGTAAGCTGCGATGAAGTGATAGAGTGGCATGGACATATATACACTACCAAATGTAAAACAGATAGCTAGTGGGCAGCAGCCACATAGCACAGGGAGATCAGCTCGGTGCTTTGTGACCAGCTAGAAGGGTGGGATAGGGAGGGTGGGAGGGAGGGAGATGCAAGAGGGAAGAGATATGGGGATATATGTATATGAATAACTGATTCACTTTGTTATAAAGCAGAAACTAACACACCATTGTAAAGCAATTATATGCCAATAAAAATGTTACTAAAAAAAAGTATCTACAATAGGATCATAATAGGTAAAACAAGGAAAAGACTTCTCACAATTCTCAAACACACTTAATACAATCATAATTTAAAAAATAGACATTTCCTGTCTAACAGTGCAATGGGCTGATTTGTGAGGTAGTGAGCCCTCTGGCTCTGGGGGTGATCAAGCAGAGTACAGTACTCTCTGTCAGAAATGCTGCAAAATCAGATGGAAAGGTAAACTAATTCAGAGGTTATAATGTATGCCCCACAGAATCTGCTTTTTTAAAGGGGTGCATGGAGGGAGGAAGGAGATAATCAACACCAAAAATTGGTGAGATAACACCAAAAGACTCCAGATTTTCTTAAAAAGTACAGAGCTCTAAAGACACTGGGCCCATTCCATTTGGACACATTTGATAACTAGCAGGTTTTGCTGAGTAACTGTTTATCCCTTAGGGTCAGGTGCACTAGTCTGCCAGCTCTACGTCACTGATTTCAAGCACCTGCTGGGTCCCTGAAGGCATCTGCATATTTGACCCTGGGCCTTGATGCTATGTAAAGTTTTTTCCTATATTTGATGGTGAGCAATCACGCTTGACCATTCTGGACTTGAGAAAAGGGACTTGCACAGTCTCCAGCCAAAATAGGCCACCCAAGCTCACTGCGCTTCCTGAAGAAGGGCAGGGGAGAGATCTGAGTTGATTTGTCACCGAGGTCTTTCAGGAAAGGAGGGGAGCAAAGTTTGCCACTGGAAAATGTGTCTCTTTGGCACGAGGATTCTTTTAGGCTGTTTTTTTTCAAGAAATAAAAGGCTCAGGAAGAGCTTTTGCCTCCTCCCCCTTAACGGCCTAGAACAATTTAGACAGGGGTGTGGGTGCTGCCCCAGGAAGAGAGCCCTTACCAGAGCCGGCTTACAAGGAATATAAGCTAGGTGTGGCTGACTGCGGGAAACTCAGCAAGGCCTGTTTCATCAGAGTCCCTGTGTCCCATGGTCTCTACATAGGACGGCAAACGTGTTTACCAAACATTTACATTTTCCCATCTTCCTATAAATTGTCTGAAGTCCCAAACTCCTACCCCCTTTTCCTTCTCTCAGATGCCAGATTAGCCTCAATTGCCTCACTTGTTTTGGGGAATCACATTCTTATGGAGCCCCCATACGTATGTCTTTAAATTGGGTTTTTCTCCCGTTAATCTGTCTCATGCCAATTTAATTACAAGGCCGGCCAGAAGAGCTCAGAAGGGCAGAGGGAAAATCTTCTTCCCCAACAGGAACTACAGTGTCTCTTTCAATCTGCACTTTCACAATAACATTCTTCTCCCATGAAAAGATGTTACTTCCCATCCTAAAGCCTCTTAAATCTTGAATTCATCCAAAACACTCATGAGATGAGGCAGAATCACAGGCTCTTGGGTTTGGAGGGGAGGGGCTGGTGATGCCTCCATCATGAAATCAGAAGTTTTCAATACTGTGATTCTCTCCAGTCCAACCTCCTGTGCTACCACATTTCTGCAGGCAAAGCAGGGGAATCTTATTTGTGTAATTACCTGAACTTTGCAGATAATGAATGAGAAGCATTTTGAAAATCGAATTCCCTTTCCACTCTTCTCTCCACACAGCCCCTTGAGTGGTGCATCTAAAACACAGATGTGATCATACCATGTACTCACTTGTAAACCTCCATCCCCTCTCTTTACCTGCAGCCTTATTAACAAAGAGAGACATTGCATGTGTGAGGTGATGCAGACAGTGCACATATGAGCCTTTGATATGTCAAAACTCATGTATGGGGGCTTCCCTTGTGGCGCAGTTGTTAAGAATCCGCCTGCCAATGCAGGGGACATGTGTTTGAGCCCTGGTCCAGGAAGATCCCACATACCGTGGAGCAACTAAACGCGTGAGCTACAACTACTAAGCCTGCACTCTAGAGCCCATGAGCCACAACTACTGAGCCTGCTCACCACAACTACTGAAGCCTGAGCGCCTAGAGTCCGTGCTCTACAACAAGAGAAGCCACCCTAATGAGAAGCCCACGCACCACAACAAAGAGTAGTCCCCGCTCACCACAACTAGAGAAAGCCTGCGCGCAGCAACGAAGACCCAATGCAGCCAAAAATAAATAAATAAATTTATTTTTAGAAAATCATGTATGCAATTTAATATGTATTATGTAAAAACATACCAGCACATCAAACTCATAATTTCAGTTGAAATGTAAAGTTTCTTTAAAATATTATGTTCTTAATACATATAAGTAAACAATATAAATTTAAAGAAAAAGCACTCCTGTGTGGAATCTTATTTTTAAAAATGATACAGGGGAGCTTGTTTGTGGAACAGAGACAGACTTACAGATATTGAGGACAGACTTGTGGTTACGAAGGGGGAAATGTGGGTGGTGGGGAGGGATAAATCAGGAGACTGGGATGAACATACACACACTACTGTACATGGAATAGATAACCAACAGGGACCTACTGTAGAGCACAGGGAACTCTACTCAATATTCTGTGATAACCTATATGAGAAAAGAATCTGAAAAGAATGAGTATATGTATGTGTGTGGCTGAGTCATTTTGCTGTACACCTGAAGCTGGCACAGCATTGTAAATCAACTATACTCCAACAAAATTTTTTAAAAAAGAAAAAAGCACTATAAGTAAACAGTACTGGTAAATTCCAGCTAATAATTGTAGCATAAATGATAGGGGGAAAATTACCATTCTGTGACTCCTAATAAAATGATGTATCTAGTCAAAGATCATCAGTGACTCTTCAAACCATTAGGATGGAAGGTTGGTGGGAGTCTTTTTAATAGAGGGACCAGGCTGACACCACCTGAACCCACTGATCAATCTTAGCATTTCAGAAAGTGAAACCACCAGATTTTATGTGCCTCTCGATGTGCTGCAATCAGAAATGTCCAGGGCTTCCCTGGTGGCGCAGTGGTTAACAATCCACCTGCCAGCGCAGGGGACACGGGTTCAATCCCTGGTCCGGGAAGATCCCACTTGCCACGGAGCAGCTAAGCCTGTGTGTCACAACTACTGAGCCTGCGCTCCAGAGCCCACAAGCCACAACTACTGAGCCTGCGTGCTGCAACTACTGAAGCCCGCGCGCCTAGAGCCCATAATCCACAACAAGAGAAGCCATCGCAGTGAGAAGCCCGCGCACCGCAATGAAGCGTAGCCCCCGCTCGCCACAACTAGAGAAAGCCCGCGCACAGCAACAAGACCCAACGCAGCCAAAAATAAGAAGAGTACATTATGCTTTTGCTCAGTGCTTGCTTGCATCAGTGGTGTTCAAGCTACTTTCCACTCTCATTGTTTTCCGGCAGTTTGAAGAAACCCTCCCCCACAAAAAACATAGTAAGCACTTAATAAATTAAAAATAAAGGGCCTTGAATACATATTGAGCACTTACTTAGCACCAGGTCCTATGCTGAGTGACTGGATTACACTGGTGAAAAAGATTGGCCTGAACCCAAAGATCTTACAATCAAGGCCTTTTCTAATCATGAACCAAACATCTTCACAATTAAACTGTTTCAAGAGGGAAGATTGTCCCACCTGTTCCCATAGTCCTAACCATCTCCTGTAAACAGTGGCTAGGGGTCCTTTTTCCTTTACCTTAATTCTTGCACGAATTCTTGCACATTCTGACCTTTGAAAGGAATATTCTTTACAATTTTCTTTTTTGTTGTTTATCCCCTCCAGGACTGAATGTCTGGCCAGAGTCATCATGCAGGTTATGAAAAATCAATGCATTGCTGCTCTGAGTGTCCGCAAAAAAGATCATGCTCTATCGATTCCCCAGACCACATTAAAGCCCTAAATCAAAATACTGACAAATCCTTACCCATTTTCAATGATTTTATCCGGCTAAAGAGCTACTTTGTAAGTTTTCTGCTGTAATAAAATTCTGCAGCCTACAAGAGCCTCTGGTTTCAGACACCAAAACTATTTGATTAGAATAAATCCAGTATCTGGTGCTCTGGAGAGTAACTGATTTACGGCTTAATGACTTTCCAAATACAGTAAATTCTAAGGCAAATTATCTGCAGGGAACAGCATGCCGTGGTGGAGCGTAGAAGAAAGCTGTGTTAAGGATTCTTAGTGCCTGTTCTTGTTGCCAGAAATAGCGTGACTGCTCTGTACTTAAATATCACCTAAGATACCTTGAACCTTCGGCACTTGATTGAAGAATGTCTTCAAGATTCAGATTTCCATGCATATAGTTTAAATTTAAGGATGTTGCCTCCCCTTGTCAACTGAAAAAAAAATTGTACAACCTAAAAGCTGAGAATTATGTTTTATTTGGGGGACAAAACTGAGGACTTAAGCCCAGGACTCAGCCTCTCACGTAGCTCTGAGGGATAGCTCTGAAGAGATGAAGGAGGAACCAGGATATACAGGAGTTTTTGCAACAAAGACCAGGGAGTCAGAACTTCAAAAGGTGACTGTTAACTAAAGAAAACCAGACATCTCAAGTTAATGAATTCAGCAGTTTTCTATGTATGGGAAGATGCAAGAGTCTGGGCTCATTGAAATCATTCCTTTGCTATGCACCTCAGCTCTCTGGGGCCAGCATCCTGTGTTTTTGCATCCTGAGCGTCCTCAGGGTGCACCGTTGGGGGTGGCTGCAGTGGCTGATGACTTGATGGCGGGCATCGTGTTTCTGTCCTGAGCTCCCTCAGGGCCCACTGTCAGGGCGGCTGTCATGTGACGGCTTGATGGCTGCAACATCCCTTGTTTACTGATACGGCAAGCAACACTTTTTCACTCACCCACTCAACAAAATCAAAATGGCTAGAGAGAATGAAATTCATGCAACAGCATAGTGCAAGAGGAATCGAAATAAATGGAAAGTTAGGAGACCTGGTTTCAATCCCTAACACTTCCATTCACTGAGTATACACAGATGTCACTTTTCTCCTTAGCATCATGACCTGTGAAATGACGTACCTGGACCACATCAGAAATCACAGACTGGCAGCCAACTGGCAGGATTTGGCTTGCAGACAAGTTTTCTTTGGGCTGCACAGTATTTTAAAAAAAACAAAAACAAATAAGCAAACAAACCCTAGAAACAACATAGTAAGATTTTTAAAGGCAAGAGATGTCCAAGCAAATTCCCCATTTCCAGCTTCTACTAAAAAGTCAGAAGATTGGGTCACATACATCTGCATTCCTCATGGACACAGCTGTTACAGCTGTGTAGCTTCTACCCACTTTAGATGGGGCCCTAGCAATCCAGTTTCTCACCATTGCCACACGCCCCAAATTGGTCCTTGAGATTGAGGTAGAAGTGATTTTTTATTTATACTCACATGACTCTGTCGTTCCCTTATAGTAGAGAACCATTTCATTTTCTAAGTAGTGATAGAAAAAAATATGTACAAGGGCAGGCAGACTATAAAAGCCACTTGGTTCAATAAAAGTGGCAAAGAGAACATGTTTTGTGGAACCGAAGGCTATTTCTGTGTCATATACAGACAGGATGTGTCCTTGCTGAAATGACGCAACAGACTGATTTCACTCATTGAATAACATGGACATTAGAGTTTTCACCTCTCAGATGAGATGATCTCAAGGGCTCCTTGTAGTTCTAGAAACTTAGTCTATGAACATGTATGCTCTGTTATTAGAAAAGCCATTTATTCTTCTTTTAGGACTCTCTCATTCTATTTAAGAGTAACTCACATACAAGCAAACTGATGTCTGTGGAGAAGAGGATCTTACCATATTAATTGGAAAAGTATGACTTGACAAAATGAAACTCTGCCTGTGTTTAGAACACACACAAGCCCATCCATATATACTCTGCCTCCATAGGTGAAAAATCACCTATGCTCTGCAGCTGGGGCAGAAATATAATTGCTACGGTAGTGGCTGGCATATTGATAAATTGTATATAGAAAGACAGTTCATTGCTCTAGGTGTACATCAGCATCCACCAACTACAGCAGGAGTTGTTAATCTGGAGTCCACAGATCCAGTTAGGTCCTGCACTGGAATGGGCTTGAGAGGATATCTGAAACGTCCTAGAAAAATGCACATTTTTCCATATCTATGGCTCCGTGCGTTTTTCTAAGATGATGATCCGTAGCTTTCACCAAATTCCCAAAAGTCTGATAACTCCCCACTCCCCAAACTTAAGAACCACTGAGATGCACAGGGCATCAATTTAGCAACCAACTGTTTATGTGTTCTTGCTGGGGAAGAATTACAATGACCTTATTTTCAAAACCAAAAGTTGGGGGTGCAGATTTGGCTACAAAGCTGGAAACCAAGATAGGATATTGAAATGAGGATTGCTCCAGAAAACTCAGGACATAAGTTCACTTTAGAAATAGGGTCCTCAGGATGTGATGGGAGCTGGGAAAATGTGGTTTACCAGGGGCCATGCCAAACCAGGTAGAACAAGTAGTTGTCCTGAAGACCATAGTGTTATTGGCAAAATCGGTACTAGCACTGGGATCTTTTGTCATCTTTTGCAGTGGCATTTCCATAACCCCACCCCCTTGTGTTTATTCTAGAACAGTCCCTCTTCCCTGTTCCCCCACACACACATACACACACACACACACACACACACACACACACACACACACTTCCTGTTTTATCCTTAATCGGAGAAACCCTAGCAAAACATCTCCACTTGTGGCCTCCTGTCTCTGGCTCTTCCCCTAGTCCAGGGCCACATGATATAGTGATTATATACCATGGATTTATTTTTTCTTTTCTCGCTCTTTTTTTTTCTCTTTTTTTGGAGCACCTGTGATTTCAAAGACCTTTTTCTTTTCTTTTTTTAAAATTGAAGTATAATTGACTTACAATATTATATTAGTTCCAGGTGTACAACACAGTAATTTGTTATTTTAATATATTACAAAATGATCACCACAATAACTCTAGTTACCATTTGTCGCCATACAGAGTTACTACAATATTATTGACTGTATTCCCTATGCTGTACATTATCTTCCCATGACTTATTTTATAACTGGAAGCTTGTACCTTAATTTTCCTCACCTATTTCACTCATTTTCACCCCCCACCGCCATGCCTGTGCCCTCTGGCAAACACTTGTTTGTTCTCTGTACTCATTAGTGAGTTTTCATTCTGTTTTGTTAGTTCATTTGTTTTTTAGATTCCACATACAAGTGAAATCAAACTGTATTTGTCTTTCTCTAATTTCACAGGGTATAATACTCTCTAGGTCCACTCATGTTGTTGCAAATGGCATTATTCCATTCTTTTTTATGCCTGAGTAATATTCCAGTGTGTTTATATACCACATCTTCTTTTATCCATTCACCTTTCAGTGGACACTTGGATGCTTTTATATGTTGGCTATTGTAAATAATGCTACAATGAACATAGGGGTGCATATATCTTTTCAAATTAGTGTTTTTGTTTTCTTTGGAAAAATACCCAGAGTGGAATTGCTGGATCGTGTGGCAGTTCTATTTTTAATTTTTTGAGAAACCTCCATACTGTTCGCCATAGTGGCTGCACCAATTTACATTCCCACCAGCAGTGCACAAGGGTTCCCTTTTTTCCCTATCCTCACCAACACTTATTTGTTGCCTTTTTGATAACAGCCATTCTGACAGGTGTGAGGTGGTATCTCATTGTGGTTTCAGTTTGCTTTCCCCTGATGACTAGCGATGCCCAGCATCTCTTCATGTGCCTGTTGGCCATCTCTGGGTCTTCTTTAGAAAAATGCCTATTCAGGTCCTCTGCCCATTTTTTAACTGGGTTGTTTGTTTCTCTGATGTTGAGTTGTATGACTTCTTTGTATGCTTTGGATATTAGCCCCTTATCAGATACATCATTTGCAAATATCTTCTGTCATTCAAAAGCTTTTTGATGCAGTCCCATTTGCTTATTTTTGCTATTGTTGCCCTTGCCTGAGGAGAGAGATCCAAAAAAACATTGCCAAGACCGATGTCAAAGAGCGCACTGCTTGTATTCTTCTAGAAGTTTTATGGTTTCAGGTTTCACATTTAAGTCTTTAGCCCATTTTGAGTTTATTTTTTAACACTGGTGTGAGAAGGTATTCAAAGACCTTTTTCTGATGTCAGACCTTGTTTCAAAGCTCAGAACCCAAATTTTGGTCAATTAATGAGTCTGTATCAAAGTAACAAGACGGAAAAAATGAAAAGGAAACAAAAACTTCTCATACTGTACGTGCTTGTTTGTCAGTCAACCCCCAAAATCTTCTTCAGCCCCTCACTCCTGCACTAGACTAAAAGCTGCTCTTCAGATTGTGGTCCCAGAACCAGCAGCATCGGCATCACCTGGGAACTAGCCAGAAAATACCAAGTCCCAGGCCCTTCCTCGGTCTTAGAGAATCAGAATGTGCACTTAACAGGGTCCCAAAGAGATCTGGATGCACATTAGAGTTTGAAAAACTGTGTTAAAGGCACAGCCCAGCTGATGGTGAGAGCGCCCCCGCTGGCCAAGGGTTGTTATTACATCCATTTAAATTAGAGAAACCAGAAAAGGCTCAAATGTGCAGTGAAGTAGGCTTATAGATCATGCAGTGTCCCTTTTCCTTTATAAAGACTATAAAATGGTCCCCCTCTAGTCTATTTAATGGAGTATGATGGAAGAGCCAAAGCACTATTATTCTAAATGTCCAAAACCTGACTTCTAATTGTAATCCTGCACTTACTTTTATTTCACTTTATTTCTCTATCTGATACAAGACAGAGAGAAATCACCTTTCCTGTCCATGGGGCAGCCTTTCTGTGAATGTCAAATGGAAGGGAGTGTAGGGTCATGGTTAAGAATGTGGACCCTGGGTTGAAAGAGCTCCAATTATAAAGTCTCTATCTAGCAGTGCTTAGCTGAGTAACCTTAGCTAAGTACTTTGCCCTCTCTATAATAATAGTACCTATCCCATCAGATTGTTGTGAAGGTTAGCGGTTAAAACATTTAAAAAGCAAACAGCACTCTGTGGGCACATAATTAAGCAGTCAGTAAGTGTTATCATCTATGTGAAAGCATTCTACAAATTGTGGAGAGCTCTACAGATGAGGGAGCTTGTTTTTACTGGTGGGCAGACATGCAAGGCTATCAGCTCTAGATGAGAATTAAAGATGTCACCCATGGCTCACGAAGGAATTTCCCAGACCTCTGTCCCAGTGGCCCTAAAACACACATAGAGAGGCACCAGGACCTTATTTGCAGAGTAACTCAGGCTTCTCCACAATGCTCAGGCAGCAAAGCCGGGAAGTCACAGGGCTCTTTGTGAAAATCAATGAAACAGTGTCTAATTATGAGCATTACTCATCGTATACTCACCAACGTTAACTGCTAGCATTGCTGTTGTTTTATTTTTAGTTTTGTAGAAAATTATCTTGTGAAAGATTCTAATAAACAGAAGAGGTAGGGTGGCACCAAAGGGTTAATCAATAGGATTTCCTCAGTTTTACCCAGGTGACTTTATCACACTCATTTTGTGCAACTTAGAGGCTGTTTTGTGAACAAACCTGAAATATACATGATAGCCCATTCTCAAGGCTCTGCCTCCCAGGTTTGACCTTTAAATTATCACACTTTTCATTCATATAGAGATAAAAAGCTGCAGAACACAGAATAATATTTGTCCTGTTGGAGGTTTCCAGGAACACTGTGACCTGACCTACACGGACAGCTGCAAGAACAAAGGATTCCGGCACCAAGAAGTTTATAACAACCAGCCACACCCCTGCCCCTTTTAGCTTAAGAGAAGCTTGAATCCTAACTCAGAGAAGATAGTTCTTTGGGACACTAGTCCACCATCTTCTCCGTCTGCTGCCTTTCCGAATAAAGCCGCTATTCCTTGCCCCAGCACCTCGTCTCTCATTTTCTTATTGGCCTGCCATATGGCGATCAGTATGAGCTTGGACTCCATAATAAAACATCATGTTTTAAGTACTTTACGTGTAGAATCACATTTGGTCCTCACAATAACCTTATGAGTTAGGTACTAATAGCATCCCCATTATACACATGGTGAAACTGAGGCCCAGGGAGATACAGAGATTTGCCCAAGGCCACACAACTGGAAGCAGGTGAAGGCAGGACTCTGGTCTGAGAGATTCCAAAGCCATTGCTCTTCCTTCCCAGGAGACAGCCTCACCCTATTGCTTGGTTTCTGCCAAGGTCCAGTTCACTGAATATCTGGGAGAAAAGAGTGAGAGCCACCAGGACGATGGGCCTGTTGCATAGCAACCCTGAGCTTGAGCCTGGTGAGGGGAGATAGGCTCCTTAAGTTTTTAAAACACCATCACTAAAAATAGCCTGAGCTATGACAGCTTAACACGAGGTCTCCTCCAAGAGAAACCCATCTCGCAATGGAATGTCTTTGCTGTGTTGTCCTTGAGAAAAGCACGTGAAATTATGGGAGGCTGGGTATCGGCAGCTTTTCCCAGAAGACACGCTACTTCATTCCACTCCTTCACCTCAGAGCGGAGGGTGCAGCCATGTGTACGCGGCTCATGAAAGTGCGATCTCCATATTTTTTTTCCCACTCCAAAGCTGGAATTCAACCCAGGTCGGGCCAAGAGCGGTCTGCCTGATTGCAAAACATGGCCTTCGGCTTCCCTGTATTAATCTCCCAGAAATTAATCACCTTGGTTGGAATCACCTTAGGTACAAACGTTTATAATGCCTACATTTGTCACTCCAGAAGAGACCGTGCCAATTCCAGGGGCACCTACTATAAATCTCATACCTGACAAAGAATATTAGATATTTAATTAGATGTTAAAAAAACTCTTCACCTAGTACCTTGACGATCACCGGGTCCTCTTCTAAGGCTGATGATTAAAAGAACTCCTGTCTGAGCCTGCTGTGTTTCTCTGGGAATCAGAAAGTGCTTATCACAGTAACTACGGAGCCTGAATGTTGGCCTGCCTTGGGTAGGCACACGAAACAGTAACTACGGAGCCTGCACACTGGCCTGCCTTGGGTAGAGGCACACGAAACAACAAAGGAAGTTTAAATGTAGCCACTTGCCCACAAAGAACAGTCGGCCATTTATTTATTCAAGGCAGAATAATGGTCCCCCAAGGTGTCCATCTTCTAATGCCCAGAACCTGTGAATTTGTTAAATGACATGGCAAAGGGAATTAAGGTTACAGATGGAGTTAAAAGTGCTAATCTGCTAACTTTAAAATAGTGAGATTATTGGGATTAACATATACACATTACTGTACATAAAATAGAAAACCAACAAGAACCTACTGTATAGCACAGGGAACTCTACTTAATAGTTTGTAATAACCGATAAGGGAGAAGAATATAAAAAAGAATAGAAATATATTATATATATGTATAACTGAATCACTTTGCTGTACACCTGAAACTAACACACACTGTAAATCAACTATACTTCAATTTTTTAAAAAAAGGAGTATTTAACTCAAAAAATAAAATAGTGAGGTTAGCCTGGATTATCCAGGTATTCCCAATGTAATCACAAGGTTCTTAAAGGTGCAAGAGGGCAGCAGAAGAAGAGAGTCAAAGGAATATATGATTAGAAAAGAAAGGCACACAGGGATGCAACACTGCTGGCTTTGAAGATGGAAAAGGGGGGTCCATGAGCCACTGAATGAAGGCAGCCTCTACAAGATGGAAAGAGCAAGGAGACGGTTCTCCCCTAGAACATCCAGAGCCTGCCAACACCTTGGTTCTACCCCAGTGAAACCCCTTTTGTACTTCTGGCCTCCTGAACTATAGGACGATACATGTGCTTTGCTTTGCTTTGTCACAAAGTTGTGGCCATTTGTTACAGGGGCCACAGACAGGCCATGAATGCAAGCACTTACTTGGTACTTAATTATCAGCACAGTGGTCAGTACTAGGCAGACAACAGTGAAGCTATGGCTACCACCTTTCCCCTCCTGCAGTTTATACTCTGGTGGTGCGGACAAGAAGGGAAAATCAATAATTAAAGGCGATAAAACAGGCAAAGGAGAAAAACAAAGAGCAGTTGGCGGAAAGGCTAACAGAATGGGGATGATGGGAGGTATCTCTGAAGAGGTGACATCTTACCCTAAAGAGAAGGAGTTGAGGGGGAGAGAATTCCAGGTGGAGGGGACATATGCAAAGGTCCTGGGGTGGAAAAGAGCTTGGCACATTCTGGGCACTGAGGGAAAAACAATGCGGTTGGAGCACAGCAGGCCAAAAAAAAGAGAGGTATGAGGTGACATTGACCAACAAAGAAAGGGACAGTTGTGCTGGGCCTCGAAGACCTTGGTTCCAGTTTGGATTATCTTCTGAGAGTTTTGGGTTTGAAGGATTTTAAGTAGACTGCCAAAATGCAATTCAAATTTAAGAAGATCTCTTTTGCTGCTGTGCAGAGGAACAGGTTGAAATGGAAGGATGCAGAGACACTAAGCCATTCCCCACGTGGGGAAATGACTGTGGCTTAGATTTGGGCAGTAGCAATGGAGATGGAGAGGGTCAGGTTCAAGATGTATTTTGAACACAGAACTTATAGACTCGCTGATAGGCTACCTGTGAGAAGCAAAGGATGAGGAAAGTATAGCACCTTTGGGTTCACTTTTATTGCTGCCACCACAGTTTTCTTCAGCAAGAGACACACAAGAGGTTGGGTGCCACCTTTATCTTGTACACTAGTCAATTCTTGAAAATATATTCATTCATTCGACAAGTGTTTATTGAGTACCTACCATGAGCCAGGTGCTGTTTAGGTACTGGAGATACAGCAGTAAACTCAACATAAGCCCTTTCCCCATAGTGTTTATCTTCTAGTGGGTAAGACAGACAACAAACAAATAAATGTAAAAATGTACAATGAAATTTCAGTTTCCCAGTTATAGGCGATGAAAAGAAAAGCAGGGGATCGCTACTTCAGATAGGACCGAAATCCTGGCTAACTCATGGAAATCACAAGTTCATTATCTAGCCTAATTAGGAAATAGAAAATAGAGATGTTACTTGCACAGTTAAGATAATTAGTAATAACTGCAAACAGGACTTGTCATGAACCCTGAGGCAGCTACCTCGTTTTTCTGTCAAAAAGTGTTCCTTAGTGAATCTTGAATTGGGCCATGGAGAACGCCTTTATTTTTGATACAAGGAAAGGAGTAGAAAGAATAGTATAAATCAAAGGGTAGAGGTGGAGGGGGAGGAAAAGAAACGGGCAGGCTGAGACCAAGCAGGACCCTGTAAGGCCCCCCCAAGCACAAAGGCCTTTCTGTGTCCCCCATTGCTTGTTTGTAGGAAAAGGGTTTCAGCCTCCTAGACCTTCCCTGAGTTCCAAAGGGCAGATTCAAATAGCTACTAATTAGGGGAGTGAGGAAATGCAGAAAGAAACAATAGTGCAGCATGGGACCTGGCGCCCACGCTTCCTGGGGGCGGGTCGGGAGCTGCTCAGAGAAATCTGATACGGATCTCTGAGTTCTTCCTTCAGAACTAAGGCCTCCACCCAGGCAGAGGATGGTAACCTCAGGCTGAGCACAAGCCCAGACTGGTTGGAACCAGAGGCTGATAGCTGAGATTCCCAGAAAGCCATCCTGTTATCGCACCAGAGAATCAGAGGAGGGTCACACACCCGCAGCCCTCCCCCCCAAATGTTGCTTCTATAAAAGCTTCTTCCCTGAAACCCATCCGGTCTTTTGTGCAGTAGCCGCCCTGTCCTCCTTGCATGGCCCTGCAGTAAATAATCCTTTCTCCACTCCAAACTCCAACATTTCGGTTTGTTTGGCCTCACTGTGCACTGGGCACACGAACTTGGCTTCAACAACGATGACACGGCCAGGTCTCAGCACCAGACTTTGCCAATCTCATCACTGACAACTGGACCACTGCACGCTTTCTTAGAGACGCGAAAGTATCAACGAGAGGAAGAATGGGGAATTCCAATCAGGCTAACAGATTTATCTTTAACTGACATACCTGAACTGTATGATTTGTGTCGTATATTTAAATACAGAATTCCCCTACAAAATTAAACTTCCTTTTCATTCAGAGATTCCTGAAATTGCTAAGACCAGAAAAACTCCGCTGCTCAAAGGAGGTTTACCAGCCCCCACCAACAAAAGCAGTCTGGCAGGTAAATAAAGTCTTGAAATTGCTCTGTGCTGAAACTAGAAGCCTAGCCAAGTGCTGAGCACATCACCAACACAAAAGAGATGTTAGACTTTGGGCTTCTTGATGGCAGGGGCCAGCTTGCCAGCATTCGGTTCTGGCCTAGTGCATGGTGGGTGCATATGACTATGTGAAAAGACAGATTAGTTGGTGTATTTGAGGAATAAATTAGTAAAATAATCAAGTGTGACTGTACCACTACCATGTACAAAATGGCTCTGTTTCTTGCAGCGATGCCTGGGACATAGTCTTTAAAGTAAAAATGTCTATTTATAGAGAAGGCAAAAGACGTATGAAATGATCGATAAACATTTGTTAAGCAACTGCACCTAAGTCTGGGACACGATGCCCTGCGCAAGTCAGACAAGATATATGTCACAGGAGAGCTTCTGCTTTTTGAGAGGTTTTCATGCTCGAGAGAGAGAAAATATCCAAGTAAAATGTGAAGATGATGAGGATGATGATGACGAGGGGGAGAATTTCCACTATTGGTTGAAGTCTTACTATTTGTTTAGAATTCACTACCATGTTGTATTTATCATCACATTCAATCCACACAACAGCCCTAGGAGGAAGTCACTGGATTATCCACATTTTACAGATGAGAAAAGTAAGGATCAGAGAGGGTAAGAAACTAGCCCCAGGTCACACAGCCTACAAATAGTGGAGCTGGGATTTAAAC
>NW_020837964.1:9914015-10148213 GCF_003676395.1 Aethalodelphis obliquidens | reverse complement strand
CCTACAAATAGTGGAGCTGGGATTTAAACCCCTGTATCCTGCCCTCAGAAATCCTGTTTTATGCTGCTCCCACTGATCATGTAATGAGGGGGCACTTGATCTACAGAGAAAACATCTGGGAGTGTAAACTGCAGCCTCATATTCCATGTTAAATACAGGAAAAGTCAGCAGCTATTCACTCTACCAAATGGAATAGAAAGACTCCTACTCTCTGGCAGAAAGAGAGATGAAAAGGCACTTTTTTTAGAGGTTGTAATTAGCATCAGTGTCATCCTCAATATCATCATCCTTTGAGAGAGAATAACTTTAATGACATCATATTCTTAGCCTACACTGATATAACACAAACTGACTCAAACTTCAATCCATCAAAAATGCAAGTTTTATTCAACTATTAAAACTATATTTTTGAAAAAAAAAATGATCTGGAGAAAAGCCCATGCTATACAATGTTTAGTGATAAAAAGAAGGATATGAAACTGTATATAGTGTAGCATACGCCTATTTGTATGTCAGAAAACACCTTTCTAAGAATCTATGAGGGAATTCCCTAGTGGTCCAGTGGTTAGGACTCTGAGCTTTCACTGCGGCCACCCGGGTTCAATCCCTGGTCAGGGAACTAAGATCCCACAAGCTGCTCCACGCAGCCGAAAAAAAAACAAAGCACAGCTTTAGGACAATTGAGGAAACCTGACTATGGGTGGTGGTAGTATCATATCAGTGTTAGAAATCATAGTTAGTGTAAAAAAATTAAAATGAAATTGGAAAGGAATGAAATATTCATAAAAAAGAACATATGAGTTAAAATACGTAAAAAAAAGTTACAGACAAATGTAAATACTATAAGTATTTCTGCATGGTGGTATTTCAGGTTATTTCTATTTTCTCCCTTAATTATCTTCTTTTTACCAAGTTTTCTAGGCAGATTTATAGTATTCCTTTATCTGAAAATTTTTAATCTCAAAATCTACACACACATACACATCTACTTAGGTATTAAAAATCAAATAGAAATTATGCTGTTATTCACAGACTATTTCTAAATTTATAGAAGTCAGTTGGTATACTGAAGAAGAATCAAGAATCCAGGATAACATTTCTTCTTGATTCATTAATTCTACTTTATTAATATGATGAAAGGCTATTTTCCTAGTTCCAGGGGGGTGTGAAATAGGCTTTTTTCCTCTAAATGAATAACCATTACCTGGAGCCAAAGACTCATACACGACGGGAAGAAAAACACAAACATGATTTAAGGCTTCCTCTCATTTTCCCAGAAATCCAGTGTAAAAGAGAAGAGAAGAATCTTAGCAAAAAAGGAAAATAAGAGTTATAATTTCTCACCAATCCAGACAGAATCACATGTACCAGAGGGGGAAGGGACCATTGGACCTTGGTTAGATGGACTCTAACTTCCATGGCCAGAGAGGTCAGGCAGACCAGCCCTCCTTCAACCTAATGAAGGAGGCTGGAAAAAATCCCCACTATCCCCAGGCACTGCCAAACAAACATTTAGCATATTCTGTGCTTCAAGAAAAATGGGAGGGAGTATTTGTGGAAACAAAAATGATTCCTATTTTTTCCCAAAGTTTGAGATGTAGGTAAATAAAAAATTTCCCTCTCATCTTTCTCTCACTTGTGCTAATGTTTGTCTTACACTGATGGAAAGGGATGCTCAGCTTCAATGACTAGAGGACAGACAATAGGGAATGGTACAGACTATGGTGAACTTAAGGGGCAAGCTGTCAGCTATCTCTAGCTAATTCGTGGCATATTCTAAGCTCAAAATGTAGCCTGCAACAGAGTTACTGGGGAATCTTTTTAAAATTAATCCTGAGCCACAAAACCAGAGATTCTATTCACTTTGTTTAGACCAAGGTTCTGGAATCTGCATTTTAACAGTCACCCTGAGTCAGCAGTAACCAATAAAAATATAATGGGTGCTACAATTGTAAGCCACATTGTAACTTTACATTATGTAGTAGCCATATGTCTAAAAAGTAAAAAGAAACAGAAGAAATTAATGTTAATAACATATTTCATCTCACCTATCATTTCAGCATGTGATCCTAATTAACAAAATTATTAATTTTTCCTACTAAGTCTTCAAAATGTGGTGCGTATTTTACACTACAGCACACCTCAATTCATTGTAGCCACATTTCAAGTGCCCAGTTGTTATTGCAAGGCACTTATCTTTCTGGTTCATCTTTATGAAAGTCATACTTAATACTGATTCCCATTGCTGAAGTATAAGCTGCTTGTCTTAGTCTGCTGAGGCCCCTATAACAAAATACTGCAGACTGGGTGGCTTATAAACAACAGAAATGTATTTCTCAAAGTTCTGAAGGCTGGATGTCCAAGATCATGGTACCATTACAGTCGGGCAGGGGAACCTCTTCCAGGTCACAGACTTCTCATTATATCCCCACAAAGTGGAAGGACTAGGGAGCTCAGCAGGGTCTCTTATATAAGAACATTAATCCCATTCATGCGGGCAACACCCTCATGACCCCATCACCTCCCAGAGGCTCCAGCTACTGATACCAACACTTCAGGCAATAAGTTTCAACCCATGAACTTTGAAGGAATACAAACATTTAAACATAGCAGTGCTCAAAGCCAAAAAATGTATTTGGCCCTCACGTGCTCCAATACCTCTCTCCAGCTCTGCCTCATATTAACCCCATGACCTTGGACAAGGGGCCCCTTCCCCTGTCAAGATGACAATTTCCTCATCTACAGCTGAGTCACTTGGACTAGGAGATCTCTGGAGACTCTTCTTTGACGGCATAGTGCTAATACACGGATTATCTGTCCTTTGGTCCCAAGAAAAGAGTATTTTTCTTTTCTTTCCGTCTTTGTTTTGTGATGCTTCTCAGGAAGTTAAAAGTGAGGCATGATGGACCTGGTATAGACACGGTCTAAAGGCATGGTCCAAGGCATGACCTGGTTTACTTAGCCAACCAGGAAGCTCCATTTCTGTGAGGCTGTGAGTCATCACCAACTTGTAAGGCACTCACTTCTGGGAGAGCCCACCTCTCAGAAGGAACGCTGCTCTCAACTTCATGCCCTCTATGAGCAAGCTGATTACTTACTGTGCATATAATTTAAACTTCTGGTGTTAATTAGGACAAGTGAGACAATGCTGATACAACAAACAACCTTCAAGTCTCAGTTGCTTAAAACAGAAGTGTATTTTTAACTCATACAACATATCCAATGTGGGCCAACACTGTTTTGGGTTTGAACTGTGTTCCCCCAAAATGCATATATGGATGCCCTAACCTCAGAATGTGACCTTATTTGGTAGTAAGGTCATCATGTAACTTGTTAAGATGAGGTCTCCTGGAGTAGGGTGGGCCTTTAATCCAACATGACTGGCGCCCTTATAAAAAGGGGAAGTTTGGAGACAGATGCACACAGGGAAAGAGCCATGTAAAGATGATAGCAGAGATGGGCTGATGTTTCTACAAGCCAAGGAATGCCAAAGATTGGAAGCAAACCACTAGAAGCTGGGTGAGAAGCATGGAATAGGTTCTCCCTCACAGCCGTCAGAAGGAACCAACCCTGATGACACCTTGACCTCCTTGACCTTGTGTTGATACTTCTAACTTCCAGAACTGTGAGATCACACGATTCTGTTATTTAAGCCACTCAGTTTGTGATACCTTGTTTACAGCAGCCCAAGCAAATTGTCCCCCAGCAGCCTGAGATAATGAATACTTTGCCATCTGGTAGCTGTGCCCTGTGGAACTCATGGCCTTCTCAGTAGTAAGAACCAGGGAAGAGGGCTTCCCTGGTGGCGCAGTGGTTGAGAGTCCGCCTGCCGATGCAGGGGACATGGGTTCGTGCCCCAGTCTGGGAAGCTCCCACATGCCGCAGAGCGGCTGGGCCCGTGAGCCATGGCCGCTGAGCCTGTGCATCCGGAGCCTGCGCTCCACAACGGGAGAGGCCACAACAGTGAGAGGCCCGCGTACCGCAAAAAAAAAAAAAAAGAACCAGGGAAGAGCTGCCAGGAGGATCTTCCAGGCTTTGGCCCAGAAGCGACACAGGCCACTTCTGTTCAAAGGCTGTTGGTCAGGACTAGTCATACAGGTCTTGACAGCAGGGCTAAAAAACAGACACCATGTTGGGTGACCATCACGCTCTGGCACCTTCCACCAGGGACCCTCCCCAGAGACTAAATATTTCTGCCAAGCAATGCTTTGCTGGGTGGTAACTACGTAGGCATTCCAGTCTTCTCCCTTTGTAAGTTGCAGGGGCGTTGGAAGAGCTATCAAGAAGTACTAGAGGTCCAGGGACAGCTTCATTTCATTTCAGATGACCATTGTAATTGAACTGTTGTAACCTGAATTGGCTGTCAAGAGTGTTGTACCAAGACAGACTCAGCTCTGCATGGGTTCTGGGATGATAACTGACAGCAATTACGACGGGTGAACAATGGAAGAGAAAGAGAGTATGTATACCACGGACTTGCCCCTGCAGTTCGAGGGGGAACAGACTTGGATGATGGGGCAGCGGTTATATCTGGGTCAACATAGAAAAGGGTCAGAATGCCTGAGCTTAGGCCTCTTTTCCGTATAACACGATAAAAATCCTTCCCCAGGTATGTGTATCCCTTTGTGATTTTCAAACTGCTTGTACTTCTGTTACCTCGTTTGGTATTCTCAACACTCTTAGAAGATATGCATTTTAGATAAAGGAAAAAAATGTTTCAGGGGAGTTAGATGATTTTCCTGAAGGCATGCAGTGTGAGTGGTTGTCAAAACCAAGGTTAGAACCTGCATTTCTCACGGCTCCTGGAGGAGCCCTTGCCATAGCTCTGGCACAGAGGCCTGGCTCTCATTAGTGACTGGAAAACCTCCTGGTCTCTGTTCTAGAAAAGTTTTTGAAACAACAACCAAAAAAGAAAACACTTTGCTCAGCAGCCCATGAATAAGACACCCTCTTCAAGCAAGCTTGTGGAAAGTTCTTGGAGTGACATCAGCAAGGAGTTGGCCGCCATGATTCCTCTTGACCTTCAGGACTCAGTAAGGTATGGCCGGTTCTGAAGGATGCATGGGTTAAAGTGCTTTTGCTCCATCCAATCTATCTCACAGGGCAGCATTGTAAAGGAAACCAAAGCTGCCTGCTCCGGCATTCAACAAAGAGGCCCTCATGGAAACACACATGCAAGCACCAAGCTCTTAGGTGTCCAGGGAACACAATCAGGTAGTCATTCCCCTCCCCAAACCACCGGCTTGAGAAGCTTTCCGAACGCGCAGCCTGAGCAAGATTATTAAAGTGTTTCCTTTTAAGATGACTTTTTAATTGCAAAATGATAATATCCCAGCATCTCTGCCTCACTGACATTAGGGAAATATTTAGAAAGCGTTTGTGTGTCCTAAGAGAAAGGCTGGTACATAATTGCAAATTATTACCACTTTTGCAGGTCACGCTGACAAGATTATCTCCCAGCAGGCTGACAGTCAGAAATCTGCTTCTAATCTGGTGGTGTTTCACAGCTGGTAACCTTTTTATTTATTCCTGGATAGAATGGAAATGAGTGCTGTGTGTCTTCTCCTCTCACTTTCATGGACCATTTATCATATCAAAGCCCATTTGTCTGCGTACCAGCCTAACCAAATTAGGTAAACAAAGTTCTAGAAGCAGCCGACAGCTGTTAGCGAGAGGAGTAATCACAAAACACAAAGCTTCATGGCAGCAGCTGCCACATAAACACAGTTTTCAAAAATATGGCAGCTCAGAGGCGGTTTCGGGAGAGAATCTTCAGAGGACTCTTAGAGTGCTCATGATGCTGAATTTGAAAAAGAGGTTTGCATTTCCAATTCCTTAATATGGCAGGAAAAGCCCTGTATGATCTGGCCCCGCCCGTCTCTCTGAGCTCTTCAACTCTCTGTCCATCCCCCTCCGTTCCTGCAGTGCCCTGGTCTTCTTTTGGGTCCTCCAATGCTCTGAGCTCCTTCCACCCCAGGACCTGAGTGTGCACATCCCTCCTTCTGCTGAAAGGTAGAGCGAACACACAGACGACACACAGACACCTGCATGTTCATTCATTCACCCAACACTTACTGAGCATCTAAGGTACCAAAGGACTTGTGCCAAGTGCTGTCAAGATACAGAGATACACGAGACATTGATTCGCAAGTTCAGCCATCAGCACGGCCCAGTTTGTGTTTAGACGTCCATATAAGAAATCGTGATAGAAGCCAAGACTTGAGAAGCTTCATAGGAGAATATATGCCCACAGTTGTTCTAAGAATTTTATGCACATTAATGATACAAAACAATCGTAAGAGGTAGATCCTGTTATTAGGCTCCTTTGAAAAGGAGGCTTAGGGAGATGATCTGGTCCAAAGTCACAAAAGGATAAAGGAAGGAAGAGGGGACGGAGGTCTGGGGCAGGGCCTGAGACTCTGCAGCCTAACAAGCTCCCGGGTGATACAGATGCTATTAAGCCAGAGACCACCTCTGGACAAACAGGGCTCTGGAGTGGCAGTTCTCAGTGTGTGGTTCCTGAAGCAGCAGCAGCACTGTCACCTGAGTGCTTGTCAGAAATGCAGATTCTCAGCTGCACCCCAGACCTGCTGAATCAGAAACTCCAGGGCGGAGCCCAGCTGCCTGTGTGAACAAGACCTCCAGGTGATGATACAGGCTGAAATTTGAGAACCACTGCCCTAGACAGCAGTGTATTCTCTAGTCTCCTTCATTTCTGGGTGTGGTTTTTTTCTCCCTGCTGGACACTCCGTCTCATTTCCAGATGAGGGAAGAAGCCTCGATGTCCTTACTGCACGCACGGTGGGGCCAATGCACAATCCTCCCTGGCAAACCCTCTCAGTTTCTCAAAGACGGTGAACTGTGCGGAGCATTCCTAAAACCCCAGGCCAGGCCCCCGACTCAGCTGTTTCTAGATTCACCATTAGCCCCTTTAGCCTGAGTTATAAAACTCTCAAAAAACATGTGTATACACACATATATATAGTTTATATACCTCTGTGTGTGTGTATATATATATATATGTTGTTGATTTGATAGATTTGTGGTAAGATACACACTGGACTATAAGGAATGTTTCCAAGATCTAAATGTAATAACAACAACCCAATAGAAATGAAAACTGCTGAACATGTAGTATTACAGAAAAACACCTCACTCTGATTAACATGGTATCAGTATTTGTTAGATAGAAGATTATAATCTCTTAATAAGGGTACAAGCAAAAGGGTACAATCATAATTTTATGAGCCTTGAATTTAATTTCAATAGAAATTGGAGACATTTGTTTCCAATCAAATTTGCCTCTGGATTCTGGGAATCTGTACTAGTCAAGATGGAATGGGCTGAGTAGTAAATAAAAGAGATTTTCAGTGGTTTGTCTCTTTCATGATCACATAGCATGTCCAGCCTTGTGTGTGTGTGTGTGTGTGTGCGCGTGTGCGCGCGCACGCATGTGTGTGTGGTGGTGGTAGTGGGGAGGAGTGCTGTGCTCCACCCAGTCACTCACGACCCCAGGCTACAAGAGCTCTGCCATCTTGGGACACAGCTCCCTCAGCCTGTGGCCCCAGATCCTGGTGCAGGGCAGAAACTGGAGACCTAGCTGTGGCTTTTTCACTCTCTCAACCAGAAGTGGTGCACATCACTTCCACTCACGTTTCATTGGCCAGAACGAGTCTCATGGCTCTGTTTAGCTGCAAGGGAAGCTGGGGAGAGTAGTCTCCTATACATCCAGGAAGAAAAAGAGAACTAGAAATTGATGAACAATAGTGATGCCTTCACACGCAGCTGAAATAAGTTCATTTGCATCTCCATAAGTGTAGTAAGGTGTCCAAATGAGTGACAATCAACTGAAGAAGATCTCTACAAATCAGCATGTGTGAGGCTGCCACTGACGAAGCATTTATTATGCGCCAGACACTGACTATTTTATTTTGCATACATCATCTCAACAGGTGTGAAAGCAGCCCTCGAGGTGGTCCCATTTTTTACTTAGCCAGGGTAAACGTCTAGCCAAGATCTGAGGCAAGATTTGAACTCACTTCACCTGACTCCAGAGCACTCAAACCCAACCCATGCGCAGTCCCCACGGGTAACAACGCCAACCTCCTCCCATTGTTTCAAAGCTCCTGCTGGTTCTATATTGCCTTTCTGTGGACTGCATAGTTGCTTAAGTCAGATCCTACTAAGGATGGTCTTTAATCTCTGCAGGGCATTGTCTAGTGTACTGAGTCCAGGACTGCAGCCAATTAGAACTTTGTAAGGTCAGGTCTCTGGAAACATCATTAGTTAAACACACACACTTGTGTATACACACACAGGCAATGCCCCCACCCCTCAGGGGTCAGCACAGCCTTAAGACTTAGATGCTGATCTATTCTCACTCTGTCTTCTGTTCTATGAGAGAGATGGGGGCCCTGGTCCTCCCCAGAGCTAGAGGAGCCTATCATCTGCGGACATGCTACAAGGAAAATGTCATTTGGAAACAATTAGCAGGACATAGACATGGAATGAGCAAGAGAGGAGGCTTCTTGCTTCCTTCCCTCAGCTCCCCAGAGATTCAAAGATAAACTTCAATGCCATGAACATCTTGCCACCTTGCCCTTGGCTTCTGGTACAATTTCCTCCTCTTTCCCATTTGTACGATTCATGTTCTCCAGTTGTCTTTAGTTTTATATCAAGCAAATCGTCTTAGACCAGTTTTTAATAGGCAGAGTATACATCACAAATAAAGGACATCAGAGGGCATGTATGTATTCATATATACACACATGTATGTATGTATATATTAAGTAGCAATCAAATGGACACAGAAAAATAGACCTAAAAAGTCTAAAAACCATGTTCAATAAGGAGCAAAATGTCATAGAGTGGATATGGACATTGGAGTGAAATGGTTTATATCCAAATCCTAGCCCAGATACACCTGCTCTGTGATGCTCAGTTGTCTATCTGCTCGCTGCCTCAGTGCACTCACCACACACACAAAAAAGAAAAGCATCTCTACCTCGGAGGGTGGTTACAAAGGTTAACTAAGCCCGTCCATGTAAAGCAATGAGCGCACTTTCCTACAACGCCTCACACAGGGCTTGAAACATAAGTGGTTGTTGTTGACGCTGATGTGTTGCTACTGACCTCACCATCCTTCAGTTGGGGTAAGGAGCATAAAACTCACCTTTGGCAGAGGGTCCAGGAGGGGAAACTAGCAACTCCGGGGCTGCCAAGGCTGAGGAAGATTCTGTGGGGAGTACCTTCTTACCTAGAGAGAACAGGATGCACATTTTAATCTCTACACAAGGTCGGACAGGACTCACATTGTAGAAACGATGAACATCTCATTTCCCATGAGGCTGTACAAATTAGCCTAGTTAGCTGCACAGTATCTATTCGGGGAACAAAACGTTTCTTTAATTAGGAAGAAAGACAAACAACATTAAAAGAAACGTGTTCTGCTTTTTGTCCCTGCCTCTAAAGCACATCTGTATTCTGAATGACAAAGCAGAGAGGAAATACAGCCTGACGGGCAATGCCCTTTTTCCCAGAAGGATGACTCATCTCCTTAACATCCGGACAAGACACGTTTATAAGGATGGCAACTTTTGAGAGCCACTGGTTTGCATGTTTTAGGCTATGTCTTTTGCTTCCCTGTAGATACAATGGAGCAAGTTCATTTTAAATGCACAATCTTATAAAAATGTATAAAAGCAGGTATGAGGTATATTTCATGCGTGTGTATCATCGGTACAGATATATCAGTGGATTTGTTTGTGGGCTGGTAACCTGGCCAGAATTCCAGAAAACAGAGTGGCTTACTCCTCTAGCACTTTCTCTTCCCCAATAGAGAAGCCAGGACCTCCTGGAGATAGCGAGGTAACTCCAACATCTTGACCCTCTTAGAAGATGCTCCTATAAGGTGATTCTCTCCCTCCCTCTCTCTCTCCCTCCCTCCCTCTCTCCTCTCTCCCTCTCCCTCTTTCTCTCTCTCTCAATTCATGTACTGGCCTCCGTGAATCCTTGCAGTGTTATCTCCTGCCACTGGGAGATCGCACTGCGTCTTCAAACAAAGCCAGCTTCTCAACAACTTGCTAAGTGCTTTTATTCTTCTATGTTTCTCCTTCCTTCTAGAATGAATGTCTAGCCTATTAAAATCCTTCCACTCCTTCAAAGCCCAGCTGAAATGTCTTCTTCCTTTCCATATTCAGTCAAAAGATATGCATTGATGAACTGGGTCCTGGGGCCACAGCAGTAGGAAAAAGATGCACTGTACCCTCTCTCCTGGAGAGTAGATTTTAGTGGCAGTGAAGCAGAGAATTAAGGAAAACTAAATATGTATCATATCATCTAGTGATGAATGCCACGAAGAAAAGAAAGTAGGTTGAGGGAATAAGGAATGGTGGCAACTTCAGGCTTCTCCATGAAATTGTCCTTTACCCTCAAGAGGAAATAATTCATCCCTCCCCTATTTCCTTACCCATCACTCTAATGTAGCACCACCCAAAGAGTTACATTCACCAACAAAACACCAGTTCAAATCAATATTAGTGGATATCATGGGGGCAAAAAGAAGTCTGTGGCCAAGTACATCAGAGAAAAGTTGGGCTAAACAAAGTAAGGGAGATTTCTTTACAGCTGAATATTTTGAAAACTTTACCATGTGTGGAATTAAAGGAACTTCAGATAAAATGAGAGGCAGGACAGGCTTGTAGGGGGAGGTCTCAGGCCCCTGCCATGCATAGTCAATTACTCCAGACAGGTTGAGACAGCACCTATATCTCCCACGGGAAGGTGTTGTCTGCTTTACTGTCCAGCAGAAAGAAGAAAGCTCTTTGCCCAACAGCCCAGCCAATCAGAGACTGGAGCAGCCCCACCAATGAGAAACCTCCATACATTGGGCTCCCAATATCCTCCAATGGACTCTTTGGTTTTTATAGCCCTTCCCAGCTACCCACCCCCAACCTTTTTCCCTATAAAAGCAAATTCCCCTTCGTTGTTCTCTGGATTTGCCTATGATCTGCCATAGTTACAGGTCCCAAATTGCAATTCCTCAGGCTCTTCTCAAGTAAACTCACTTTTGTTGCTAAAGTAACTGGCTATTATATTATTAAAGTTGATACATGTTAAAACAGGTTCCATACCTGCAAGAGGAGGTACCAAATGAAGTCTTCCCCAAATATATTTGGCCACAGTGCCCCCGTGGGTCTAAGGTTGCTTGGAACATACTTCGGAAAATACTTTATTTCCACTTCCACAATATTAATTATTTAAAGAGAGGTATGATAGCCAACCGTTGTGCCAACATATAACTCAACACAACTCATGTCATGTAGTAGGCATAAACAAATAAGCATTTTTGTTGGTAACAGCTTATTGTCTTGGGTAAAACTAAAGACCTGGTTTCAAAGCCCTCACTAATGTGATAGGTGGTGGGATAGGAATGGCTGCCCACTGCGGGGTATGCGAGCTTACGTTTTTTCTTTTGTAAAAGAAAAGAAGTAATGATGCTTGCTTTCAGCTCCATCTCCCCAAAATACCCTGGGGAAAAAACTCTAAGAATTTTTCTCAAAGTAAGTTTTTAACCTGGAAGATATGGTAACCCCCTCTGTAGAGAACTTGAGCTGATGTTTCCAAGAAGGTTGCAGGACAGAAGGAAACTTAGAAACCCTTTGACTGTACTAATATGGTAACCGCATTTAAATGGGGTTAAATTTAAATTATCCAAAAGTAAATAAAATTTAGTTCTGTCACATTAGCCACATTTCAAGTGCTCAATTCCCACATTTGGTTAGTGGCCACTGTACTAGAAAGTACCAATCGAGAGCATTTCCATCATTGTAGAAAATTCTACTGGACAGTGGCTGCTAGAAGTACAATCCTCCACCATCAGACCCTTGAAATTACTTCACGACAGCCCATGTTCTTTTCTGGCTTCCACTGAAGACCTTAAACCATGACCAATGCCCGCCATCCCAGACAAGACTACTGTGTGGTCCCTTTAAGACAGCCCAGCCAAAGGATCGACATGGAACCAGAGGCTAGCAGCAAATGGAAGGCATCTCAAAGAGTGTCTCCACCTGTCTTTTTGCCCACCTGGCACTGTTCATTGTCCCAGATACACCAGGAGAGGCTGCAGGCCACACTGTAGTCCCTGTGAGCAGAGCACACATAGCATGGTTTCTGCTGAGGAAGAAAGAATGGGTTGGGTAAGGCACCAAGCTACGTAAGTGGTGGAGTCTGGATTTGGGGAGGGATGTGAGTTTCCATCTCCTCTCACCAACCTGTACAAGCAAAAGAGTTTAACCAGGGTTGAGTGGTGAGTTCCTGGTGGGCAGACCCAACGCCAAGGTGAGGACGCAGAGGATGAATTCCCTGTAGAGCAGAATCTGTTTCTTCCACAGAGGCTGAGCTTCCCACATGCACTGGAAAATCTTAAGCCAATTTCCCAACTAATTCACAAGCTAACTGAGACCAGACTGCTTCTCCTCGCGCTGCACAATCATGCCGTTCCATGCATCCTAGACCGAGCCTTCATTTAGATTACAGATTTCCCAGCACACTTGTTACTGGTAATTAAACCTACTTGATTGTTCCATTACACAAAGATTACATGACGGTAAAGGAATCAAACATAACTAGTCTTTATCTCATTTCTAAATGTGTACAGAAATGAGACCCAACAAGGGTAGAAAAGTCTGTGAAAGATGGGCGCCCATCAGTTTTTGGCAGGTCTGGACCACGGAAACTCAGGGATTTAAGGCATTTTAATATACAAGCGTATATCTGTTTTATTGTTACACAATGAAAATTAAACATGAATGAAAAAACGTCATGAATTACTTTGAAAAATCACATTGGCAGTACCAGGAAATAAATTCCCAGCAATTTACATTTTTGTGATCCAGGGCCGTTCTAGAAGAATTTTTCCGATATTCCCTATCTAACCTTTTGTTCCCAGTCCACACTTGCTGCCAGAAAAAGAAAGGACTGCCTCAGGTCATCAACTTCTTGGCTGAAGTGCCTATCCAGACTTCCTGGGCCTGGCTGATTTCCACTCTTTTCTTTTATTTTTTCAGATTCGAGTCCCATTTCTCCCCCTTTCAAAGTGTAGACTTATATCAGAATGATGCAAAGGTCTGGTTGCAAATGCAGATGCATTTGTATTGCAAATGAGGCCACAGCCCAAGAGACTACATGTTTAATCAGCCCGCAGAAGATTCTTGTGCAGACTAAAGTTACCTGCCGCCATATTTGACATCAAAGTCCTCAACAACGAGGATCAACCGTCAGGTGTCCCTATATCTCCAACATCCAACTTGATGCCAAGCCCAAGAATGAGCGCTCAGCCTTGAGAACATGCTGAACCAAATTCACAAGCTCTTTCCTTTTTAATGGGTCTTTTACCAAAAAGCAAGGACCACATTAAGTAGGGATCTGTACACTTCAGCCCACTTTGTACAGAACAATCCACTCAACTTCCCTGGAGTCTCTCCTGAGCTGGACCTGCCCTAGTTGCCAACTCCCAAGCCCAGAAAGGAAGATCATTCCAGTGCTACCAGGAAGGGTACCTCCTGGCACTGGTGGGCACCAACTGCCTTCCCTCTGGGGATGCTACATCACCCAGTGTTCAAAGGAGGTGGCCTTATCCTCTCAACATCAAACGTCTCCCGTGGGAGCACTTAAACTAGTGTCTTCACCCTTACAGCAGAATCACCTAGAAGCTTGCTCACAAATGCCTGTTCCTGGATGCATTTCCACCCTGAGATAAGTACCTGTAGGGTGGGATTCGGGGCACTTAGATGTCCAGGCAGCCTCCTCGCCCCCAGATGATATTGATGCTGAGGACCCCTGACCCATTCATAAAGGAATTTCTACTTCAACCTGGTCCTCAAACAACGCTGTCATCTTCCTCTGCTAAAAGGGGAGAAGGCTGTGCCTCCTTAACGCTCTCTGACTTGCCAGGGGGAGGGGTGAGGAGTGGATGAAGGTGATGGGAGAAGTGTCTACTCCTCCAATACCCAGACCAGCAATTGTAACCGTCATCCCCTGATGGATATGTGAGAACGAATCTGAAAGCTGTCTCCTGAGACTTCCCTGCAAGAGTTTAGAGACCCTCTGCAAACTGAGGAAGGAGTGGAGGAAACTCCCATTTCTTGAGCTTTATCTCCTTAGGAAAGTAATGCTAAGTGCTCAGTGTTTCCTTATACCTTACCTTCTCGCCACAGCCTACCTAGACCCCACTGCCTACCCCCAGACAGAATTAATTGCTTCCCCGCTGCTCCTGGCCCCCAGAGCACTTTGGATCCCCTCCCCGATTAAAGCGCTTATCTGGCATTAACGCTAATTGTTGCAGGTCTTTTCCCCAGACTTCCTTTGCTCCAAAGGCTGGCTGGTATTTTCTTTATCTCTGTACCACCCAGGCCTGGCCTTAAGGTGCTGCTCAACAATGTTTCCAGGTGGGTGGACTGCAGATAAGCTTCACCCTGGCCCCTGGGATGTGCTTTTTTGAGAGAAATGCACATGGAGGTGTTGGCTTTGCAGGCTGGCCTGAAGCTTTTTATAGCTTCGCTTTTCTTCAACACGTTTTCCAGAATTATGTCACTACCAACAAATCTGTGTGCAAAAGCTACAGAGACAAGTCATTTCCTCTAAAAGACATTGCCCATTAATCTTGAATCCTGTATTGTTTTGCAGATATATATATCTTCTTATTATGATGCATTTCACCTTGTGATGTTCCTTCCCTGTGCTATGGCTTCCAGCATTACAAAAGCCATAAAAGCTAAGTGTTTTTCCAGCAGTATTTCTGATCTTGAAAGTAGATGCCCTGCATATAGCCTTGGTATACAGCAAAGCATCTCAGGACTCTGCTTTTTACATGAAGGCAATCCAAACTCCTGCTACATTCTGATTTTCTGATGTCAGGAGTATGGATGGGGATTTTTCAGAAGGTTTAAAGCATTTTTTTTCTGGTTCCTTCAGCGCAGACTTTTGGAAGAGCTGCCCCCGCCCAACTGCCTCCAATCTCTCCTCACTTCCAATCCATGTCCCACCCTGATTCCACAGAGATCTTCCTGAAAACCCAGACCTGTTATTCCTATTCCTTTAGAAAGAAGGTCAACCTCCATCTGCTGTGGCTTCCAAAGCCTTTTCCTCTATTCCCAGGGCTCTACTCTACAAAATGCCCCATTTTTTTTTTTTTTTTTGCGGTACACAGGCCTCTCACTGTTGTGGCCTCTCCCATTGTGGAGCACAGGCTCCGGACGCGCAGGCTCAGCGGCCACGGCTCACCGGCCTAGCCGCTCCGCGGCATGTGGGATCTTCCCAGACTGGGGCACGAACCCGTGTCCCCTGCATTGGCAGGAGGACTCTCAACCACTGCGCCACCAGGGAAGCCCTAAGCTTAGTGGTTTTAAAGGTCTTGGGAACCGTGGCCCAACTGTCCCATGACCCAGGGCCACATTGTGATTTTCATGGGCCCTAGGTAATTTTGGGTTTATGGACATCCCTTCCTCCATAAAATAATAAAATGAATTCTATTTTAAGATTGCATTGGTATAAAGATGAATATAAGCCAAGCTGGATTCATTATTATATTTTGCATATTATTGTATTCATTTTCTTCCTTTAGAAGAAATTAAAATTAAAGAATTTTCATGGGGTCTTGAAATTATTGAGGACCCCAGGCATTGCACCTTCTGTGCAGGATGGAGAAGTCAGCCTAGCCTTCAGCCTCTGAAGTGACCTCTTAAGTGTCAGCTCAAACCAGGCTCCCTCTCACTGGTCTTCTCCAGCTACTTCTGGGGTCTTTTCACAAACTTGTCCTTCTTCCTGGAACGCTCTCCCTGCCCTTCTCCCTCTCGGCGCATCAGAATCCCCTTCCAGTACAGATCACTGTGCTCTGCCCTCAGTTTCTGACCCAGCAGCCCCGGGGTGGGACCCAAGAATCTACCTATTTTTAACAGCACACAGGTGGTGCTGATGTGGACGGTCGTGGCTGGTCCCAGGACCACACTTGGAGAATAGCTGCTTTCGACGTCAGCTCCACTGTCAATCTCTCTGGTTAGCCTTCTGATCTGTTTCTCCCTCACATGCTCTCCAGGGTCTAAGGACTTCTGCTTTATCTATGTAATTTTTGATTCGTGTCTCTCTCTCCCATTTGACTGTAAGCTCTGCGGTGCCTTTTCGCTCACTGCGGGAGCTGCATCCAGCACAAAGTACGTGCTGGGTAGTCATGTGTTGACTGCTGTTCAGAAAAGTTGAACCAACTTGACCTCCTAGCAACAGTGAGTGCGAGTGTAAGAATCCTCTCAACTCACCAGCACTGCATTTTCACTTTTTTCTTTTTTCACTGTTGTCAATTTTAGAATGCCTCACTTACCTCCGGCATTTGAGGGAAAGCTGAGAGCTACTTTGCGCGACCGGGAGGGCTTGACGTTTAAGCCCCACTAGCCCCGCCCTCACGTCTCGCCCCGCCCCGATCCTCCGCCTACGGCTCTCGGCTCAGTCCTGCTTCCGACCCTAGAACCCGCCCCATCCCCGCCTCCGTCCCCAGGCCCCGCCCCATATCCGTCCCCAGGCCCCGCCTCTCTCCCCGCCCCAGGCCCAGAGCTGCTCTGCGCATGCCCGTCCGGGCGATTTGTTTTTCACCCCCCGCCCGCCCCGGGAGGAGTTACCGGAAACAAACTTTCCCGGGGAAGATGTGGCGATCCTCTCCTCCCCAGA
Source organism: Aethalodelphis obliquidens (assembly GCF_003676395.1). Lineage (NCBI taxonomy): Eukaryota > Metazoa > Chordata > Mammalia > Artiodactyla > Delphinidae > Aethalodelphis > Aethalodelphis obliquidens. Next base: position 10,131,497 of record NW_020837964.1, on the reverse strand, counting down.
AGCCAGTCAGGTAAAGCCTCCCCGGCCCTGGCACCCCGAGCCCTGCCTGGCCCGGCCTTGATCGCGGCGAGGCCGAACAGATCGCTGGCCACGTATGACCGGCGCCTTTTGGCTACTTTTTGCTGAGCCCCCTTGCCCACCCTCCGAGCCCGCTCTCCGGGCGCTCACCTCTCTTGGCCGCTCGCAGGGTCCCTGGGCCTTCACAGCTTCTCCCGCCAAAGACAGAGCCGTTTGTGGCTATCGTGGGTGCACACCCCTCCCCCAAGGGCTTCCCTCTTCCGCTCACCCGGTCTCCGGAGTCCGACCTCAGGGACTGCGAGGCCGCGCCAGGCAGCTCAGGGTTCAAGGTCGGGATCTTGGGTCTCAGTTACGTAACCTCTCTGAGCCAGGACGTGATCGTGTTTTCACCTTAATGAGAAAAGCAAGGGAAGAAGGTGAGATGAGCCCATGCCCAGAATGGGGTGGCTGCTACTGTTGGTGTTTTTATGGCGATTACCCCAAGGACCAGCCCCCTAATGGGGACGTTTTTGCAGACTTTTGCTTCTGCTGGTCCCTCTGGTCAGTTCTGGGCGCCTCTTAAAAGCCATACTTTTAAGTAGTCCCTCGCATTCCCGGTAGGGACAGTTTCCTTTTCTGGACGCGGGCTTGTGTGCACGGCATGCGCCCTGGAGTCTCCAGTGACAGCATTCCGTTTCTCTTTTCAGGCCATTTGGTCGCTTTTGACATCCACTGCTGTTACCCAACCACATTATTGATCATCCTGCCTCGTAGAAAGAAGCAAAAACTAGCAAACATCTCTGGCAACAACTGCCTAAGGACTGAGACATTTATGATAACATGTTACCATTCCTTGGACCCTGAGTGTCAGCCACAGAACCATGTCATTTAATCATCACAAATATCTTCAACATGTCACAGATGAGGAAAGGGGGACTTAGAGAGGTCGTTCCTAACACTTTGAAACCAGTTCTGCCTCACTTAAATACCCGATTTTGCCCCTTATGCAAAACTGCCCTAACCATAGAAAAGTTAAAATCAAACTGTTAGTTTCTAGGGCTGCCATAACAAAGTATCCCAAACTGGATGACTTAAAACAACAGAAATGTATTCTTCCACAGTTCTGAGGCTAGAAGCTCAAAATCAAGGAGTCAGCAAGGCCACGCTCCCTCTGAAGGCTCTAGGGAAGGACCCTCCCTTCCTGTTTCAGCTTCTGGTGGCCCCAGGTATTCCTTGGCTTGTGGCACCATCACTCCAATTTCTGCCTCATCTTCAAATGACCTTCTTCCCCATTATGTGTCTCTCTGTGTCGTCTCCTCTTCTTATAAGGACACCAGTTATCGGATTTAGGGCCCACCCTAATCCAGGATGATTTCATCTCGAAATCCTTCACTAATTGCATCTGCAAAGATCCTGTTTCCAAATACCATCCTGTTTTCAAATAATGGTGGTTTGGGGGAGGGGACACTATTTAACCCACTTCACAAACCAGCAATAAAATACACCTGTCAAAAGGACCAAAACAGACCCATAGTTATGGAGTCAGGGCATCATTTGTGGTTATAAATCTAAATACTTGGCTTTTACGAAGTCACAGGTGGACCCAGCCATCTATGTTGTAACAAGACCTCTGGGTGATTCTGTTGCTGCTTAAGTTTGGGAACCACTGTTACAAGGCATTTGAAGACAAGGGTTTGATAATGTGACATAAGGGCCAGGTTAAGAGAAAGTTCTTAACCTTACGATGGTCTAACCTTACAGTGACTTGCTCTGCAAACCTGTCTTCCTGAATATTATTATGGATTTCAACACTGAGCTATTGCACTGTTGAAAGAATATTTACCATTACTTAAAATTCATTTAGCTTTTGAAGTGAACTCAGATACGGAACTGTGTTCTTAGTAGTTTTTTGTCTCATTTTAGCTTGCCAACAGTCACGTGATTTGGGTATTATTACTGCTGCCATATTATTAAAAAGTACACTGAGACTCAAAAATGGTAAATGCCAGGACACACAATGAAGCAGAAACACTGTCAGGATTAGGAACTTTTTTTTTTTAGTATAGATGCTCTACAATATTGTGTTAGTTTCTGCTGTACAATGAAGTGAATCAGCTATATGTATATGTATATCGCCATATCCCCTCCCTCTTGAGCCTCCCACCACCCCCCATCCCACCCGTCTAGGTCATCACACAGCACCGAGCTGAGCTCCCTGTGCTACACGGCAGGTTCCCACTAGCTATCAGTTTTACACATAGTAGTGTATATATGGCAGTCCTAATCTCCCAGTTTGTCCCACACCCCCCTTCCCGCGCTGTGTCCACACATCCATTTTCTATGTCTGCCTCTCTATTCCTGCCCTGCAAATAGATTCATCTGTACCATTTTTCTAGATTCCACATATATGCGTTAATATACGATATATTTTTTTTATGACTTACTTCACTCTGTATGACATCATAACTCTGGTTACTAAACTGTTTGGTTTGTTTCCATTTTAGGAACAGTTTGATAGATGACGCTAAGGCCCGCTTAAGAAAACATGACGTTGGGACCAAATATTCTCACTTGTTGTCTAACAAATGTTCCATCCTTTTACCGTTGTTGGCTAAAGAAGGAAAACTCTACCTGTTGTTCACCCTTCGGTCAGAGAAGGTAGGTGACAAAAAGGCTCCTTCCATTAAAGTCTCAGGACATGCGAAAACCCCAGGAAGTGCTGTCACTGGCACTTATTCTGAGGTTCTAGCTTCTCAACTGTACTCTCAAAATTGTGATGTTCGAGAAGTACATGAAGCCACAGGATGACAGGGCTGTTTTGGAGAAGTTTTGGAAAGTAAAATAAGTAATTTAGCTAGCAAGTAATTTAAAATACTTTTAGGCCGGGGTTTCTTATCCAGCCATTGGCATTTGGGCTGGATAATTCTTTGTTGGTGGAGTTGCCCTGTGCATTATAGGATGTTTAACAACATCCCTGGCCTCTACGCACTACATGCCAGTAACACACACACACACGCACTCACACACACTTTTGTGACAACCACAAATGTCTCCAGACATTGCCTACTGTTTCAGCAGGGATGGGGAGGGGATATAATTGCCCCCACTGAGAGCCACTGTTTTAGACTACTCCCACCCCAGGTATAATGTGAAAATTCTAGAGCACTGATGTTGATAGCCTGGGCCCTAAGCTGGCTGCCTATGTTCGAATGCAGTCTTGTTGAAGCTGTGTGACTTTGTCCTAATTAATTACCCTCTCTGTGCTGTAATGTCTTCACTTGCAAAATGAGGACAAGCTATCAGTACCTGCATCATAGGGCTGCTGTGAGGGCTCTACAGGGTAACAAATGTAAAGCACCTAAAACAGCACTGGCACTTGGCAAGGATTCAGCAAGTCTCAGCTGTCACCATTAGTGTCATTAGCACATGTGGCCTGAGTTTTTACGATAAATCGTTCCACTTTAAAGAAATGTTGGGCTTGGGAATGGAGTTCCCCTGGGTACACCCCTGGGTACTGTCACTCTCCCCTGCTCTTGGGGGTACTTCTGAGGAAAAGCTGGGGAAGCAGTCATTTCAAAGTTATCCTAGTACAAAAAACAAAACAAGCCACAATAATGAGAAAATAGGCTTTGTAAGCAGAATAAGAAGTATCCCTTGGGTGGGGTCAGGGGGAAGCTGAGGAATCAGCTGAAGTTTTTTGGGTTTGGGATTAGACATGTATGGGTTCTCTGTGGTCTGGGTCTGGCAACAATGACATAAACACATGAGATGATGAAAATCCAAGTTCCAAGGGGGAGGTACTCAGTGGGAAGCAGGGACCAGGGTCTGTTCCCAGCTCTGCCAAAATCACCAGAGAAGCACTGAAATATATTTTTAATATTATCAGACAGACAGACAGTAATGTAGAAAATCTAGAGAACCCCAAAATGGGTCTCGGTTTCACTCGGAGTTGCTTTGCCTATTATTGATTATTACGTAAGAATCATCTTAGGCCATAAATTCTGATGTGAAAAGGTCACATTTTTTTTCAAAGAAGTATTTCAATCTAATTACACCTGACTTTAGGCCCTATTTGGCTGTGGGAGTAAGAAATTCCCTGAGGCATTACTGGAGCTGTGTCCCTCCCTGGAGTCATATAAGCAGGGCCCCAGGAGACAGACAGACAGACAGATGATAGGTGATAGATAGATGATAGACAGACAGACAGACTGATAGATGATAGATAGACAGATAGATGATAGATAGATAGATAGATAATAGATTATAGATAGATGATAGACAGATAGATGATAGATAGATAATAGATTATAGACAGATTATAGATAGTCAGATAGATGATAGATAGATAGATGATAGGCAGGCAGATAGACGATAGATAAATAGATGATAGATAGATAGATGATAGACAGATGATATAGATAGACAGATAGATAGATGACAGGTGATGATAGATGATAGATGATAGGTGATGATAGATAGATGATACACAGATGATAGATTATAGATAGATAATAGATAGATGATAGACAGATAGATGTTAGATATATAGATGATAGATAGATAGATAGATGATAGATGATAGACAGATGATATAGATAGATAGACAGATAGATGATACACAGATAGACAGATGACAGGTATATCTGTATCTCAGAATGTATGTATCTATATATATACCTGAGTCACTCTGCTGTACACCAGAAACTAACACAACATTGTAAATCAACTATAGTTCAATGAAAAACATATTAGAATTTTTTTTCTTAAGGGTTAATTTTATATTATGTGAATTTGACCCCAATTAAACAAACACTTTAAAAAATAGTCACTTCTAGAACTGTTCTGAGGACTCAGTGAAAAGAAATCCACGTGAAGCAGCATGAGAACATGGTAAGCACTCAGTAAAGATTATTGATGACATTGCTGTTTTCACTCTCCTTTTGTTCCACTTTTTCTCCTCATCCATGTAAATCTGTTTGTGTGTGTATGGTATCTTTGGAGGGCAAGGAGAGAAAAATCAGAAGTGAGGGTAGTTCTCCAAGTTCATTTTTTAAAAGGATTCAAGAAAAAAAAAAACTTTACTCTTTGGTCGCATTCCCACTTATTCCCACGAGTGTGGGAATGGCCTCTGGCACAAGGTGGAAATGCAGCGCATACTTGGCGAATGAGTGAACAGTAGCAAACTTGGAAGCACACACTGCAGCTCTTTTCTTTCCATATCCAGCTGAGAAGGTCACCTGGAGAGGTCTGCTTTCCTGGAGGCAAGTACGAACCTACAGATGCGGATGACGTGGCCACGGCTCTCCGGGAAGCCCAGGAGGAAGTGGGGCTGCATCCTCATCAAGTGGAGGTCGTCTGCCGCCTGGTACCAGTGCTGTTTGATGTAAGGCCTGGGATGGAACTGGGTTTCCTAGACTCTCATGAGCTCACAGTGGCCAAACATGACCCTCAAGAGTGCTATACCGAGTCAAGAGACTGGTTCATGTGTGGACTTTGCCCCTTGTGAGCTAAGAGGCCTTAGGTAAGCCCCCCTTCCTGAATGGGCCCCTTCTTCCCCATCCAGAAATGAAAGGGCTGAACTCTATCAGTGGTTTCAAACCAGGTGCTGTGGAACCCTGCAGATGCCTCAGCATTGTTTCATTAACATTCAGTTCACATTTATTTTTCTCCAGTATGCATTTATTTTGAGAATTCTCTTGAAACAATAATACACACTTGAGCATACCAAATTTCAGCCCCTCGGAGGCCACCAGGGTATCACTTTTGCCCTAAGGATACTCATTTTTGCACATACCGTGCAACCAGGTTTCTCCATGTCACATTAATTGAGCAGTATCCTGAGGTCACCAGGGAAGCTGTTTAAAAACAGTTACTGCTTGTAACTGCATTTCTGTGTGAAGCAGGATTTCCTTGATAGTATATACCAAACAAACAAACAAACATAACAACAAAATGAATCCTGGGGCTGAGATAGCCAGACCTTATTTCATATGCACTGAACACAACAATTTCGTTGTTGTACTAATTGACTTTAGAAGAAGTAAATACTAATTGACTTTAGAAGGAGTAAATATGAAGTTGGATAACAGCGTCGTTTTATCAGTATAACGTTATTCATATAAACTTTTAATTTTAGAATAGTTACAGATTCACGGAAAAGTCACAAAGATATCACAGAGAGTTCTCGCATACCCGTACACGGGTCCCCCCATTATTGACGTCGGACATCACTGTGGTACATTGGTGACAACTGAGAAACCAATGTTAGTACATTACCATTACCTAAACTCCACTCTTGTCTTTTACTAGTTTTTCTACTAATGTCCTCCTTTCTGTCCTGGATGAGATCCGGGATACCATGTTGTGCTTGGTTGTCATGTCTCCTTATTCTCTGATCTGTGACAGTTTCTTAGCCTTCCATTATTTTCATGACCTTGACGCTCTTGAGGTGTACTGGTCAGGTATGTTCTAGAATGCTCCTCAATTGGGGTTTATCCGATATTTTTCTCCTGGTTAAGCTAGGTTTATGGGCTTGAGGGAAGAATATCACAGAGGTGAACTGTACTCATCACATATCAGAGGTAGGTGTAAATTTTTTTATGTTTTAAATAATATCGGGCTTCCAGGTGAATTTTTATGTCAAAGGAAGAATCCCACTGATACCTAAAAATTAGAAAACCAGATCGCCCTTTGTGAAGATCGGTGGTGCTGAGATATGTCTTAGTTGGGTCCATTTTAAAAATAGAAAGGTCACCACTCAAGGGAGATTTAGTTTGGAAGAAGCTAATGGCAATAATGCATCCTTGATGAAAAAGAAATGAGACAGAGAAAAGGAACATGGGATTAGGACAAGATACGTGTCAATTACTTCCTCTTCAACTATGTTTTCTACTGGGAGCCCGTTTCAGAGGATGTCTGCAAATCCCCCAGCACATCTTAGGGATTGATTTTAGAACTCTTGACAAAACACATAATGGTTGTAAGTTCCCAAAGTGAGAGTAACTCCATTTCCAAGGTCCCCAGGAGCTACTGAGTTCTGCCCTTGAGGGGATAGGATACAACAGTCTCCACAGGTGTTTATGGGTCTTCAGGAGATTTCCATGGACCAGATGCTCCCAGAGCAGGAGGTTTCTAAGATGACCTGCTCTTGATATAATGCTGATCACATCAACGAGAAATTAGAATGAACAAAGTCTTTCAAGAAAGGTGTACTGTGTTTAGAAGTGCTCGTGAGGGTCACTTTGTTTTTTGGACCTTGCAGATCTTTTAAATGTGCTACCAAACTGCTATTTATTTAATGCTTAGAAGCATAATCTAATCCAGTGGTTCTTCACTGGGGGTAATTTTGTCCCCCAGGGAACACAGGGCAATGCCCAGAGATGTTTTGGGGTGTCATTGGCTTTTACCCACACCCGGCGTTAACCCTCCCACGCCTTCCAGCCCCCAACCTGCTTGTCCTTTTGTCATACACGTATGAACTTCTCTCTGCAAAGGCCTTGGGGCACAGTTCTCCTTTTTCTCTGTATGTGGCCCATACCTGCCAGTCTCGATCCTTTTCTTTGCCTCCCAAAGGCCCAATCCCTGTAACATTTCAGTGGTGTATCCTGACTTCCCGGGATGTTTCTAATAGCCTGCAGCTTCTTCCAGGGGCCCTAAAGCCTGCCTCACCCTATGTCCACAGCAGAAGCCTGTCTCCATGGCGTTTCAACTCAGCAAATGGCCAAATTCAGAGTTTTATGGGTCCTAGGATGTCCGCCACGCACCACCCTTTATTCCCCTGCCAATTCAGACACCTCTGTTTCTAGAGACCGGATGTCCAGAGATGCTGCTTCATCCACAGATTCCCACAGTCTCTCTTACTCTTCTAAGCTTGAACCATGTTAAACGTGCCTGACTCTGCATCTGAAACATTCAGTCTTAAACCATGATCTCCTTTTGAGGCTTTGATTTTTTTTTTTCCCCACCCATTTTCTCAGGCTCTGACATACCAATTTAAGGGCCGGCACTGCCATGCAAAGTCACTTTCCATGCACCTGCCTAACAAGTGTGGCCCTCAGTCCTCGGGAGGGGATGAAATCTGAGCTGCAGCTGGGAACTCTCCACCGTCGTATTTGAGCCACCCGCTAGTGTGCCATCTTGGAGATATGGTGACACGTGTTTGATAGAATTTGAGTGTGTGGGCAGCAGGCCCGTGGTCGAATCCTGGTTTCTGCCAAGTGTTAGCTGGATGTGACCTTGGGCAAGTTTTTTCTTGTCCAGTTGCCATTGTTCAAGCTTCCTCGTGGGCAGGTTGTTGTGTAGAATCAGGGGGAGGGTGTTGGATTCTAGAGAAGGTTATGGTCTTTGAATGGAAATAGCAGTCACGGATGCGTGCTGAGCAATACTCCAGGCTCTGTCCAGATGCCTTCTTAGTCATTTCAGGCCGTGTTTCTGATACACACACCAGCAGCTTTCTTCCAAGACCCGTGCCCTTGGACTACTGGAACCGCCTCCCCTGATGCACAGAGAGCCAGCACTGCCTTGATTTACTTCCAGCTGGGCCGTCCTCAGCCAATGACTGAGCGGCATGAAAGCCCAGCCCCCTCAACTCGTGGGACAGACTCGAAGGTGCACTTTACACCCCGCAGGCCCCCACGGCGTCCTTGCCTGGCTCCCCCCCACCCCCATCCTTGCCTGGCTCCCCAACTCCCCGTCTTTCTTCCCCGCACCCTTCCTCACCACTTCTTTAAGAAATCACTTGCATCTGAGTCTTCATCGCAGAGGCCGCCTTTGGGGAACCCTGGGACAGAAGAGGCTGAGCCTTCACACAGGGCCAGGCACAGTGAGGGCTGCTGCTGGAACAAAGCCTCTGGCCTCTGGCAACTCATGACCGCAGATTTCCCACTCTAAGGGTGTCTCAAGTCTGTGCTCCCATTCTCCTCTCCTGGTCCACATGTTGACTTTTCATCATTACTTGGGTTAATGGTCTGAGTCATCACTGTTTTTTTTTTTTTGGCTTCACCACACGGCATGTAGGATCTTAGTTCCCCGACCAGGGATCGAACCCGTGTCCCCTGCACTGAGAGCATGGAGTCCTAACCACTGGACCACCAAGGAAGTCCCAGTCATCACTGTTCTTAAACATGCTTTAGCTGTCCTTCCTCAGAATTTTCCACAGGCCTGTTTATCCTCCTATAGAACCCCAGCCTCACAATGTATCCCTGGATTTTCCCACCCACTTCCTCTTAGGAGTTCTCCCAGGAATTCCTGATTCTTCCTACTTTCTAATTCAAGGTCATGCAGCCCTTATCAGCTCCTACACTAAACTCCAGGCCTCCCCCTCAAGATTTTCAGTAGTATCTTTCAGTTAACGGCACCCTACATTCATTTCAGCACAGTAGTGGTTGTAAATAGAAATCCCCCCCCCCACTTATAAGCATGTATGTAAAACAGTATATATACATACACACATATATATCTAAAATTTCCCACAAGTGGGAACATGCCACAATTAATACGATGTCGCTTTTCTATTGGTAAGACGGCACATACTTGTCTATACTGATAAGGAAAGGTGTCGATCACATTCTTTTCAAGGGCTGCATAGTACCGCATTATGTGGCTATAGTCGTAATTGATCTACCGTAAGTACCCACTGAGCAGTGACACCTTTAGTTTGGGACTATTGCAAACAATGCTTCAGTCTTGTGCGTTCATCTTTTCTCACTGGTAGGGATTTATCATACGGATGTACCCACACAAATGCAATCTCAGGGCCAAAGGGAGCACACTTTTATAACATTACTAAATCTCTGTTCCAAAAGATTGTACCAATTTATGTTCCCCAAAAATATCATTTTCAGACTCATCTGAGATGCTGCCTCAGTTAGGGCAGAGACCACTCCCATTCAGGGGGACATAAAGTTTACTTTGGAGCAAGTAAACTTGCTTAAAAACTTGCATAAAACTTGCATAAAACTTGGAGCAAGTTTTATGTAACTGACTGCTTTGGCCTGTGAGCTTAGCTCATGTAGAAGTGGCATGCTTTTAACCATGCTTTTTTTGAAACGGTATGTCTTCACTTCTCAGTTTGTATCTTTTGTGTTTTGCTTTCAGAGAGATACATTGATAACCCCTGTTGTAGGATTTATAGACTCCAACTTCCAGGCCAAGCCTAACCCCGATGAAGTTAAGAATGTGTTCCTGGTGCCTCTGGAATATTTCCTGCATCCCAGCATCTACCAGCAGAATCACCTGACACGCGCTGGTCATCATATTATTATTCACTGCTTTGAGTACACGAACCCTGAAGATGGTGTGACTTATCATATCCGGGGAATGACTGCAAAATGTGCCTTGTTTGTTGCCTTAATTATTCTGGGAAAAAAACCCTCCTTTGAGGTTGAATTTAATCTCAACGATCTGATGTCATCCTCTGAAGAGTCTTTACTGAAGCTTCATAAACGTGCTACAAGCAAGTTATGATTTATGAGACCAATACTCAAATAAATCTCTAAACGGTGTTTGTGTGGGCTTTTCCACAGAACAACAATAATGCCAGCTGTTGGAATTTGACAGGTACGAATGTTTCCTGCAATATGAGGGTAAAAACCTTGCCTTTTTTCCAGTTCCCCTCTATTATCTGAAAAAGCAAAAGTCTTTCAAAAGTAGAAAAATGGGGACTTCCCTGGTGGTGCAGTGGATAAGACTCCACACTCCCAATGCTGGGGGCCCAGGTTCAATCCCTGGTCAGGGAACTAGATCCCACATGCATGACGCAACTAAGAGTTCATGTGCCACAACTAAGAAGCCCACCTGCCACAACTAAGACTTGGTGCAACCAAATAAGTAAATAAAAATTAAAAAAAAAATTTTTTTAAGTAGAAAAATATGTTTATACTGTTGCATAATTTCACCCACAGTATATCTAACAATGCTTTCCTTACACATGTAAGAAAAAGGGTCAGGCACATAGCAGGCACTTAATAAATATTTGTTAAATGTATGATCTTGTGGCGTTCATCTTGTTTGTAGGAGGTAATACCTCTATCTGTTGTTACATGTGACAGAAACTTCTGCCCAGCCATCAAAATCCATCCTCCTTTTCTTATTTGGCAATAGTGTTGAATCTGAGCCCATAGCTGCCCAGGTAGAAACAGCATTACCTAAGTTCTGGTGCAGTTAAATGTAACTCTGAAATTTAACTTAAGCCAATGGAACGTGAGTGAAAATCGTTCTTGCAGTCATCTCCAATTTAAGGGACAAGCCAGATTCCCTGGATTCTCTTTCCCTTTTCCCTGATTTATCTGCAACCCAGCCTTGACTACACAGATGAAGACAATTCCTGCAGGAAAGTTAGAGCCAAAAGATGGTAAGAGCTTGACTCTCTGAATGAGTCTGTGGAGCAAAGCAACCCACCATCCTGGACTACTCACTTGGGACTGTTACATGGGAGAAAAATAAAATTCTGTCATTTCTGCCACTGTAATGTGGGGTCACTGTTACAGCAGAGCTGTAGCCCTAATAATACACCATAACACTTGAAAATGGTTGGCTGGATATTCGCCCAAACCTGGGGTGTTGCCAGCAATTAGAATTCAGGATGGTCTGCGTTTAACATATGAGTTCTGGGACGTGCACAGGACAACTTTAGGTGTTGGTGGGGTTTGGCAGTCATCATCCAAAATATCTGAAATGAAGGACTATGACAGGCCTGCAATCAGGAGAGATAACATTATCTGTCTTAACATGATAGCAGAAAAACACTGATTTCAAGCACAGTCCCCAAATCAAAAGCCAAAGAGACAAACATTCTGAACCGCGTGCCTTGAAATCTGCCACATCTTAGTGGGCATCACCATATATGATGCTTTAGAGTTCACAGGGGTTTCTTCGTTTAATTACGGTATCAGCCGTCCTGCACCGGATCAGGGGGGGCCTTGAATAAAGCCACATAACCTCAATTGTACGATGGCACGTTCCCATCTTCCTGAGTACTATTAGATTTTTAGAAAGCCAGACCATTTTTAATAAGACTGTGTTGTAGCTGAAAATGTGATGCCCACAGTAAACTCATCAGTCAGCCATGCAACTGTCCATTGCTACTGAGTTTTGATTTTCCGAGAGCTGGCAGAGGAGAACATTTGATCTGCTGCTTTTATACCCATAAATGTTGAAATGGCGCAAATCTGGCTCCAACCACGAAAGCAGATGGTGGGCGAGTTTCCCCATTAACATTCTGTAACTAGCCCTGCGTGAACAGGCCTGAGCTGTTTCCGAACAATTTTGGAGGCATTTGCAAACGTGTATTTACAATCTGACAGCGGTGTAATTGCCGGGTAGGTGGTTGACCTCTCTGGCTGTGTGGAAAGCCACCTTTCTGAACTGTTCATGCGAACGCCACAGACCTGCCTGGTTTCTAAGAGGAGGTGGCTCAGCTGAAGTCTACACTCTGAATGACACCCATGGCCACCCACTTTAAGGGGCTTAGTGATGGAGGTATTGCCCCCACCCCCCTTTTAGTGGTGTTAAATATCCTGTTACAGGGACAGACATCTAGGAAGTCTGGCTCAAACAAAAGAAGTTATTGGCAGAGTACTGATCTCAAGGAATATGCAAAACCACTGGAAAAATCAGTCTCAAGGAACATAGCGGTGGGGATCAACCCCTACCTCAAAAGCAAGAGGATGTGAACCTTTACTTCTGCATCCTGTCGTCATTATGACAATAACCATCCTACTGAGTTTATTGATACAGACAGAGAAAAACAACAGAAACAGTGCTTCAGTCCCTAATTCCTCAGAGGAAACTCCATTTGGCCTCGCTTGGGTAACCTGGCAGGTTTCCAGGAACCTACAGACATGTTCAAGGGCAGGGGTCAGAGTTGGGGCCACAATTGCCTGTGTCTCCCTAAGTCCCCTGAGTCAGCAGGCTCTGGATGGGAGCATTGCTGAAGATGGCGGGGGGGGGGGGGTGGTGGTGGTGGTGGTGGTGCTGGACAAACATGCCCAAATAGCTCCTGCCTCCAGTCCCTAAAATTTGTAAGGTCTGTGGATCCTGCCAGCCAGGCATCTCAATTCTGTCTCCTCTGCATCCCTGCGGCCTTGGTAAGCAGGTGCTTAAGTCTGAGTCTAGAGTCAGGACGCCTAGATTTGAATTCCAGCTCCAGCATCAGTCCATCCGGCAACCTTTAGCAAGTTACTCATTCTCTATAGGCCTTAGTTTCCTCTTCTGTAACATGGGATAGAGAAACTTTTTATTTTAGGGCTATTGATGGGATTAAAAGAGTTAGTACATGTGACCCCTTTACTTAAAGCACACCAAATGCTCAGAATAATGCCTGGGAAACTAGTTAGTAATTATGGCATTATTATAACTGTGACATTATATCATAACAATAATAATAAGCATTGCTATTTCTCTAGTTCCGAATATTATCATTTTCCTATACCAGAAGTTCCTGAATGTTCTTGGTTCACAATGAGTACCCTTGGTATCTCAGTAATTTTTTCACAGTACATCCAGGCCAAAGGAAACACCTAATAATTTGGTTTGTTATGTTATTATAGGCAAACAAGTTAACAAGTGTTTATGTCCTCCTAACTTGGTAGCTGTTTGAAAATACACTATATACTAGAAAAATACTATTTTCATTTCAATTTAAAAAAACACAATTGCTTATTGATGGGATGTGTGCACCAGCTGGTCACCCAAGTAAATGGAAAACTCAAACACAGTCATATAATGGGAATAAACACACAGTCACAGAGAGGAGGGACAAGATTTGGGACTCAGGGAAGCCATCCCAGAAGAAGTGGTGGCTGAGCCGAGCTTTGATGGGTAAGGAGATGCTACCCAGGTGGACGGGATGGTGGTGGTGATGATGGGGACTATTCCTATTAAGCACCTGTTATATACCTGGCCCTTCACTTTGATTATTTCGTTTAACCCTCCACCAACTCTCTGCAGTGAGTACTGTGGTAATTCCCATTTTTAGGTAGGAAAATTTGAGGGTCAGAGAAGTTCAATATCTGCCCACGGTCACAGAGCCAACATCCAAATGCACCAGGTATGGATTTCAAAGCCCATATTCTTTCTACTACACCCACTGACTCGACATAAGACTCATTTCCTAGGGACGGAGGCAAGAAGAGAAGGTTAACGTTATGTTTCCCTTGAATTACCACGTGGGAAAGGGAAAGCAAAACTAAATAAATTGGGAGAGAGCAGAGTTTATTTTCGCCTTTGTCATGTCCTCCAGCTTAGTCAGCTGGTGTTGCGCACAGTGAAACGAGTGATTAGCTACGATGATTTTAATTAAAATGGAACATGCCAATAAATAAATGAGAGTGCTGGCATCCTTGCTCATCTAACAATTCCTTTCATGGTGCCAGCTTTCCGGTTAAAGAAATGAGATGGGGCAATGTTCCTCCACCCTTTAGACAAGATGAATAAATATAATTCAAGTCTTTTTCTTGTTTCCAGCTGCTTTCTTACCTGAGACTGGCACAAAGTTTTGAGAAAATTGCTGCCATGATCAGCCCCTGGTCCAGCTGTCTTTGATGTGGCATATTGGGGTCCCTCCTAGGGGCTGTGTATAGACTCCATTCAGAAATCCTGACTGCCCTCCCAGCATCACTCAGCCACCTCCCTCTGCCTTCCCATGGTTGCACACCACTCAGACTTAAGAGTCAAGTCCTCTATGCCAACTCCTCCAACCACCCCTATTTCATAGCTCGGACACTGCTTCCTCTCACCCCTTTGCGTACCTGTTTAATATATGTATATCTTTCTGCTTATTCCAGCCGTGACCCTGGAAGGAACAGATCCACAAACCATGAGACCCCCTCTGTCTGACTTCCCCTGGCCTCTGGTGAATGGACCAAGGATCCATGGTCAACCCAAAGGTGGCATCTAATTTGACAGCCAGTAATCTATGACTTGTGTGGTCTACTTAAATAGCTGAGCTAAGTCCATTAGATTTTCCAAAGAATTTGAACCATGCCAGAAGATGACAGATGCTCAGGAACTATTTTGACCCACATGCATGCTGAGGAGTAAGCCCGAGACGTTAGAGTTTAAAGGTTAGTTGGACAATAATTGGTGGAAATGTCTTTGATGTAGGTAGTAGTTGTCATGTTAGAGATTCCACTAGAAACAACTGGAAGAAGAAGAAATATTCCCCAAAGCAACTTAAACCTCCTTTTTAAAGGTCTCGTATTCACGTCCATACATTTTTATTTTCTAGATGTAGAGGCTTGGCTTGATATTTCCTTGACTATAACTTCCCTCATTTTTCATTTTATATGTTTGAGCTTTTGTTCCTTACTTCATCATGATTGTCAACGGTACCTCTGTTTCCACTTTTTCTTTTTCACTTATTTCCCATGTGGAACTTGAAGTTTTTCTTCTGGTGATTTTGTTCTACCTTCTTAGTTCATTTGTTTCTTTATTAATTTGTGAACAGATTCTGCTCTGGGCTCATTTCATGTCCTTCTACCAACCTGGAGTTTTTCTTCTAAATCTGCTACATCCCATGGATCCCATAAAGCGTTCTGAGAAGTTGCCTATATATTTTTTTCTGACTATAAATCCATGTGGCTTAACATCAGACCAGATGATAAATTGAAGATAGTTTTGCTAGAACTCCTAACCTGTTGTAAACATATACCGATCTTAGCCCTCCGTAGTGAACTGAATAGGGGCCCCCAAAAGACATATTCAAGTCCTACCCCCCAGTACCTGTGAAGGTGACTTTATTTGGAGATAGGGTGTTTGCAGATGTAATTAAGGATCTTGAAATGAGATCATCCTGGATTTAGGGGGGACCATAAATCCAATGACTAGTGTCCTTATAAATGGCAGGAGAGAGAGATTTAGGACACACAGACACAGAGACACAGGGAAGAAGTGTCATGTGAAGATGGAGAAGAGATTGGAGTGATGCTACCACAAGCCAAGGAACACCAGAAGCTGGAAGAGACCAGGAAGCCTCCTTCCCTAAAGACTTCAGGGGAAATGTGGCCCTGACCGTACCTTGATTTTGGACTTCCGGCCTCCAGAATTGTGACAGAATGCACTTCTGTGGTCTAAAACCACCAAGTTCATGGTCAATTGTTATATCAGCCCTAGAAAACTAAAACCTGCTGCTTCTGAAACCACCCCCCAGTTTGAGGGCTAGCTCTCCCCTCTGTCTCTGGAGTAACATAGAAACAGCCAACTGTTCACTGCCCTGGATTGACACACAGCCTAAACTCAGGTAATCAGATTTACTCCCTCAGTAATTCCCTTGAGATTAGGACAAAGCAGGCAGAGTCTGTGTGCCTGTTCCCTGGAGAGCAACCTTGGGTGTCCTCACAAACTAGCTCAGTTGCTCGACTATACATTCCATGAAGGCAGGGGCATTCCCAGGGTCTGGTCGTGTCTGGCATGCAACATTTTCCAATGTTTCTTATCTCGGCAGCTCAACCCAGAAATCTAAGTTGCCTTTGACGCTAACCCTTACCCACTACGGCAGACTCAGTCTGTGCCCCAACCATACCCCTTGGGCCCTACCATTGCCATGAGCTGCAGACCACTTCTAACAGCCAATTCGTACATCTCTGTTCCTGAAGACGTTTTCTAAATCCATAGCAGGCAGGTTGGGAGTGCCAGAAAATAAATGCTCCCACATCACCCTTCAACCAGTGATGGGTGGAATTTGGTGTGTCAATAGCCCAACTTCTTTACCCCTTGAGTGGGATGATTCTGAGACATGATTCTTCCCTGGCTCCCAGAATGAACTAAGCCCTAGTCCCGTCGCTCACTAAAGTAACTGGCTTAATACCTCCTTTTTTAGTGGCTGCCTTCCCTCCTTTGTCTCCTTCCCCCACCCCCATACCAGTGTGCCCTGTATATTCCAATATGTTGAGTCTTTGACTCAGAGTTCATTTCTGGGTGAACCCAAACTAAGATCCTCCTCTATCCAAACTTTCACCAAACTCTATTGAATTTACCTTCAGAATATCTGTCAAATCTAGTTCTTCCTATCTCTACTGACATTAGCTTAGTTTAAGCCATCACAGACTTGTGCAAAATATCTACTTAGGAATAACCATCGCTCTGCACCATTTTCCTGTACAGCCATAGTTATTTTCTCCACCTTTCAATATGATCATATTTTCCTTGAGACAATTTGATGGTTCCTCGCTGAGCTTTTTTTAACATTTATTTTTATTGTATTTATTTATTATAATTTTTTAAAATTATTTTTGGCTGCATCGGGTCTTAGTTGTGGCATGCTGGATCTTTGTTGTGGCACGTGGGCTCTCTCACTGAGGCACACAAGCTCAGTAGTTGTGGCGCATGGACTTAGTTGCCCCGTGGCATGTGGGATCTTAGTTCCCCGACCAGGGATCGAACCCGCGTCCCCTGCATTGGAAGGCGGATTCTTTACCACTGGACCATCGTAGAAGTGCCCTCATTGTTTTTATGAGAAAGAGGAATGGAGCTTGTAAGCCCTGTGTTCTGGCTCCTGTGTGTTGTACCACGTGCCTCTTCCCTGCTCACCCCGCTCCTACAACACTTGTTTCAGTTCATGGATGCCACAGGACTCTTGCACACGCTAACTGCTCAGTCTGGAATGATTTCCCATTTGCCTTTGCCTATTGTTAACTCTTACTCATCATTCAGATCTTAGCTTCTCGGGGAAGCCCCCTCTGGCACCTTAACTAGGTATGTTTCCCTGGTTCCATGTTCTCTTGGTACCATATACCTCTCCTATAACTCCCATCACAGTTACAATATCATATCCCTTTGTCTGATTCTTCGATTGATGCCTCTCTTCTCTAGACTCTGAGCTCCAAGACAACGAATCATGTCTCAACAGTGGTCCATCACTGCACTCAGAGCACTTGCTGCAATGCTTGGCAAAAAGGAGATGCTCCATAGATATTTATTCAATGAAAGAATGAAAGTAAAAATGCAGCTATTTCTAATCAAATAGCCAATTCAGTAGGCCAAGGAAAAAATTCAGTCTCTTTCCAACTGTCTACCTGACAAAGGTTAACCTAAGGTGGCCCGATATCATTGTGAGTCATTTCCCATTTACCGTATGAAGTATATTAAGTGCCCTACCATGAGTCGACATGAGTAGCTCCTATCTTTAACCAATTTTTGCCTTGTACCTTAGTTGTTTCCATACCTAGCTGTCTGATGTACTTTCCTAGGAGCTACTAGAGGACAAGAATTAGAGCCTCTTCCTCCTTCTATCCCCACTGCCTGGATATATTTGGGGCCCATGCCCCTTCAGATCTAGATAAACTTGACTGGAATCCCCATGGTAATTCCAATGCAAACTCAATTGTCTCCCAAGATTTATTCAAACCCTTAAGGGCTTACATTTCTTCTAATCACCTCTGGTTCAATTTCCAGCTTCAATGAATCTTAGTTCTGCAGCCTATACCTTGAGGTTTTGCCCCACCTCCTTTACTGTAGTGTCAACCCAAATTCAGGATGGAGACCACTTCTTCTTGTTTTTCCCAAGATTGCCTTTTACATAAATCTCTGAGTGACTTTAGTTGGAGACGTAGGGGTATCAGCCAGGTAAACATAAACTGCAGAACTTATACTTGAATATCGTGTTTTCTTGTTCTTAAAAAGTCTTGTCCATTTCTGCCAAATCAGGTTTCAGGCTGACACTGTGTCTCCTAGTGCTCTCTCTGGCCTTTGTCTTTTCTAGCTGCTCGCACCACCAATGAGGCACTCATTTTTTTCTGCAAGAGAGTTGAATCTACCTATTTGATTCCTTGCATCTCATGCCACTAGGACTTGTCTTCCACATCCAATAAGCCTAGCAGTGAATTTTCCTAAATAAGAAGAATTTATCTTCACATGGTACATTAATTCCAATAACACCTTTTCCTCACTCCACTGGATCTTCTTCTTTCTTCCTTTCTTGCTTCCTTTTTTTCTTTCTTTTCTTTCTTTCTTTCTTGAAATGACTGGGTGAAGTGAGGACAGCCTTATAGCCAAACCCATGGGCACTGGATTAAAAATATCCATCTGTGCAAAACATGTTTGATGTGTAAATGCGCTGATCTTGTAAGGAGAGAGATGAGCCTGGGAAATGGTGATGGGAGTGAATGGTAGGATCAGAAGCACTTGGGAGTAGGAAGCTGCGTTTGAGGCGTGGGCAAGGGGAGGGCAGGGATGAGCAATAAGGGTCAGAGACTGAGACCGCGCTGCACAGGGTGTAGGGGAAAGAGAGGTGGATGTGAAGACTTTATACTGAAGGAGTAGTAGGGGTGACTTTTAGGAGAGAGGTGGTGAGAGGAACAACCTTGAAACAGGGACACCATTGTGTCACCAGCCAGGGGAAGTGAGCATTGGCCCTGGCACCGCCCATTAGTACACTCTGTGGTGGTGGGACAAATTGGGAGATTGGGATTGACATACATACTACTATATAAAACAAATAACTCATGAGAACCTGCTGTATAGCACAGGGAACTCTACTCAAAAGTGGATATATGTATAACTGATTCACTTTACTGTACAGCAGAAAATAATACAACATTGTAAAGCAATTATACTCCAATAAAAATTAATTTAAAAAAATATACCATGTGACCTTGGACACACAAATCAATCTTTCTGAACCTCAGTTTCCTTATGTGTAAAGCAGACTTGAACTAGTTGGTCTCTAAACAATGTCTACTTCTGAAATCTTGAGTTCTGGACTCTCTCCAACTCTATCTGAACACCTACAGTTTATAAAGCAGTTTTGCTGAATGTTTTACAACGGAAAAATCTGACTGAGGAAAAGAAAAGAACTGCTTTTTGTCTACTGTTTGAAGCTAGCAGCATGCAGAGAGTTCATTATGTGAAAATACCATTTGGGGAGATTAATTAAAAATTCTGACATTCAGAGCAGGGATTTGGGGCAGGAATGTACAAGTCCAGAACTCTGGGTAGCATTAGGTATCTAAACATTGCACCTTATTAGGTATATAGTCAGGTGTTAGGAGGGGGACATGTGGAAGCCAACATTCCAAACCCAGGTGCTGGTAGGCTTTATGCATTTTGTTTGAATTACTGCACGTTTAATAGGATTTAGCTACAGTGCCTCTGCTCAGCAATCTGTTTCCTTGGCAATGCAATCCTCAGAGGGGCAGAGGCCATATGGAAAACAAGGGTCATTTTGTAATTTAGTAAGTGAGGTGAAAGGAAGAGAATTTCATTCGATGGACATCTTTGTATTCCCTCTACACACACAGTAAGGAAAAGAGTGACCAGCACACGGTAGGTACTTAACAAATGGGATGCACTCATTATTATGAGAAAAAAATTCACCCTATGCACATAGTATAATAGATGCCCAAACATGCTCTTTTTCCAAAAAATGCTTGGCAGACACCATAAATATTCTCCACAGTTTCACTGGCTCTTTTCTTCCTACATCTCTCACATACATTCCATCAGTAAGTCCTGTTCATTCTGTGTCCAATTCATATCCCAGGTTCATCCAGGTCTCCCCGGCACTGCGGCAGGTGGTCCAGCCATTATCACTTCCCACCTGGACCTACAACAGTCTCCTAATTTGTCTATTTTTGCCCCCTGCACTCCATCCTTCATGGAACATCTAGAGTGATCATTTGAAAACATGAGTAACATCATGTCACTTCTCGGCCTAAGACCTTCTGGTACCTTCCAAGGGTGCCTATAATAAATTGCAAACTTCTTTCCTGGTTGACAAAATTGGCACATCCTGGACCCTACTTACCTCTGACCCTTCTCATCCTGGGCCACTTTTCTGGCTTCCTTAGTGAGCCAAAATGTATACGGCCTTCCTTGTCTTCCTGAAACATGCCAAGCTCACTCCCACCGCAGGGCTTTGGCACTAGCTGTCCCCTCTCCCTGGAATGGTCTTCACCCCTGGTCTTTGCATGGCTGGCATGAGTTTATCATCAATTCTCAGTATACCTGTCCTTTCCTGGGAGAGTCTCATCCCCTTCCACTCTCTGTCACACACCCATATGTTAATTTTCTGCACGTCACTTCTGTACCTGATATTTTTGTATATTTATTTACTTCTTTATTTGTTTTTTCCCCTCTCTCTCCCTCTCTTCAGAACATAAGCTCTGGGAATGTGGGGACCTTTTATTATATTTTATTTTCTGCCAGGAACTCAACAGATATATCTTGAATAGAAGAGTGAATTAATTTTGTCTAAAATTAATGGTCAAGTCATGTTGCCACAAAGAAGCAGGTCAGCACAATAATGAAGTAACATCAGTGATTAGGTGAAGAGTCTGCCTGAGCACTTCAGTTTTTATTTTTAGTACTTTTAAAAATTGATAATTTGTTTCACTATATGACAACTTTATAACCATTTATGTGTCTTTAATTATGTTTCATAATTGTTAATTTTTTTTCTTTTTAAAAAATATCTAATTTTTTCCAGCTAAGTAGCCCAGCTCTACATCTGTGTACATTAGGAAAAAATGAGGACACTCTAGACACCCAACAACTTGTGAACTGTTTAAATAAATTATAGAAAAACATATGTAACTCCATTTTGTCAAATAATTTTATCCATACCTCTCTATTCAGAAGGATGTTCACCAAGCTGTTTAAAATTCTTTTCTCAGAAAGGGGGGTTGGGATTATGACTATCGTTTAAAGGAAAAACTTTGAAAGGCTATAAAATATAAGGGCTTGGAATGTTAGAGTTGCAGGAGAGAGTTTTTCACTTAAAAAAAAAAAAAGCCAATCCCTAAGTGAAAAAGAAAAAAGACAGGAAGTAAAAATTCAAATTCTGAAACCAAGATTTTCTATTCGCAAATTCAGCTGGGGTGCTCAGGTAACAGTAATCCTCAGGACATCTCTGCAGGCATTGGCTCAGCTGACCAGGCAACGCCACGACAGAACATCGTTGGCTTTGAGACCATTCCCTTTTGTTCTCTCTCCTACCCCATCCCTCTCACGCCCCACAGCACCACCCGTCTACAGCCCAGTAGTGTGCTGTATTCACGTGCCTGCATTGAAAGTTGGCTATGTGTAAAACGCTCAGAGAAGGTGGAGAAGGTTTCCTACATGTGGGCTGTGACGGCTCCTTCTCTTAGGCATCTATTCTCATCTACTGATTCACATGGGGTCTGAGCTCTGTCCTGGGAAAGTAGATTGAAACATGCCAGCAGTGGGAACCAGCAATGCACAGGCAGGTCAGGGCTTGGTGGAACAGACCAAGTTGTCAGGAGACCCTCAGGGCCCCTAGGAGAAAATCAACCTGCAAGAAAAAGAGTCTAGAATAACAGACGGAGACTGGGCAAAGAACCAGAGGTTTCTTTGGAATTTTTCAAAAGGGAAACATCACACAAGATGGACAGGGGTACCTGCTAATCCCGCTGCCACTTCAGCAGTGCCCGTGAGCATGCCTTCGTAGAAGGGGTCTGAGGTTCTTGACACCTACGTGCCTTAAACAATGTTGATGTATCTCTATTACAAAATCATGCCCTAGACTGGTCCACCAAGATGGGGGAAAAAGTTTGTAATCATGCAAAATGTCAAGGCCACGTGACAATCACAAGCTTCCTGAATTGAAGATATGGGTTTACATTATGGCCAGATGTGGGTAATTATTTGAGGGGGAAAAAAAAAAGTGTCTGAGCCTTCACGTGCAGAAGACACTGCTTCTCATTCCACAGATTCTTTTTTTTTTTTTATTTTGCGGTACGCGGGCCTCTCACTGCTGTGGCCTCTCCCGTCGCGGAGCACAGGCTCCGGACACGCAGGCCCAGCGGCCATGGCTCATGGGCCCAGCCGCTCCGTGGCATGTGGGATCTTCCTGGACCGGGGCACGAACCTGCGTCCCCTGCATCGGCAGGCGGACTCTCAACCACTGTGCTACCAGGGAAGCCCTCTTTTTTTTTTATAAAAAATATTTATTTATTTATTTATTTGCTTGCACCAGGTCTTAGTTGTGGCAGGCAGGCTCCTTAGTTGCAGCTCCTGAGCTCCTTAGTTGTGGCATGTGAACTCTTAGTTGTGGCATGCATGTGGGATCTAGTTCCCTGACCAGGGATTGAACCCAAGCCCGCTGCACTGGGAGTACGGAGTCTTATCCACTGCACCACCAGGGAAGTCCCCTACAGATTCTTAATATAAAACTAAGAGCAGGTCCTTTCGTAGGATCATAGATTTTGAAAACCTTCATTCCTCTGCCCACAATGATCAGGCAACTCTTCTCTTGTGGCCTCCTCTTCCACCCACCCCTCCTGGAAGGAGTTGAGTTTAAAAGGACTCAGATAACAGATGGAATGAATAGTTGTGTGTCTTTACAGCGCTTTCACGCTGCTTCTTGTTTAGCAGTCCTTACAATCCTATGTGTGAGACTGGACAGGTTACCCCTGTGGTACCCCAGAGTATAAGGGTATTTGGTGATGTTCAGTGCTTGCCTAAGAACCCAAGGCTATTTACGTGAGGGTCTCCACAGCAGAGCCGATTCCCCAGTTCTACCTCCATCAGATTTCTCATGAAAGACAAAGGGAAGAGAAGTTGTGCCTCTCACCAGCGGGCTCTGTGGTAGCTACGCTTGTGATCTGCCCAGCACGTTTTCCTTTTGCCCTTGGCCATCGGTCATCAGTGAATGTCCCAGTTCCATCTGTCCATACAACTATTTTTTGCTTAAGCTGGTCTGAATCGGGTCTCTGTCTCTCATAACCACAGGAAGCCTAACACCAAATGCATTAATGACCAACAGCTTTGTCTTGCCCCAGTCACTCCTTTTGAGGTTCCTGTCATAGAGCCCAGTGTTGCTTTGCTCCTGTTTGGGCAGTAAAGTTTCAGATATTTTAAAGGATATTATGGAAGTAGGGGGAAATATAATACTATTCAATCTTGTGCCCTGAGAATTCCAGGCAGTGTTAAGTTCAGAAGATCCCTAGGAGTAACATTAAGAAGAAAACACTAAGCAGATGACAGAGTGGAAACTGACTGCCAAAAATTCTCTCCTTTTCTATCTCTACTGGAGGCAACATGACAAAATTTATTAATTTTGCCTTCCAGCTAATGACGTATCAGGAGAGAAACTCACTGACGTACTTCTTCATTTGGCACAGAAGGCCGTCGGTGTTCAGAGGGCATGAGACACTGTTAAATGAACGCTTGTGCTCTGCTGGCAGGACCAGAAAGTTGTGTTTCTTGAACTAAACTCATCAAATAAATTCTCTTGGCTATAAGCACTCAGGCCTCAGGGACAGACAAAAGTAAACAGTGAGATCATCTTGATCTACTCACACTTTACAGTGAATTGTTCTGTATAAAATTCCCCTTCTCCAGCTCTCCACTTGAATCTTGGCTGTGCTATTAAGAGAAATGAGCCACACTATCTATTATTTATTTCTCAAATTATCCTCAGTTACTCTAAGATTGATCAATAAAAATGAAATCATTAAGGGGCCAACATATTAAAAAAGCAATATCCCAAACAGCTGGATTATAGGTGTAAGGCCAACTGGCCCGGGGCAGGGGAACACAATCAGATTCACAGGTTGCATCAGACCAAAACTCTCCGGACCACCCAGTTCCAGAAACTGACCTGGGGACTCTGCACCAGGCCGGGCCTTCCCGCCTTTCGAGGGGCGGGACTAATGGTCCCCCAGGATACCCGAAAAGACCACCAAATAAGGAATACCCTGCGCCCTCCCAGATTCACCACACCCCTTTCCCTTCTTCCCCTATAAAATCTTGCCCAACCCTCGCCCAGCTGCCACTTGTCTGGCCCCTTTCTCTCGGACCAGTGAACCTCGCACGGGAGCGCTCCCTAATAAAGCGCACTTGAAGCTCTCCTCTGTTTCGCGGTGCCGTTTGTTAAGATCCGACCTTACAATAGGATTCTGCTGTCAGATTTAAAGCCCAAAGGAAAGAATCCCCTCTCTCCCTGCTAGCACTTCTATAAAAACAGCTACTCCAAAGAGGATAAAAATGAATGGGACCAGCCCCAATTCTGGAGAACCTGGTAGCTGAAAAAATAAGGGTTAGGTCCATATAATGATGCTTCTAACAATGACAGCAAAGAATCATAACTGCTATTACCACTGTTGAAGGCTTATTGCTACTGTTTTTTTTGTGTGTGGTGATGAAAATTTTATTTTATTTATTTATTTTTTAAATTGAAATTAGTTGATTTAAAATGTTGTATTAGTTTCAGGTGAACAGCAAAGTGATTCATATATATATATATTTTATATGTATTAGTGTGTATATGTATTGTTCTAAAGCAGAGAATTACAAACTATGGCCCAAGGCCTGTTTCTGTCAATAAAGTTTTATTAGAACACAGCCACACCCATTCACTTACATATTGCCTGTGGCCACTTTGGCTCTACATTGATAGAGTTGAGTATTGCCACAGAGACCTATAATCTACAAAGCCCCCAAATATTTACACTCTGACCCTTTATAGAAAAAAGTTTGCTGAACCTGGTCTAAATGCTCTTCTAGCATTTTTCTTACACAACCCTCATAAAGACCATGAGGTAGGTTAATGCTATTTCCATTCCCACTTTACAGATGGAGAAAAAGGCCCAGAGAGGATTAAGTAACTTCTTCAAGTAAAGCGGAGCTCCATCCACTTCTATTTGCAAAACTTACATTCTTAATGAATCCACAGTGCTGTCGCCCTAATGCAAATAATACTATTGTCCTCCACTATCGCACTCTAGAATGTATAAAATCTGCTGCCCGGGCCAGAAAAAGTAGCCTTTGGCACAGGGCTCTAAATAGTAGGTTGAGGGGGTGGGTGCAGGAGGAATTAGAGAGAAGGAGGAGGCCCTTTTGTGTCATGCATTACATAAATATCAGTCAGTGGTCAAGGACGTCACCACAAAATGAAAATTTCTCTGCTCAAATGTACTCTCTCCTTTCTCCTCCGAACCGCTGAAGATCTGGAGTAATTTAGGACAAATTCAAGGATTTCCCTTATGTTCTATGCCATAGAACCATACAAAAACATTGCAAAAAGGAAAAAAAAACCACCTTGTTAATACAGGACTTGGCCATTCAGAACTTGGAGGGACTCTGTGGCAAAGTCACACGTTAGGTCATTCTCTTCCATCTGGGACTATAAAACCGAGAGCACATGAAGACCAGCCACAGACATCTTGATTGTTTGAAGAAATCAGTCATTTTCATAATGGCTGGAGAATGATGGACATTTATGTAGATTAGTTCTGATCATCACCACACCTACAGCATGGCTATAACCCTTCCTATATACAGGTGAGGAGACCCACCCAAGCCACAGACCTGATGAGGGGTAAGGACATGGTCCCTCTCTGTGGCCCCTGTTTGGCTCCCGATACCACTACTGTTCCATTCTAGTTCTGCATCTGTGCTTTCTTTTCCCATTTTAGCCCTGTTCCCATTCCTTGAGTTTGCCAAATGCCCTTGGCTTCTCGGATTTGACCCCTGGAGACAGCCCTCTTTAAGGGCTGGCCCACGCTCAGTCCTCCACTGTCTCCTCTGCCCACCAAATGGAAGAGGATGCCTTGTATTTCTCTATCCCTGATGCCCATGCTTTGCACAGGACTCTGCCCACTCAGCGTTTGGACTGTCGCTTTACCTAAGAGGATGCCCTGGCAAAGGCTCTGGTTCCTTCTCAGCCCGGGTCTTGGCAAATACAATTTTAATCCCTGTAATGTGAATATATTTCATTGGGGGATTTGAGGACCTCCACTGTACATATATATTACCCATTATTGAGAAAAGGTGGTGGAGGAAAGTAGGGAAAAACCCTACTCATTTTGGAGTTAGATACTTCTGGACCTATCACCTCTGACCCCATGTAGGTGTGGCCAAAGTCCTTTAATCCTGCAGGCCTTCATGCACTCATTCACCAAATGAGTGCATTAAGGTGTCTAGTCTGCAACATTGTTGGAAGTGATAGAGGCAATAAAAGTGAGCAGCTTCCAGACTCCCCACCAACAGGGGCACTGCGTGATAAATGGTAGCATCACACACCCACTCCAGGGTCATCACGGCACAGACTCCTGCCCATCAGATTTTTGTCTCCAGAGTTCTGTGCCCACAGCTACCTCTCTAAAACTCTTCATTCTGATCAGTCTAGTTTGTGTTCACCCCACGGCTCTCTAGTCCATTTCTACTCAGTGTGGTCCCTGGACAAGCAACATGGTCCTCACTCAGGACCTTGTGAGAAATGTAGAATTTCAGACCCTTCCCCAGACCTAGTGAATCAGAATCTGCATTGTAACTGTTCCCGGTGACTCTTGCACATATTACGATTTGAGCAGCTCTGTTCTGTCTTCCCCTGTAATTATCATCTGTAAATTTCCTCCCATCATACAGATTATCTGATGGATTAGATTCCTATTGCTGCTGTAACAAATTATCACAAATTCAGTGGCTTAAAACAACACCAATTTATTCTCTTGAGTTTCCGCAGGCTGGAAGCCCACAAGCAGCTTCCTGGGCTGAAACCAAAGTATTGGCAGGGCCGTGCTCCCTCCAGAGGCTCTCAGGTAGAATCTGTTCTGTTGCTTTTTCCAGATTCTAGAACCGATTCTTTGGCTTGTTGCTTCCTTCTCCATCTGCAAAACCTTCAGCAGCAACTTGCTTCAGCCTTCATATTGCCTTGTATGTCTCCCTCTGCTGCCTCTTTATAAGGACATATGTGATTACATTTAAGTACCAGCCAGACAATCCAGGATTCCCTGGATTATAATTTGAAGATTGTTCACTTACTCACATATGCAAAGTTCCTTTTGCCATATAAGGTGGTATTCACAGGTTGCAGGGGGTTAGGACACGGACATTTTGGAGGCCCATAATACCTTCTATCATACCTGGGTCTCTCTTTTTTTGGCACTTAGTAGGTCTTTAATAAAAGTTGGTTGACATTTTTGTTCGTTTAGTGGATGTCATAATTAGTAGATGCCTGCCTGGAGATGCCCTCAGGGAGACAGGCAACTAAATACATCGACTATAATTTATCATAACTGAGTATTTATGAACATATCCCTCAGGTTCATATGTTTTCGATGGAAGAGGTAATTAACCTTGAAGGGTTCACAAAAGAGGTGAATGAGTCCTGAAAAATGAATAGAAATTCAGCGGGTGATCGAGACAGGGAGAGACATTCCAAGCAGAGGAAAAAAGCATGGAGACAAAACAACAAAGCCTATTTAAGGAGCTGTAAGTGTTAGGCGAATTAGAGTGTAAGTATAAAGCCAGAATCAAAAGATGAAGCAAAGGCAGTTGGTAAGGATCACATCAGGAAGGGTTTCGAATATCTCCCCAAGGAAATCAGTGTCTGTCCTGTAGAGAACAGGCAATTATTAAAGGGTTAAAATCAGGAGACTGAGAAGATCAGAGCATCGTTGAAGAAAGATCATTCTGGTGACAGTGTAGAGGCTATTTTGGAGAAGCTCGGCACAATTAAATTCACTTTTCCGTTCATGGTCGGTGTTTGAATACATTCCTGCTCAACGTCCCTGCTATGCGCCATTACGCTTGTCAACACACGACTTAAGTGACGGAGAAACAGCAGCACAGAGACAACGTGATATAATGGAACGTGTGCTGACTCGACCACTGGAAGTTTCTCACCACTGGAAGTTTCAACCCTCATCCCTGACTCCTACTAACCTATTCCAGCCTCACGCCACTCAACTGCACCCGGGGCTCAATGTCTCGCTTGACGCCAGCAAACATCTGTCTCTCCTACTAGTTACATTAAGGATCAAAAGTGCTAAGTCCCTTTGTAAACATCAGTTCTTATTTCCCATTCTTAAAAAGCTCACTTTGCAAAGAAGATGGAAAAATTCAAAGCCCTTAGCTTTGTACTTTCACAAGAAAGCAAATAGGAAAGTCATGGTGCTCCTTGTTTCAAAAAAAAAAAAAAGGGTCTGACACAACAGGGCATTTTGCCAAAAAAAAATCCTGTTTCTTTCCAACAAAGGAAATGAAGCTGTCTGGGCACCTTGTTGACATGTGCCCTGCAAGGAGGGCTTGTCTCTTCCAGGGCCACTGGGGATGTCAATGCTGGTCCCTGGATGCCCATTCCCACCACCACTTACCCAGGAAAGACAGAATATCTGATACAAAGTGCTCCTGAGCTGGGAAAGTTTGTCCCTCTATTCACGCGACTTCTGTCTGCTCTCAGCTCTCCAAATGATCCCTGAGTCTTGAACACTAGAGGACAAAGTGGCAGAAGATGTGTGTGGCAGGTGGCTGTGAATTGAGAAATATCAAAGTCCAATATCAGAAGGGAGATCTCTCCAGAATCTTGAAGAATGGGCCGCAGATGGACATACACCAGAAAGTCTGCCAACAGAGCCAGACGAGATTGGCGTGCACAGGAAGTGCCGAACGAGACAATGCTGCAACTGTGCCTCATGCTGTCCTCTCACTGCCAGCCTCGTCCGCTGTAGCGTCCTTCCCCCGTAATGTCGGCTCCACGCAGACAGCTCACCCAAATCCTGGCCATCCTTCAATGCTGCCTCACCTCTGATGGCACTAACATTTAATCTTTCTCTTTTTCCCTTTTTCCTTTCTCTCTCTCTCTCTGTACCCACTTCTCTCTCTTTTGTTCCCATAGTACTTTTCTGGTACTTTAACTCAATTCAACAGAAACATAGGTTCCAAGATTGCAACACACTAAATTCCTTAATAAACATAATTGTATAAGAAGAAGAGTGTGGATGCAAATCTCACTCTGCCTCTTACCAGCTTTATAAGCAGATCCCTTCACCACCATTCTACATAGGCCCTGATGGAATAAAACTGGGATCTGGGGCCACGGCACTGGGTTTTAATCCTGCTTTTAGGAGTAACAACACATAGCATCTGGTGCATGTGGGCAAGACACCAACTAGGTCTCAGCATCCACATCCGGAAGTGGAGGAACTGCTAGCACCTGCTTCCTGGTGCAGCTTGGAGGATGGGTGCGTTCATAGGATGTGCGTGATAACACAGTCGCCATCCCAGGGCTTCCCTGGCGGCAGAGTGGTTGGGAGTCTGCCTGCTAATGCAGGGGACATGGGTTCAAGCCCTGGTCTGGGAAGATCCCACAGGCCATGGAGCCACTAAGCCCGTGCGCCATGGCTGCTGAGCCCATGTGCCACAACTACTGAAGCCCGTGTGCCACAACTACTGAAGCCCGTGCTCCTACAGCCCATGCTCTGCAACAAGAGAAGCCACCGCAATGAGAAGCCCTTGCACCGCAAGGAAGAGTAGCCCCCGCTCACCGCAACTAGAGAAAGCCCGCGCATAGCAACAAAGAACCAACGCAGCCAAAAATAAAATTAATTAATTTAAAAAACTAAAATAAAATGTGTAAGATGAATGACATTTAAGAACAACAACAACAAAAAAAGCGCCATCCGAGGCTGTTTCAGCATCGGACTGTTGTGAGGGTAGAAGGAGAGGCGGTGTGGGAGGTCCCTAGGGCTGCCCGTGCACTAGGAGTGGCTTATATCTGCTCTCCCTGTCCTGGGCTGGGGAAAAGGGAAACCCTCATGCTTTCTTGTCCATTCTTGAGGGCTCTCTCTGTGCCTTACAATGTGCTTTGTGCGTAGCAGCCTCCTGGCTAGTATTTGTGAGGAGCAGGTAAACCAAGATCAGGCCAGATCAAGTCTCCCAATGTGGGTTCCAGGAGGGGAGAAGATACCACAAAGAGTCAACTAGTAGCTCGTTGAGGAATGTTCAGGAGATGTGAGGGTGGGGCACTACAACCAGAGTTTGGCAGACGTTCCCTTCCCATCTCCCTGAATTCATTCATTCATTCACTAGTGAATGAGGCTACTCTTTCCTTCTCTGAGTTTACTAAACCCAAGGAGAAAATGCGTCTTCAACATCTCCCTCTGAAACATCAACTTGGCCAGACTTAAAGGCCTTCACTCCAGCAATCCAAAAAACCAGAGTCATGAGGACGGACTGCTCTCGCCAGGCAGACTGCAGAGTGACGAGCAGGGCCAGAGCTGACACGGCATTTCCTCTGCACACGACGCAGCCAGGCCCATGGTCCTGTGGAAAAACACGGGGCACAGGGCCAGGTGCCTGCCCTCTGGTCCCAGATTTTTACCCACTTGCTGTGTGCCCGTGGGTGAGTCACTTGACCTCTCCAGATGGAGAACGATATGCGTGCTTCTTTATATGTGAATATGGCACTACTATGAACAGAGTCCCCACTCTCAGCCCAGTCCTTTGCATTCCTGATCTCATTTCATCTTCACAACAACCCTGTGTGGTTGGAATTCCAACTAGAGTTGGTCTGACTCCAGACACTAGGCTTTTCAGTCCCGACTGTTTCTTAAAAGCCAGTCGGCTTGTGTACCATCTCTGTGGCTTTTGCCACCGCTGTGTCCCACTTTTACTATTATTTTCAAACTGAAATACACTTATCTTAAAGGGAAAATATATTTCACTGCTGTGTAAGGAAAACCAATATCACTTGCCGCTGAGAGAAGATAAACTCAAAGTGAGAAACACAACAATGGTATAAAATTCCAGCCAGAAAGCTGTGTTTACTAATCTGAGTCCAGGGCTCGTCAGAAAACAGAGGACAGCCTCAAATGGGGAAACTGGGGAGAGTTTAATGGGGAAACTGTTAAAAAAAGATGTGCGCAGGGTTAAGGGAAACTAACAAGGGGCTGGAAAGAGTTGAGAGCAATTACCCCCTAGGGTGGGCTTCAGGGATTTAGCCAATAAAAATACAAGATGTCCAGTTAAATTTTCAGAAAACAACAAACAAGTTTTTAATATAATTCTGTCTCGGGCATATTTTGTACTTACTTGCACTAAGATTATTTGTTGTTCTCTGAAATTCAAATTTAAGTGGACATCCTGTATTTTTCTGGCAACACTCCTCTAGGAGGGAAAGAGCAGGAGAAGAAGCGGTTATTGGAACACACAGGGAGAGCGAGATCTGTAAAAGAAGGGCTGCCTGGAGAGAGTTGTAGCCTTTGTCAGAGGAGCATAACCAAATACGGCAGAGAAGGGGCTGGGGGAGAGTAAGGGTCGGAACTGTCTCTCCTCCTCCAGGCTTCCCATCGCCTGCTGGTATTTCCCATTATTAGAAACCAATAGTCAAGTAAGCCCGTTCCAATGGTTTCCATGAAGATCAGCCTCCCAGGGCACAGAACTTGGTAGAAAAAAAAAAAAAAAGGAGAGTGGATGTGGAGGGCAAATAGAAGATACTAGCACACCTCCAGCTATTTGAACCCAGAGTCTAATCTCTTTATTGTTAAAAGATTAGCAAGCGTTAGAAAAGTATCAAATACTTCTGCCACCCAACCTGCTACTTTCTACTTAACTTGGTCAAAAGGTCTGGAAAAAAAAGGGAAAATTGAAAAAATCCCCTTCTCACGAAGTGGCTAGTGTTATTTAGTGTCATGGCAACGGACCACCTAAAATTACCTCGTGTGTGCCCTACACCTCCGGAAACCTTGCTGTAGGTAAACCATCACTAGGGTCAAGTGAGGGAGGCACCCACCTCAGATGCACAATTTCGGGGGATGGCAAAAAAGTAATCAAGGTAAATAATATTCTAATGCATGATCTCTAGAAATCACAATGAACACAAAAATCCATGATAACCAAAATGTCAACATTTTAATAAAGACCAGATCCACCCCTGCCTTAAAGCTCAGCCTCGCTTGCCCCACCCCAATCCGGGATTTGTAGGTGGGTGGGGTAGTCCTGGTGCTTTTCACATCTGGCGAGCCCTCTCATTCCCAAGACATTATTAGCATCTTATTTGCATGATTAGCATCTTATCTGAAGTTCCCAACCAATCCACGAGGGATCCAGAAAAAGGAAAGTCATGCTTGTTTTACAGTCATAGAGTGGTGGTTTTAGTCTGAGAGACCTGGGTTCGAGGCCTGCATCTGCTGTTTAGAAGGGTGTGGTGTAGTACAGTCTGCAAATCCACCTTCCTGGAGCCGCCACGCCTTCATCTGCCCCACTGCCTTCTGCACTGTCTCCCCACTGCAGAGCCTACCCTGCACCCACTGAAAGGCACTTCAAGAACTTAGAAAGTCTCTGTTTTTGACTCTTCAATTCCTAAACGCATGAGGTTTAAACTCATTCACTGTCATTCACCAGAAAAGTTTCCTACTGGTTGACTTATTTCCTTTCTTATTCATGAAAAAAGTTGAGGGAAGGTACTGAGGGTCAAAACAATCATTTTCCACCATATGCTCAGAGAAGGGAAAAAAAGGGGGGAGGGGAAAAAGCAAATTTTCAGACAGAAGCAAAGAGAAAACAGCCCCAAAGACTGAGCAAACGGCAGTCTGAGTTCCAAACACCCTCCTTGTTCAGCTTCCCCATCTGCCCTTGGTGTCCTTCCAAACACCACCTCACTTTTTCAAGGTCACTGTTAAAGGTTTTCTTTTACTATGAAACCGCTTTCATAGTGAATCTAGTTACTTCACTTATAGCTCTTCTTGGAGTTTTCAGTGCTTCTCCGTTCTGGGGTGAATTTTCTCCGCTCCGGACCAACAGGTGAAATTGAATTATGTAATTCACAAAACATGCCAAAGAAGTGTCCATTACTGCGTCACCTGCTTCGTCAGGATCACTCCTGGAGATGCGCAGGTTTACCTGTACAGACCCTAAAGCATATACTGCTTGAACCGCTCTGTACTTCTTGAATTTCAAAGAGTGCAACAAAACACACTGAAGTGTATTTTTTCACTCTCTGAAAGACTGTGGTTTCTGTGATCATGAACTAATTGTGGGTTCAGTTACTGAGAAGTGTTACTCTTTAGAGAAGATGGTGTGGGGATCTGCAAGTCAGACATAGGCTACAAATTCCAGTTTTGCCTCTTATTTCTTGTGCGGTCCTGGGCAAGAAACATAGTCTCTCTGAATCTTATACATTTGAAATTTATAAAGTGGGAATAACATCTTCCTGCCAAGAGTTCTGTAAGAATCAAATAAGATAGTATATATGAAGGGGAAATGAATTTAGCTTCCATATACAGGGTGTAAGAAATGTCATGTTTCTTTCTCTGAAGGGAATTTGACCTACTGACAGCCTTCTGCATCTCAGCTATAAAGAAGTAAGTAAATAGAGGAAAACAAATCTACGCTGATCCCCCATTCCACGAGGATGGCAGAGAATAAAATTAAGGGACTCCCTCCAACTTGTGAAGGCCCTAGAGCTCTTCCAAAGAGCAGAGCAGTCATTCAGGAGCCTCCAGATCCTTATGACATGCTCCCAAAGGAGGATTTTGTTACTGCTTCCAGGCACGGTGTGAGTACAGGGGCTTTGCCGAGGCTGAGGGTCCTGGTACCTGGGGCTTGGGACCTTATGAGCTTCCTCCCCACAGCCACTTTCCTCTGATGTCTGTCACCTCCCTGGTGCACTGTGAGGGAGTGAGGTGTGGGTCCCCATCATCCGTGGAACCTGAGGCCCTCCCTCAGCCTTGGGAAAGGTTCTCCGCACCCATCCATGAGCTGGCGGCATCCACATCCCCCAATCTTCCAACCCCAGCGCCCTCTCCTTCCCTTGCGGACGTTTCAACTCTATGCACAGGCCAGAGATCATAAATTCACAGCTCACGGATGTGTTTTATTCTATTTTAAAATTTGAGTTTAGTAGTCAATATTTTAAAACTAGAGAAGTCTCATTAAGTCCCATTTGTTTATTTTTGTTTTTATTTCCATTTCTCTAGGAGGTGGGTCAAAAAGGATCTTGATGTGATTTCTGTCATAGAGTGTTCTGCCTATGTTTTCCTCTAAGAGTTTGATAGTTTCTCGCCTTACACTGAGGTCTTTAATCCATTTTCAGTTTATTTTTGTGTATGGTGTTAGTGAGTGTTCTAATCTCATACTTTTACATGTAGCTGTCCAGTTTTCCCAGCACCACTTATTGAAGAGGCTGTCCTTTCTCCACTGTACATTCCTGCCTCCTTTATCAAAGATAAGGTGACCATATGTGCGTGGGTTTATCTCTGGGCTTTCTATCCTGTTCCATTGATCTATATTTCTGTTTTTTGTTTCAGTACCATACTATCTTGATTACTGTAGCTTTATAGTATAGTCTGAAGTCAGGGAGCCTGATTCCTCCAGCTCCGTTTTTCATTCTCAAGATTGCTTTGGCTATTCGGGGTCTTTTGTGTTTCCATACAAACTGTGAAATTTTTTGTTCTAGTTCTGTGAAAAATGCCAGTGATAGTTTGATAGGGATTGCATTGAATCTGTAGATTGCTTTGGGTAGTAGACTCATTTTCACAATGTTGATTCTTCCAATCCAAGAACATGGTATATCTCTCCATCTATTTGTATCATCTTTAATTTCTTTCATCAGTGTCTTATAATTTTCTGCATACAGGTCTTTTGTCTCCTTAGGTAGGTTTATTCCTAGGTATTTTATTCTTTTTGTTGCAATGGTAAATGGGAGTGTTTTCTTGATTTCACTTTCAGATTTTTCATCATTAGTGTATAGGAATGCCAGAGATTTCTGTGCATTAATTTTGTATCCTGCCACTTTACCAAATTCATTGATCAGCTCTAGTAGTTTTCTGGTAGCATCTTTAGGAGTCTCTATGTATAGAATCATGTCATCTGCAAACAGTGACAGCTTTACTTCTTCTTTTCCAATTTGGATTCCTTTTATTTCCTTTTCTTCTCTGATTGCTGTAGCTAAAACTTCCAAAACTATGTTGAATAAGAGTTGTGAGAGTGGGCAACCTTGTCTTGTTACTGATCTTAGTGGAAATGGTTTCAGTTTTTCACCATTGAGGACGATGTTGGCTGTCAGTTTGTCATATATGGCCTTTATTATGTTGAGGAAAGTTCCCTCTATGCCTACTTGCTGCAGGGTTTTTATCATAAGTGGGTGTTGAATTTTGTTGAAAGCTTTCTCTGCATCTATTGAGATGATTTTGCACAGCAAAGGAAACCATAAACAAGCCCAAAAGACAACCTCAGAATGGGAGAAAATATTTGCAAATGAAGCGACTGACAAAAGATTAATCTCCAAAATTTACAAGCAGCTCATGCAGCTCAATAACAAAACAACAAACAACCCAATCCAAAAATGGGCAGAAGACCTAAATAGACATTTCTCCAAAGAAGATATACAGACTGCCAACAAACACATGAAAGAATGCTCAACATCATTAATCATTAGAGAAATGCAAATCAAAACTACAATGAGATATCATCTCACACCAGTCAGAATGGCCATCATCAAAAAATCTAGAAACAATAAATGTTGGAGAGGGTGTGGAGAAAAGGGAACACTCTTGCACTGCTGGTGGGAATGTGAATTGGTTCAGCCACTATGGAGAACAGTATGGAGGTTCCTTAAAAAACTACAAATAGAACTACCATATGACCCAGGAATCCCACTATTGGGCATATACCCTGAGAAAGCCATAACTCAAAAAGAGTCATGTACCAAAATGTTCATTGCAGCTCTATTTGCAATAGGCCGGAGATGGAAGCAACCTAAGTGTCCACTGACAGAGGAATGGATAAAGAAGATGTGGCACATATATACAATGGAATATTACTCAGCCATAAAAAGAAACGAAATTGAGTTATTTGTAGTGAGGTGGATGGACCTAGAGTCTGTCATACAGAGTGAAGTAAGTCAGAAAGAGAAATACAAATACCGTACGCTAACACATATATATGGAATCTAAGAAAAGAAAATGTCAAGAAGAACCTAGCGGTAAGACAGGAATAAAGACACAGACCTACTAGAGAATGGACTTGAGGATATGGGGAGGGGGAAGGGTAAGCTGTTGCAAAGTGAGAGAGAGGCATGGACATATATACACTACCAAACGTAAGGTAAATGGCTAGTGGGAAGCAGCCGCATAGCACAGGGATATCAGCTCGGTGCTTTGTGACCGCCTGGATGGGTGGGATAGGGAGGGTGTGAGGGAGGGAGATGCAAGAGAGAAGAGATATGGGAACACATGTATATGTATAACTGATTCACTTTGTTATAAAGCAGAAACTAACACACCATTGTAAAGCAATTATACTCCAATAACGATGTAAAAAAAAAAAAAACTAGAGAAGAATAGTAATCTTCAAAAAAAGTATAAAGCTTGATGTATGTTATTCTAAGGGTCTGTGAGTGAATAAGCTTTTAAATATCTTTCAGACTATTAAATATATCTTTATATTAAATACATCTCTGTATATTTTCCAAATTAGTATTGGCAATGGTGCTTTTCCAAGATGTCAAACTGCTGCTAATTTCAGGGCTTTTATTTAAATGTTTTCTAAATAAAGTCTTAATTAACAGCAGCAAAAAAAACCAAAAAGCAAAAAATCAGGAAAAAATAAACCTTGGTATTTACTAAACACAACGGATTACTAGGCAGCTGTAAAAAGAAATAAGGAAGATCCCTATGAACTGCTTACAGAGTGATTTCCGGGAGAGATTAGGGGCAAAGAGAAAAGTGCAAAAAGGCATATATAGAATGCTACCTTCTGTGTTAGAAGAGGAAAAAAAGAAAATGTACATAAATATGTGCTAATCTACCTCAGAAGAAACACAAAGGATAACCTAGAAAACGATGAACTTGGTTACCTTTAAGGAGTAGGCAGGAGAAACAGAGTGGAAGGGGTGCCAAAAGGAGAAACACTTGTCTGAGTGTACCATTTTGTATCGTTCTGACTTTTGGAAGCCTGTTAATGCTCCACATATTCAAAAAAAATAAAGTTAAATCAACACGGATGAGAAAGGAAGAGCAAGCAGTACAATCCAAGGTTAAACCCCCTAACGTCAGTCGGTCACTTACACACTTAGGGTCAACGTGAGGTAAGGCGTGACATGTGCCCAACAGTCCTTTCTCTGGGGTTGAGTTATACCATCCGACCCATACCAGCCCTAGGGCCAGTGGCTCCCCTAGCTCTTCAATCTGGCGCAGCAACTGAGTAGAGACGGGACTTCTCATCCGAGCATTTGCGGCTACGCTTTAGCATCACCTATTGCAGTTAAAAGATTAAAAACTACTCTTCCCCCTTGGAAATCCTCTCTGTTCCTTCCCTCCACTGCCCTTGGTATCTCTAATGCTTTAGGACTCCCCACCCACTTCCCATTCATTCACTCATTCATTCATTGCGTTTCTCCGGGGCCGGCTCTCCGGGGATGAGCGTGCAGGATCTGCTTGGACCCGGCTGGTGAAGTATCTCCGAGGCATCTGGGCTCTACACTGCCACGTGCAGCCTTTCCTTTGTGCTGCCCCAGAGGAGCCTGCCTCTTTCTGCACCTGGTGTCCTGTCACCAAATACTATCTACTTTCTTAGACTTGGTGTACTCTCTGCCCCAGGAAGTGGGGCAACAGAAGAAATAATCCTACCTTGAGGGTAAATAGTTGTTGGGTGTTTAAAATCTGATAGACTAAAATCTTGCCTCCTTTTTTTTTTTCCCTCTGAAAAGGAACGTTGGTCTCTCAAAGCCAATTTGAGGACAGAATTCTGGGAAATGAAAAGCAGGTGTAAGAGTCCTCGGGAAGACCCTTTGGGATCTGGGTGACAGTGGATGTGATGAACGTATGTGGATTTGGGAACCAGCCAACGTGGGTTGAACCCAGGGTTTCCATTTTCTAGTGGTGTACACCTCAGTTTCTTGTAAATGGGAGTAAAATTAAAATAAAAGCACTTTCTACCTCACAAGATATTGTGGCAATTAATGAAATGATGTATATAAAAACATCGAGGGCTTCCCTGGTGGCGCAGTGGTTGAGAGTCCGCCTGCCGATGAAGGGGACACGGGTTCGTGCCCCGGTCCGAGAGGATCCCACATGACGCGGAGCGGCTGGCCCGTGAGCCATGGCCGCTGAGCCTGCGCGTCCGGAGCCTGTGCTCCGCAACGGGAGAGGCCACAGCGGTGAGAGGCCCGCGTACCACAGAAAAAAAAAAAAAAAAAAAAATCGAACACCACGTAGCTATTCATTTACTTATTAAAAATTCCTTCTCCCATCAAAAGAACTGGGAGGGAAGATGTATGCTATAATTTTTTCTTAAAACAAGTCATTTAAAAATGTTTAAGTATAGGGGCTTCCCTGGTGGCCCAGTGGTTAAGAGTCCACCTGCCGATGCAGGGGACACGGGTTCGTGCCCCGGTCCGGGAAGATCCCACATGCCGCGGAGCGGCTGGGCCCGTGAGCCATGGCCACTGAGCCTGCGCATCCGGAGCCTGTGCTCCGCAACAGGAGAGGCCACAACAGTGAGAGGCCCGCATACCGCAAAAACAACAACAACAAAAAATGTTTAAGTATAAAAGCAATATATGTTAATTGTAGAAAAGTTAGAAAGTACAGATATGGATAAAGAATAAAAATGTCAGCATATTCATAAAATTATCAACCAGAGATAATCATCATTAAGAACTTCCTCGATATTTCCACATCTTCTTAATACCAAGTACATATGTATATGCAGAGGCATCACTCATCTGGATGCTGCTTCAACCTGCTTCAAATATTCTTCCATTGATAGTACTTTCAAAAGTCCCATGGTTTTCAGCTGTATGGCTATGGGAGAGAATCTCTTATCATGACTCTTGTAGAAGTTGAGATTTCCAGGTCTGTGGTATTATAATTAACGCTGCAGTGAAAATGCTTAGAGCGGAAATATTTGCATATGTCTTTAATAATTTTCTTAAAATATCTTTCTAAAAAGGGAATTGTTGAATCAAAGTTTACATCTTCTAAAGGCTTTTGTTTCACGTGCACTAATTCCCCTCTCAAGTGTTTGTACCACTTTACACCCCCAAAAACACTCCATGTGGATCCTCTGCCCTATACCTAAAGTCACACCGGCTTACGGCATTCAAAGACACACACACACACACACACACACACACTTTTCATGTTTACTGGCAAAAGAAAGGAAGTCAGCATTTAAATTTATATTTAAATTAAACGCTTCCAGCTTACTAATTGAAACAATCTTAAATAAATCACTGTCCTTTCTAGATTGTCTGTCTTGGGCCTTTTCCATGAATAGGGATGGCCTTCTCACTTGAGCTGTGTTTATCTGAAAAATGACTTTCATTTCTGAGCATATGCCTTTCCATGAAATCCCAAGTTAATACCCAGATGTCCAAAAACACAGATGGAAAAATCTTGGATAGTTTATGCAGCCCATCTGTTTCCAGTACTCTTCTTAGGGGAATAATTTTATTTTTACATAATTAGAGAAAGTTGGTAAAGTAAACTTACCTGGGACCCTAGAATGTTTTATCA
Organism: Aethalodelphis obliquidens; assembly: GCF_003676395.1. Taxonomy (NCBI): domain Eukaryota; kingdom Metazoa; phylum Chordata; class Mammalia; order Artiodactyla; family Delphinidae; genus Aethalodelphis; species Aethalodelphis obliquidens. The sequence continues at coordinate 10,091,304 of NW_020837964.1, read as the reverse complement.
AAAATAATAAAACCTTCATTTTCCCCCCACAGAAGTTCTGGTGTGTTAACTGAAGTCACCCAAAGCTGCTGCTCACGGGGTCTTGATTAGTAGATTTCCTCTGAGTTTTATTTCCAGGGCAAAGACTGTGGAAAGCCAAGTTACCCTTGAATGTTTTCCTTAAGCACTTTTTCCTCTAGAACATTCAGTATTCTTATGAATACTTTGGTCCGTCTTGGTTTTATACCATGGTTCTTTCTTCAAACCATAGCTGAGTTTCCCTGGGCTTCAAAACACCTTTTCTTAGACCCTCTTCCCACACCAAGTGGCATTCTTCTCTGCTCTACCCTAGAAATTGCACTTCTCGAAAGAGCAAGTGCTAAATGGCTCCTGCTAACTCAACGCCCCAACCTATTCATGTTTAAGAGCTTAAAACCTAATATAAACTCTTTCCTCCCCCCGCCCCGACCCCGCTTGACACCTCTTTCCCCTCCTTTAGTCAATGCCTATAATTACCCACAAAGAAAGAAATAAGACATAACCCTTGCCTTCTAGGATGAGAGGTAGTAACAGGTGCAGAATTAAGACTACCTTGCCCTCATGTACTGAGCACTTCCCATTTCTCTATTTTGGGAACTTTAAAACATTTTTTTAAAATTCGACCGCTTTGATAATCTTTTGGGATAACTTTTAGTGGGCGGTGACCAGCTCACCTAGTTTTTCTGTAGCCTCTTTAAATGTGACATACTAATAAGAAAAAAAACAAAAACAAACTGTAGTGGACACTAGTCACCTTCTTTTGGCTACACAGAGTCTGAACTTTCTTCCTATGTCTGGGGAATACCCCAGCCTTGAACCTTGGAGGTAGGAAACCCCGAATCCCACTCTAGAACCTGATGACACCAGATGTCTGCTTTGCCAGCTTCCTTCCCAATGAGGGTGCAGGCTCATGGTCCAATCTCCACTCGTCAGATTCATACCCAAACTGGGCTTTGAAGCAAGGTAGCAGAGAATTGATTCTGAGGATGGCTGGCTGGAGCGATGGCAGCAAAGTCAAGCTTTGAGCAGCAACAGGGCGATGGTGCAGCAGTGGCACCCGATGCCTGCCGCTGGTGGTGGTGGCACAAGCAAAGAGGTCCCGTATTTACCACAAATGGCAAGAGCCGTGTCCTCACGAGACAGGTTCCGTGGCCTGATTTCAGCGGGGGTCGCGGCTGCTTCCCAAATTCCATGAGTCTACAGCCTCCCCAGGGACCCTGTGAGCTGCCCAACACCCTCCAATTAGTTCCTTTCCTTTACAAGTTAACTCAGTTTCAAGTAATAACCTTGACTGATAAAAGGCCAATACAAAATAATGCACTTATGTCCTGTGAAGACCAGATGACCTCATAGCTGCAGGGCTGACTTTTTGTAGCAGCTGGAATTTAGAAAAGTTGGGGGGAAATCTAGTTATCACAAGATGTAACTGGAATTCTGGATTTAAAACAACGTGCTCCTTGGACGTCAGGATCACACTTGCATTACAAAGCTTGGCTTTATCTGACCAAACCACACCACCCGTCACACAGAGTTATTATTGTAAATTTGGTCTATATGGCTTTTTACTGCTTAAAGATATAATATGTAAGCATGTTTGGCTTTTAAGTAGTTGTTTATAAGAGCTATAAGCATAAGGATATTGTAGTTGGCTTGCATTCGTGTAAGTGGTAGGATGACAATAATTTAAATCAATATGCTACTGCAGCTGCCAGCACTGCCCACCCCTCTGCCCTTAACACTTAGCTCTGCACTCCTACAGCTGCTAGCAGCGAACACCTGCTACTCTCTGCCTCACGGCTTCTGCTGTGGGACCCTGCTTGGCCTGAAGGCAGGGCAGGTCAGCAGTTCTGAAAAGTTAATGCTTCTGAAAGCAGCTCTCAACAAACTACACAAGGGGAATTCCTGGTGGATAAATACCCTAGCTTCCTCAATGACCGTTTGGAACAACTCAAAAGCATGTTCTACACTGCCTTCTATAATTCCCCGGTGGGGGGGGGGATGAGCCCCAGGTGTCACTTGATTGAAAAGGTACACATTTCCTGTTTGCTCTCAATCCCTAACTCTCCCACTCCATTACCAGTGTTTCCTGGGATCTCCTCCCAAATAAACTGCTTGGACCAAATCCTAGTCTCAGGGTCTGCTTTAGGGGAAACCATAACCAAGACACCTGCACAGCAGCCAGCATTGTGCCTTGACCTGCATTTCAAGTGTGTTAGGGACCAGCAGGTTCACTCATACACCTGCCATACAATTAGATTGATTTCCCAACTCAGTAGGCTACGGAGACAGGAAGTTATTGGAAGAGTGATTGCCACCCAGAGAAGGGGCAGATGTAGCAGGTTTGGTGCAGTTCCTCTGGCCCCCAGAACCCTTAACAAGGGCACAGCTGCTGATGACATCATCTGCACTGCGTGGAAGTTTCACTTTGCCACTGCTCGTGTATCCTCAGGTTCACACCATCATTCCAGAAGAACCAGCCCTAACAATCTACACACGTTGCTGTTAAAGCAAACGTTGCAAACACTTGGCTCTCCTGGTTCCTGAAACTCACCATCACCAAAGGCACAACCTCCTCTCTCGGGATCATGGGAAAAAGGGTCAGGGCCCAGGAGTCCCGCAACAATATCCCTGCCTCTACCTCTGCATGATCTCAGAAAGCCCTTTCTCCCTAGTAATTTATCTCTTTGAGAAACCCTGCAGCGTGTCGGGGGAAGGAGGAATGATGTCACACGAGGGCAGCCTGTGTAGTGGGTGACTCAGTGCCTGGAGATGGGGTCAGAGTTGACATTAGCAATAATGTGCTGGGTGTATTATTGGAGACTCCAGGCTTCATTACCTTCATTTACTCACTGTCCCAACCCCCAGCCATCACTGCTTATCCTGGTCAAAGCATCTACCCCACTCCATGCACCTCATCCTGCAGCCTGCCTCAATTCCACTGAGGGCATGATTGAATTAGATCCTTAAGATAAAAACAAAGAACGAAAAAACTTTGTTCTTCATAACCAACTGGATAAGCAGGCTCGTGCGATGCCAAAACTCAAAATCAATATCTGAGAGACTGTATTTGGAAAGGCACTGGCATATTAGATTAAAGCATGTCCTTTGATTTTTGCCTTAAAAAAATATGAACGGTCTCTACAACAAAATTGCCCAGGATGATTCAGTAGCTTCTAAAATCAGCTTCCAATTTATTCAAGTGTATGGAGTGAGACCTGCAGGAAACAGGCTTCTGAACTCATCAAAAGGACAAACAGTTTTCCAGGTTGGAAACATTCCCCCAGTGTGTGTTGTCATTTCAGTAGCTATCATTTCTGATCAATGTCGTCTCTGCAGAGACAGCCCATGTGCCAGGCCACCGCCAACCTTGATGACTGATGTGAGCTCAGCCCCTGGGCTGGAAAGTCCCTTGAGCATCAATTAGTCCAAATATCTTCTTTTACCACGTGGAACAAGGACATTTCCAAGGTCACATGGGCGGCAAGTCAAAACCATGGACTTCCTCGCTTGCAGGATCTAAGGATTCATGGCTTAGAGCAGGATTTCTCGACTTTAGCAATATTGACGTGAGGGGCTGAATAAGTCTTTGTTGCGGTGGCAGTTCTGTGCCTCGTAGGATGTTCAGCAGCATCCCTACCCTCCACCCGCTAGATGTCTGTAGCACCACTTGTGACAAACAAAAATGTCTAGACGTTGCCAAATGTTCCCGGGGGGGGCCCAAATCATCCCTGTCTGAGAACTCCTAGTTAGAGCAAACATTGCGAGTTGCTGCCACATAGGCTAAATATAGCTCTCAGATAAGTTTTGTTCATCCTATGTAATATTTGTCAGGATTTTTTAAGTTGGGGAGATTTCACATAAAAATCCAGACTTCCGGCTTCTCTTGAACATTTGGAAGGCCTGGCAACACTAAGCACACGTCCTCACGTGGCAATGACAGACTGAAGTTGAGTTTAGAACGGCCATCTGCACCCCGGTTTGCCACAGTCTCCACTGCTCCCTATTGTGCCCCCCATCAGACCCACTTTATCTGTTTCATAATCTTTCTGGGTCCCAGTTTAGTGTTTAAGGCTTCTCTAAACTGTTTGTACTTTTCTGTTCTCTCAAGCACGCCTCTCAGCTCACTGAGGGCAGATCGTGCTATTTTCTCTTTCTCTTTCCTCTACAGTGGCTATCCCTGCGCAGCCACTCACGAAACACTTATCCATTGACTTGTCTAGAGCATCTTCTCCCAAAAGACATCCTGCAGAATGCTAGTCTTCAAGGGAAAAAGGCTGGAAGTCAAGCAGTTTTGGGTGAAGCTGCATTCAGTATCTCCATTTAGAGAATCAAAAGATTTGCGTGTCTCTAAAATGACCTACATTAAAGAAAGAGGCTTAACTGCACTACAGAGACACAAGAAAATTTAATAACAGAACTCCCTTTTACCCTAGCATCAACCAATATCCCCAGAAACTACTGTGTTATTGAATAAACTTTGTAAAAGGCTGGATTGGAACTCTCTACTTTATGAATTAAACACAGTTATTGAAATATTAAGTGCGATGACAAAGGCAGCTACAAAGCACTAACATATAAAGAGTATTTCTTCTAAGCATAGACATTTATTTGGATTACTTCTTCAAAATTTCCCCCACATGACTTCCCTGGTGGCGCAGTGGTTGGGAGTCTGCCTGCTAATGCAGGGGACATGGGTTCGAGCCCTGGTCTGGGAGGATCCCACATGCCACAAAGCAACTAGGCCCGTGAGCCACAACTACTGAGCCTGCGTGTTTGGAGCCCGTGCTCCGCAACAAGAGAGGCCGCGAGAGTGAGAGGGCTGCGCACTGCGATGAAGGGTGGCCCCCGCTTGCCACAACTAGAGAAAGCCCTCGCACAGAAACGAAGACACAACACTGCCAAAATAAATAAATAAACTCCTACCCCCAACATAAAAAAAAAGAACAAAATAAAAGATATCTGTAACTTAAAAAAAAAAATTCCCCCACAAATCTGTAAAATTGGTGTGATCAATATCTGTATCTTACAGAGTAGAAAATAAAGCAACAGAAAAGGAATTAGCCCGGATTTCACAGCTAGGAAGAGTTCAAGCCAGGATTGGAACACAGCCCATCCAATCCCAGAGCCTACGCACCTATTCTCTATCTGCACTGTACTGCCTCCCTAGGACTTTGTGCCATGTTGTTTATGTGTCTGTCTCCCTCTCAGGACATGTACCAAGCCTTACCCATGAAGGAAGCAGAGAGGAAATTACTGTCCATTCATCAATGGCTTTGTGTGGGAAATAATACTTGGAAGGATTTGGCATGGTATCTCACATAGTTTTCACATCCTGAAAATTAGGTCTTTGATCCTTATTTAATGTGGGCAACTCTCTCAATCTCTTGGAGCCTAGAAGCCACATAGCTAGTAAACAGAAAACTGGGATACGAACAAGTTCTGGAAACAAGGTATGTGTTCCTTCCACTTTGCTTACTGCCTAGTAAGAATACAGGAACTGGATGGATGGGTGGATGGATAGACTGATGGATGGTTGGATGGCTGGATGGCTGCATGGATGAATGGATGGTGGATGGATAGATTGATGGATGGCTGGTTGGCTGGATGGTGGATGGATAGATTGATGGATGGTTGGATGGATGGATGGATGGATGGATGGATGGTGGATGGATAGATTGATGGACGGATGGACGGATGGATGGATGACAGATGGATATTCTTTCTTGCCCACTTACTTTGTGTAAAGCACCCCACTAAACTCTGTGAAGAGGAGAGGCATACTAAAAGGAAAAGGGTAGGATGCTTGCTCCTGAAGAGATTTTCCCTATTTCCTGGGGTTTGATACTTCTAACCTCAGAACAGGAAAGGCAAAATGTGCCCTTCCCATATTGAGTATTTTCAGTTTACATTGAGATCTTGTAGCTTCACACAGTCATCACTCTTAGAAAGCCCCAACCATCTGGATATGGGCCAATCAAATAACGATGGAAACAAAACTTGAGGGGAATCAGCTCTTAGCCCAAACCAGAGACATCAGGAAAATAAGAGACTGAGTTAGCTGGAGGGTTAATTCATCCTGATTTGTAGTATGATGTTCTCAGCTTGTAAGAAAATGAATGATTGGGATGGGGTCGGGGAGGGAATTCTCCCCCTTTCGGGTTTCTCTTGGACTCCATCTGAGGAGTAAATGCTTTGTTTGCTTCTGAACCTACATTTTTCATCCCTATCACATTACCATTATTCACAATGATCTATAGCAAAGTACTCTGGGAAAAACACAGCTCTCTGCAGCATTTGAAAGAAGCAGATGGCATCATTGCAGTGGTGATGCATACGAGAAATCATTTATCAAGGGAAAATACTTGATAAAATTCAGAGGGAGGGGTAAAATAAATCACTCAAAAATTACCTTTTAGCATGAACAAGGCTTCAAAAACATAAGCTACTTGATTGAAATTTTTTACTCACTCCTGTGCAGTATACTGTTCTCCTCACTTGGCCGATCATGTGTACCAAATACTACTGACCGATAAGACCACGTCTCCAGGGATAACAGCTACTTACGATAAAAGAATAAGAGCAGGTGAAATGTTTCTAATTGTATTCAGACGTGACTGGGCTCGTAAAGAGCTAAATGGTCTTCAGTGTCTCATGACTGGCATCTTTCGGTTATGGAAAGAGAATTAAGTCTTCTTGTTAACTTTCATTATCAAATGACAGTCAAACTCCTTTGAAGAGAAAAATCCAAAAGGGTGAAAAGCTCTCTTAAAGGAGTTGTTGAGAGCACAGGATTGAGTCACATGATTGAGATCCTTGGATAATGTTGCACTTTCAAATGTTATGAGGATTAACCTCCATTCTCCACAATATCATTCATTTATTAAAAGCCCTTCAGTGACATCTCTATATACCACATCCCAAGATTATCTTTTCTATACCCCATCAATTATCGAACCCTGACTCTCACCTCCAGCGTTGTCACTTAACTAAGAAAAAACGACATTTCCCAGTTTCCTTAGAAGCAGGATATGGCCATGTGGCTAGGCTCTGGCCAATAAGAGGTAAGTAGATGTAAATATTTTGGTGGTCTCCTCAAGTTTCCTTAAAAAGAAAGATGTGGGCCTTTCTCTCCCATCCCACGTGTCTCGCTCCTGCTACCTGGAACATGGGTGTGAGGGCTGTATCTTGAACCATGAGAATGCGGGCCAATCCTTCATCTAGATGAAGTACAGAGCTGGAAGGAACATTGATCTCGATGACGTTGTGGAGACACCATACCATTCTTAAGTGTATTCTACTTTCTTTAAGCTCCTTCTTATTTGGGGGTTTTGTTATTCATAGCTGAACCTAATACTTTATCATCACTTTCATAGTGACGCCTTCTCTGACCTTCCAGACAGCACATTCTACTCCTTCTTTACAGTGCTTACCATACTAGGATTTTTTTGGTTTCATATATAGAGCAGCGATTGTTTTTGTTCCACGTACACCTTCTTGGAACTCACCATTGCCGTGCACAATGACCCAATGTCTTTAAATCAAGACACCTGCAACTCTTTCAGGATAGCTTGGTCTAACTGCCAATTCCAAAACAATCCATATACAGGGCAGATCAGAAAGGGTAGATGGTTAGCAACCCCCAGAAAGAGCCCTCGACCAACAGGACTGGAGGACGGATAGGAGTTGACGGATACTCCATTTAACTTGCTTCTTGATTAGGAGACCTCTGAGGTGTGTTCTACACTGTCATCTAGAATTCCCCAGCAGGATTTAACCTGAGTTAATGACAGTGATAACCTGCTACATAATGTACCTTGTACTGACTTCTTTCCCTTCCCTATATCAATTCCACAGATGCCTACTTCCTAGAATCACCACTCAAATAAGCCATTTGTACTCAAATATTTAAATTAGGAAAGATTTGCTTCTGGGGAACCCAACCTAATCCAATATACTTCTCCTTAGTTAGAATGCTAGCTCCATTGGGACTGAGAATGTTTGTCTTATTCACCATTCTATCTCCAGTACTTAGCAATAGTACAAGGTCAGCACTCAAAAGGTGATGAACAGATATCAGTTCATTTTTTTTCCCTCTGACACATCTAGAGTTAACCATCTGTGACTGGTCCTATGATATATAAATAGGAACTTTATTCTACCACCTTCAGGATGGGCTGTACACCTATCCAGTACTTCTCTGAAGATAATGCTGTATTTGTGTCAATCATGCTTCATTACCTTTTAAATTACATCAACCCAAACTATAAGAAATTATAGCATACATCCTTGAATATGAGTTCTTGGATTTTACTGAGATCTTTCAGTGGCCATCAACTACTAACCGTTCTTCATTACTGACCTTCTAAATTTTTCTCCTTCCTCTCAACCTATTCTATGGAAATTCTGAAACATATAACAGCTTATAAAACCATAGGCATTAGGCATAGTGGTTAAGAATCCACATTTTAGAGTCAACTGACTCCCACTTCAAATCCCAGCTTGCCACAGACTAGGTAGGTAACCTCGGGAAAGTTACTCAGTTTCTATTAAATTTTCTCCTGTGTAAAATAAGGATCATAGTACCTATGGCACAGGATTATTTTTTAGATTAAACAATGTATTATAATAAATGACTCTAACTGTATTGAGGAAAATACAATAAAATAAATCTTACTGAAGGATATAGTTTCAGACATTGACTGTTTGCTCCAGGTAACCTATTTCTCTGGAAAGTTACTGAACCATTCCAAGTTATTTAGAAAACCATTCTGAAATCATACTAAGATAGTTTCCCATATATTCTTGCTCAAAGATCTCACCTTTTTTGTGTGACACTGCCCTAAGATGGTTCATACCTTGAGCAGTTCCTATTTTGACTGTCTATACTCCTCCCACGGGGACACACACCTGTTCCCACGTCATATACAAGCTAATAGAGCTGAGTTGTAATACTATATTTCACCAGCAGTGGCCACTGTGTGACACTGCCCTACAATATAAGATATTTCACCACTGAAGCTCTAAATGAGCTAATGCCCAGGGAATCAATTTTATAAATTGAAAATAGATTTATTGTGCTTATTTGGAGAGATGCCTTGCCGTATGGCACTTGTCATATTCCACCAGAGAGGAGAAGACTTGGGAATACTTAATGATCCAAATGGTGGTATATAAGACGCAGAGGAAGGTATTCCTCCCCAAGCAGCACAGATTATGGTGTGTTTCCTCTTAGTTGTTGTCACAATCAGCTGGAAACCAATTATAATCTGGGGTTTGTAAACAGCCAGAAGATTCCCTTGGAGGAAGTAATTATATTCCTTTTAACATACTATAAGGCAAACACTTTATCTTAAACATGCTGTGTGCTGAGTGCAAAGTAGATTAACTTTCTGTTGCTAAAGGAAACCCCTCAGAATCGAGGCAAGGGATCTTAGTGGGACAGAAATATTAGGAGGCCAATAAAGGGGAAAAGAACACCAAAAATGCCATGGAGTATTACCAATCAGGGGAAGGACTCATTTGACCCACCCAAATAAGCATGCGTGGTGACATGTCAAGAGCATCCACTTGGTGTCAGTTGTGTATCACACCACAGTCGTTGTGTTCCTTTGAGCAGGATAATTCACCATGTTAAGACTCGGTTTCATCTTCTGTAAAGTAGGAATAACGATGCTTACCTAATAAGGTTATTCTGAGAATCAAATCACAAAACATACCTAAAGTGTCTAGAAGAGTAGTCACCCCCAAAACAACACCACACCTTGCAGATGTTGTCAGCGTCAAGTCCATATCCCCTCTGAACTCACCATTCCCTGTCTAAGGTGATGGCTTCTTACTGAGAGCATCCTGACTGGGGCATCTCAGCCCAGGTACCTGGAGCAGGCTGGAAGTGCCAGGGAGTTAACACTTCCAGGAACAGCCTTTAGCTGTTCAATCAGCAGAAAACTTAGTTTAAAAATACCCATTTCCTTACTCCTTGGGAGGGATAACACTAAGGCTTGTTCCACACTGTCTCTGGGTTTGAGCCCCATTTGTCCCCGTGGTAACACACCCTATGTTGGTTTCTAGTGCTTCCCTGCTCACTTTCTGCCTTCCTGATGGGAGCTTCCTGGGATTACCTCCAAAATAAACTACTGGCACTCAAATTCTTGTTTCAGGGACTTCCCTGGTGGTGCAGTGGTTAAGAATCCGCCTGCCAATGCAGGGGACACAGGTTCGAGCCCTGGTCCAGGAAGATCCCACATGCCGCGGAGCAACTAAGCCCATGCGCCACAACTACTGAGCCTGCGCTCTAGAGCCCGCGAGCCACTGCTACTGAGCCCTCACACTGCAACTACTGAAGCCCGCACACCTAGAGCCTGTGCTCGGCAACAGGAGAAGCCACTGCAATGAGAAGCACACACACCGCAATGAAGAGTAGCCCCCGCTCGCCGCAACCAGAGAAAGCCCATGCGCAGCAGCGAAGACCCAATGCAACAAAAATTAAATAAATAAATTTATGAAAAAACAATTTTTGTTTCAGGGTAGAATCCAGCCTCAATGTTATATCTCACAATGCTAACAGGCTTAATAATTTGGACAATTGGGTTTACAATAAAATGTTTAATTCACTAGCCAAGCCTTGTCTATTCAGCTTCCTTTTTTTTTTTTTTTTTTTTTTTAACATCTTTATTGCGGCTTCCTTTTAATCTCCTCTCTTCCACCCCACAGCCATTGCCTCGGCTGAGCCTCTTATTTACTGATTGATTTATTGATTTATTGATTTTTGTCTGTCTAGTCTCTAACTGATCTCCACGCTTCCAGTAACTGTATCCTCTAAACCATCACCCCCTTTCTGCCAAAGTTGTTATCCTGAAATGCAGTCTGGTGATGCCATTCCCTTGTTTTTGTGTTTTAAGCCTTCAGTGATGCCCACTGCCTCCATGATTATGTCTTAAATTTTATAACACAGTCTGTAAAATTCCTCAAAAGCTGGTGCCTACCAACCTTTCAGCCTAGTCTCCAGTGACTGCCAAACAGAGCCAATGCTCAGCTCACGTAGAATAAGGCAGTGTCTTCCCAAAAGTCCTATCGCCTGTCACCTTGCTATGTGTTTGAAGGTGCTTGAGACCACCCGCCTGAGGAATCTGGCTCATCTTCAAGGTCTGGCTCAAGTCCCCTGCTCTCTGAGGTCTTCTTCAACTGTACCCTCCTCTGGGTAGCATCTGCATTCACAAACTCATTCATTCATTCAACAAGCATTTTTCTGAGTATATTCTACAATGTACCAATCATGTGCCAACCTCCCAGAGAAACCATGCTGGATAAATGCAGAAATAGCTCCTGCTCACATGAAGACCACAGCTGGAAAAGGGAAAGACATTAACAGGTAATCATATAAAAGTTTGTTACAAACTGTCACGAGAGTTTACCATACAGGACAGCCAACGTACCCTGGGGTTGGGGAGCTTCTCACTAGGAATGGGTGCTTGAGTTGGGAGTGAACTAAGAATTAACACAAGGAGGTGGGACATACATTCCAGGCTTGGGGACAACAGCGGGTAGGAGGGAACCTAATACTCTTTTTGAGGAATAGAAGGCCAGGGCATTAAAGCAGAGAGGCCGAGGGAGAAGAGGCACTGACACTATTCATTGTGTCCTGTCGATTTGTTGACTGTGTCCTCCCTGCCTCACACTCTGAGAATGAGCTCCTCTAAGGTAAGGACCATGAGTTATCGAAAGTCATGTCCAGCCCAGCATTTAGCACACTGCAAATAAACAAAATTAATGCACCCATTTTATGGATGAGGAAGCTGAGGCTTGAAAGACTGAATGAGTCATCCAAGATCCCAAGGCTGGCTGTGGTTGCACAGTAACTAGAATATACACCTATCATTCCTCAACTGCATCTTTCCTTAAACTGCCGTAAGGCAATCCCCCATCTTTTTTCCTTAAAAAAAAAAAATCTAAGATTTTCCCGTGAGCTCTTTTTCAAAGGCCTTGATAACAAAAAACAAAAAGCCAGTTATTGCTGCGCGTGGGCACGCACACACACGTGTGTGTGTGTGTGTGTGTGTGTGTACACGACTGTGTTGCGGAGGGGTGCACACTGATCTGATCTTCTCGGGGTGGGGGGAGGTCAAATCAAGAACAGGACCGCTTTCTGGTTCTTTTTGGAGCCTCTTTAACGGCCCCAAATGGTGCGAGTAGTGAGAATTAGCCATCAGAAGATGCTCCTGGCGATGCTGTAAAGAGCATCCGCGATAACTCTGGAGGTCCTGAGTGCGAAGACCCTGGATTTGGACTCCTCGGGGCAGCGAGAGGGATTTCTAGTTTCCAGCTTCCAGAACCTCTCCTCTCTTCTAGCTGGGACTGATGGTTTGGGAAAAAGCACCATTTCCAGTCTATCCCGCCCGCTCCCGCATGTCGGTGGGAGAGGAGGCAATCTCGGGGCGGGGAGGCATCCTCCAGACTCAGACATTCATCTCTGTCCATTTCAAGGCGCCCAACCTGCACCGTATATAATGAAGTATTGCGCCCACAGCGGAGGACAAGGCGTCCTCTCTGCATGTTTAACTCACGAGTTTGGGGCAAATCTGGACTCTGGGTCTACGATCAAGAGCTTGATTTGACACTGGTTGAGAAACTGGAGTTGAGGCTTTGATCGGGCAGGGAAGAGCGGTGGGGAGCGAGGTGGGGCGGACAGTGGCGCGGCTCTTGGGAGGATTACGGCGGAGGCTGTGGACCGCGGCGCTGCTCGCAGAGGCTGCAGCCATTGCACCGCTGAGCATCCCACATTCAACAGGAGGAACCCGCGGGAGAAGAGCCCCGAGCCCCCCGCGCCTCAGCCGCTGCAGCCCGTGCGCCCCGCGCCCGCGCGCGCCATGGCCAAGGAAGGCGTGGAGAAAGCGGAGGAGACGGAGCAAATGATCGAGAAAGAGGCAGTAAAGGAGCCGGCGGAGGGCGGCGGCGGCTCTCACCGCCTCGGGGACGCCCAGGAGATGCGCGCCGTGGTGCTGGCCGGCTTCGGGGGGCTCAACAAGCTGCGGGTCACCAGGAAGGCCATGCCCGAGCCGCAGGACGGCGAGCTCAAGATCCGCGTCAAAGCCTGGTCCAGTATCCGCGCCTTTCTCTTTTTCTCTCTTTGCGCGCTCAGTGCTCCGGGGAGCAGGTGGGGGGAGAGCCTCCGTGGACACCCCCCTCCGCGCCCTCACCCGGGTCTCAGAGCCTCCCCGAGGCCCTGGGCCAGCTGATGCTGGGGAGGATGTTGAGAGGCGGCCCTCGCCCTCCCCGAGCCGGATCTAGGGGTGACCGGAGGAGCCTGTGAGAGGGGAAGGGTCGATGTGGCGCCCAGCGCTCAGGGTCTGGAAGATTGCGCCGCGGGAGCTCTCCGTGGGGTAGGACAGCTCAGCTGCCAGGAGAGGGGGTTTGACGATAACATGCTTAAAATTAACCGTCGGCTTACTGTGTACGAGCTTTCGTTTTTTAGAGTTTTATGTGTGCGATCTTATTTAATACTTCCTGGGACCCAGTGAGTTAGGCACCATCATTGTCCCCCATTACAGGTGCGGCAACCAGGGCTCGGAGAGTGATTTGCCCAAGATCATTCGGCCGCCACTAAGTGGCATGGCCAGGATTTGATACTGGACCTTTTCAGCCTCTATGCTATTGTCCTGGTGGGGCTGGGGACGAAGTGCGGGGCTGGGGAAATGCGTCCTTCCTCCTCACAGCTGCACACTCCCGTCCTTGCGGTCTGATATGGGCAAAGGAACTGGGAAGCATCCTAGGTACCCAGCGTCTCAGCCCCGTGAGGCCTGAGGCCAAGACTGCTACTTCATCCCCCCTCTTTCCCCACAGGCATCTTCTGTGTTTCTCTGAAGAGGAAAAACACAAACAAACAAAACAACTGAATCTGCTCCTAACTCCTGCTGCCATCTCAGGAGGAGCTCAGCAATCTGAGTACCCTTCTATTCCCCCCCCACTCCTCCCCAGGGAACCTCAGACTGCCGCTTCCCTTCTCCCTTCCCCCTCCCCCCACACCCCCGAACCGGCTGGGATTCCTCCTGGAGTGTTTAAGCCTCTCTTGTGCTGTTACTATATGGTCATTTCCTTGGAATTCTGGGGAGGGAGGGCTCATCCCAGAGGGTTCACTGGACCACTACTCTTGAGTGAGATGGGCCCACCCCTTCCCATCGTGGTTTTTTAAAGCCCCCAACAGACACTGCTCCCTAAAAGCAGCAGCCAGCTCACCGGTTCCCAGGTGAGACCCCCAAACTCAGAATCTGGGAGCAATCTAGAGGCAAGAAAAAGGCAAAGGAGCTTCCCCTCCCCTTTGCCGCTTCGAGAGCAGACGCAGGTTTCATTCGCCAGACTGGAAGGAGGCTGGAGAGAGGCGGTCGCTGCTCTCTGGCTCACTCATCACATATGGGGCTGGTCATGTTTGACTCTAAACACAGGGGCCTCTCCCTGGGAAATTCAGGGCAGGGGACAAAGCTCTGGCCAACTGGGGGATCCTATACAGTTCTGTTCTGTTAACTCTTGCTGAACCAAGCTGGCTGACCCCAGAAGGCAGAGCTTACCCCTGCCCTGCTCACCAATAAATTCCCAGTGCCCAGCGCAGAGCTTGGCACCCAGTATATCCTGAATAAGCTCTTGCTGAATGACTAAGTTACTGCTGGATGAATGGATGGAGGAAAGACGCCTGGAGGGGGATTGTTGAGTCATTATTTTTCTTCACTTGCTGGTGGAAGAATGTCTATCTAGTAACATTAAAACTGTGTATTGATCATTCTCCTTCCTAAACCACCTATCAAAAATACTGTGTGTGTGTGTGTGTGTGTGTGTGTGTGTGTGTAATTTATGACCCTCCTCAAATTGAGGACTGGGTTCTAGGACTCTTTGTCAGAGTGTATTTTCAGAGAGTGAAAATGTTGAAGCTACTTTTTAAGAGAAGAGATTGTCATCTGCAGGGCAAATAGGTCTGGGTTCTCCAGCCTTTCACTTACTGCATAAATGCTGAGAGGATCTGAAGCGTTCGGAAATAATAAATGTCAAGATGAAGGCCGGGAGACTGATTTTCAAAGCCAGACACTGAAGCCTGTTTTTCACTGGAGCCGTACACACACACACACACACACACACACAATGGAATCACTGCAGATCCCCCACCCCAGTTGTTCAGAAAGCTAGCCAGCCATAGGGGGTGAGGGGGCGGATTTGGAATACAGTATTGCAAAGGCCCAGATTGATTTTCATTTCCCCAAGCTGGAAGCAGAGATAATCGGTTTTGCAAGGTGGGGCTGGAATCGGTTTGTGAGGATTGCCCGCTGGGCCCTTCTTTCTCCACTAGGTTAGGATTGGCTGGCCAAAGATGCCCATTGACTGTAAGTTTAGCCTTGGAGCCAGGAAGACTCATTCTGTAGTTTTATGAATCAGCTGATCGCCTCCTGGATGAAGGTTTCCCTCTTATCTGTTCTCCCTCTCTCTCTCTCATTCTCTATTTTTAATGTAAACCTTTTATCATCAAATAGGATATGCTTTTTGCTAGAGAATAAACCATAGTTTATCTGAACTAGTAGTATTCAGACCTGGAATGAGGGTCCAAGTTGGTTACTGTATAAATTTTATGGAAATGGAAGAGAAGAGGCAGGGGGAAATACATATTTTATCTCATTTACCCCTCTCATCTGTGGTCTAGCGCAGTAGGTATTATGGTAGAGCAAACTGAGGCCTGGAGATGTTCAGTAATTTGCTAAAACATCACACAGGTAGTAGAGATAGGATTTGAATCATGGTCTGTTTCTCCTTAAAGCTCTGCTGTTTTCCTTTTATTCTATTTTGTCTCCCTCTCTGGAAAAGCCACAAGATATGTAATTTACTTCTCCGGACCTTTGGCACATAAGCTTGCTTTCTTTCCTTTCTTCAGTGAATATGGCTCCTTTGATCTGTTTATGTCTGGCTTAAGGAGACATTCTCTGGCCATTCCCAGAGTAATACGGCTTTCCCCCCAAAGTGGAGGCTTGATGGTCAAACGCAGCTCAGGAAGAACCACTGCGGGGTGTGCAGGGTGGGAGGGATAGCCCAGTCTTCCATCTAAATTGTTGCCAGAGCATCAACTTTAATGGGGAATCTGTTTCATCTACCATTCAGGGAACAATTTACACAGCAAGCGATTTAACTGGCCGAGGGGAAAAAGTGCCTGGCCTTTGGAGAAAGATGTATCCGTGTAACCTCGGTGAGCATCTCTCTCAACTTCTCCAAGATTTTTGTGCCTCAACTGCAAAATGGGGATACTAAAATGAACATTATGGTGTTGAGAGGATCAGATGCAGGAAAGAGGCCCAAAGTTGGCACTAAGTAAACGGTAGTCGTTGTGACTGTTATCGTATCTATGCCTGTATGACATATTTCCTGGAGACTTGATGACTTGGAGATGTATAATATAGGCAGTGTTATATCACATCTGCTTAGTGATGAAGAGTGAGACCTTCCTAGACATGAGTCCCAGCTCAGCCACCTGCTAACTGGCTATCCTAGGACTGGTCCCCTGGAGGCAGAGCCTGGGACAGGGATGCTTTTTGAAGTGGTTGATGTAAGAGGTGCTCTCGGGAGACTGGGAGCAAGGGAAGAAGGATGGGGCTGGGGAAGTAGCCAAGCAAGAGCTGGGTCTCAGTTGGATCCCACCAGGGGTTCTGGAGCATGAGTTGTACCATAGAGTCAATCTGACCTTGTAGCAATGGGGGAAGCCTTCTGGGCCACCCCCGCCCCCCCCCCCGCCCCCCAGCCCCTGTCATCAGTCAGTTCTGGGCTCTGGGCTGCTTTCCAAGGGGGGATGTGGAGCCTCTGTTCCCCATGGAAGAGGGGACGGGGACTGCTCTGAGCTCTGAGCAGCCAGCTCGCCCAGCAGCCGGAGGATGGGTGCACTGCCCAGTAAAAGGGATCTGAGTGAGGCACAACCCGCGCCCTCTACACTGGTTGACCTTGACCGTGTCGCCTACTGCTCTAAACTTCAGCTTCCTGCTCTATACAATGGAGATAATAATAGCACCTCCCTTCAGAGTGCTGTAAGGGGGTTTCTGCTGAGTCACAATGAGCCCACGGTGCATCCGGACCTTTATGGTGATGTGTGGCACACAGCAAGTGATCAATGGATGCTAGACATTATTATTATTACTATAAATTATTATACTTGGTTTCCATAGATACCTTTTATAGTCGCTATCATTCAGACCAGCACTCTTTGGAGAGTGAAAGGAACACTGCTAATAATTACTCTGGGATAGCAGGGACAAACTATCCCCCTACCCTGCCCCCCGCAGGTGTTAAGGGTCTGGTCTATGCCTTTGCTGCCAGCAGTCTTGTAACAGTGGAGGTTCTTTTGGACAGGAGCTGGTGGGATTCGAGGCTGAGAGTCTCCAGACTGGGCTGCAGGAATGTATTTAAGTGGCCATTAAGAAGCTGGCCTGTTTTGTGGCTCAAATTGGCTTGTGGTGGAAAGGCACTAATGGACTGGGGACATTTATTTTCCCAGACTGATTTACAGCAAGAGGCCACGTGAAACTGCTGGAATGAGACCAACTGCATGAAAAATAGTTGCAGCCATCAGCCAATGGCTCCATTGGCTGGTCTGAAAATGGGCCGAGGGCAGGCCACGCTAGAGGAAAGCCAGCAGATTGGGAGGATCGTAATATATCATGAGGGTAAAGTGCACTGGAGACGGGGAGGGAACTCATAGCTATTGGGCACTTGTTAGGAGCCAGCAACTGAACTGCCTGCTATACACTCTTTGTTTCATTTTATCCTCATGGCAACTCAACAAGGTCAATGTTACGATCTCCATTTTAATAATGGGGAAACTGACATTCGGAGACAAGTTAAGATCACAAACTCTTAAGTGGATGAGCAGTATAAAAATCCAAGTCTGTCTTGTTCCTGGACTCTTTACATGTGGGAGTCTGATTATCAGAGAGACACATTGACAAAGGCACAATGGACACAGAGACAATGAAAGACCAAGACACAGAGAGAGGCAGACAGACACAAAGACCGGAATGGGAAATACAGAGAAAGAACCATGGATGCATTTGACTGATCTGAAGTACAGCTGATGAGACTCAAAATTGCATGGTGCCACCTTGTCTCCCAAAGTGGCCATTGTGCTTCTGAACCACATTCACTTTCTGTCCATTTCCGTGGTCTGGGATGCTTTTGGAATCCAGCTCGGATCACATTGCTATGGCTGTTGACCCAGAACACCCGTGCTGATTCGATATAATCATCACTCAAGACACTGAGTTCCTTCCTCTGCCCCTGTGGCCTCCATTGGGCTATGGCTACATTGGCAACTTGAGTGCAGGATGTCACCAAACAACACAGCATTAAAGTGTCCCTGACAAGGCCAATCCAATGAAATATGGCCAGTATGATCTTCCCTGAGTTTATTCAAATAAAGAAGTGGAGTGTATGAGGTTAAGTGACACAGATGTTTGTAAAACTGAGAAATTGCTTGGAGGGTCTTAAGACTGGAGCCAGGAGCCACTATGGCCGAGAGATTGGAATAAAGTGTTCTGAGTCACACTGAGCCCTGTTTGGTGATGAGGAGGTAGAGATGCTCCTTCTGGGGTCTTTCTTATTCAAAAAGTTTGCCTTTTCCCATTATCTTGTCCTCCCTGGAGAGGGCTGGTGATGGTGACAAGGTTTGCTCTTGATGCAATAACGGAATGGACGTCCTGTCTCCCCAGCAATTCGAGGAAGAAAGGAAGCCCAGAATCAGTGTGTCTTCTATTTCATTCAAAAAGGAAATGTAGAACATCTTACAGGACATCTGACATAGAGCAGGTTCCCATAAACAGCAGCCTGATCTTAATTAGACAGAAGCCAATGGCAGTGGCTCATGATGGGCAAAGGGAGTGATGACTGATACCCAAGCTCACTCCACCCTCCACCGGCAGCACCTTTGGAGCAATGAAGCCTATCACCCTTGTCATTTTTCATCTGCCGCTCACCCATGAGTTTATCATCTTTACTTGCTAAGAAAAAGGCACTCAGAGATGAAGTGGAAAGAGTGAGAGGCTACAACAGATCTGAGTTCTTACCCTAACCCTACCTCACCATGGCTGTGTGATGGTAGGCAGACAGCACCTTCACCTTGTGCGTATCCTCACGTTGGTAAGAACACCCTCTTTTTGGTATTGTTATGAAGACTGGCTGAGAGGCTGTGAAAGTCCTCACTGCTCCTTGCACACAGTGGGCACTCAGTAAAAGTTATTTTCCTTCCTCTGTTACCGGGGCTGCAAAAGATAGAACTGGGACACGACCCCATCCTCCCATTCCCTGTCTTGATAATCTCCCACCAAACTACGTGGGCAGCAGGGACTAGGGTGCTGGCTTTTGAGTCTTATGCCCAGGGTTGGGAATGGATTTGGACTGATGTATTGCTACCCTAACACCAGCTCTGCGCACACTCATTTGGGGGTAGCAGCACAGATTTCTCTGATAGCTGGGTGTGCAAAACAGCCCAGCCTCTGGAGTTTGGTTCACACTCATCCAGAAGAGCCCCAAATCCCACGACCTTTGGGCAAATCACTGACATTCAGCGCCAACAACAAAGCTCACCCAGACACGGGGAATAGCGCCCCCGTGACCCCAAGTTCCTGCCACTTCTTATTCTTCATAGGGATCTTTTTTGGCATCTTGACATTTGTCATAGAAGAAAACGTTTAATTAGAAACAAGAAGACGCTCTTCCTAGGAAAGGGCAGTGGGCGTGTAATCTCAAATTAGGTTGATTCCTCTGTGTGTGATCTCACACAGAACATTGTTGGAGCCATGGTATTAAAATGAGTAAATGTAATGTTTGAAGGCCCAAGAGACAAAATAGATGCTCCAGTGAAAGGGGCTGTTTCATCTTTAAATGTGATATTTTCTTGATGACAGCCTGCAGTGAGCTCCTGTCCTCAGTCTCCATCTGTCAGTGACCCTCGATCTCTCAGCCTGAGCCTCTTCCCCAGCACTGTCCTGGGGGCAGGAACATGAGAGTCAGTGGTTCCCCAGACAGAACCCCCTTGGCAAGTTAAACCACGGGGTCCTCTTACTTCTGACTTCTCCAAACACCTGTAGTCCCCAGAGCCCATTGCAGGGTAATTATCTTCTGTGAAAGGAATGATAGTGATTCATTTCTTGGACTGGCACTGAAAAAACACCCAAACTAGATGGGAGGCAGGATGCTTTTGGCTATAAAAGAGTTAATGTTTGAAGTGAAGCAGATGTGGATTCAAGTCCTGAATCTGATCATTTTAGCAATCTCTATAAACTTGGGAAAATGACTTACTCATTTGAAACCTCAGTTTGCTTATCTGTAACATGGGTATAATTATAGTCCTTACGGGATAATTTTATGTGTGTCAGGATCAAAAGAGAGATCATGTCTAAAGTATTTAGCAGTGATGCTGGCATATTTAATATTTGTTGAATGAATGAAGTCCTTGTCATATAGTGTATGTTTAATATATATTAATGGTGTGGTAAGGAGGAGATGCAAAAAAATAGGACATTAGAAAGTCCCTCCATGTGTCATAAAGTTTTCTGGATGGAGTCCCTATTCAGATTCCACATGTCTTCCCTGAAGGGTACAAGACTCTAACATCAAAAGTAGCCTGGAAAGAACGTGCCACCATGGCATGACGTAAACAAGAAGATCCAGATGAATTCCTGAAGGAACAAGAGAGGAAATGGAACCCAAATGTATCGTGCTCCTACTGTGTTCCAGAAGCTGGGCCAAGCTTAGGGACCTTCAAAAAGAAGACCAGTCCCTTTTGCTCTGACCTCTCTTTCCTTCATTTCAGCCTTGGTGACTGTCATGATGAACTTGTCCCTGGACTTCTAGGCTCTCCCCTTTCCTGACCCTTCCATCTTTTATCTTCTCTCTCCTCATCTGTTAGCTTCATGTGCTCCTACTGCAATGAGCTGCCTTCTTGAGACTTGGAAAGATGGTGGCCTTTCGCCCCAGCTGCCTTCTGCAAGGTTAGCAAGCCCCATTGCAAGGAGAACTTTCTTCTCCCAATTTTCATATATCAAGGAAGGAATCTGATTGGCCCTTCATGAATCACATACCAGCCCCTGGACGTCCCTCTCTCTGGCCCAAGGGAGTGAGGTGCTGTGATTGGCCACATTTGTGCCCCATTCTGTTCTATTCTGACCTAGAAGAATGGAGCCTCATGATTGACAGCCTCACCAGGAGCTCATGAAGCGTGTGTGTGTGTGTGTGTGTGTGTGTGTGTGTGTTCGGGGGGGGGGTGGGGTAGATACTCTAAATGGAATGGAGGGCAGTTATCAGACAGCGCAGGTAAGAGACACACTGGACTGATCAAAATGGCAGTCATCATGGGGGATAGAAGATGCTTCTTCACCCAGGAAAAGTGAAGAATCAGGCAGGGGACTGGAGAAGGCAGCTCCATTCCCTGTCTTGGGACTTTACATCTCTCAGCACCAGGTTACTGAATCGTATTAAATAACATATATAATATTTTCAACTTTGAGGCCCATCATCTTTAAAATCTCTGGTCATCTTGGACATTCCAGAAACTCTCTCTGTTCTCATTTAAGTGATGAACACCAAGCCTGGGGCTTGGGTAACAGTAGGCGCTCAATCAGTGTTTGGGGGAACGAGTGAATATACTGGGTTGCCCAAAAAGTTCGTTCGGGTTTTTCTGTACCATCTTATGGCAAAGCCCGAACAAACTTTTTGGCCAGCCCCATGTTACTGACTTTCCCCAAATCGTTAGTGTACCTTCTGGCAGCAGCGGCAGTGTCACTTGTAAATGTGGCGTTCCTAATACAAACAGTGGCCCGTCCACGCCAGTGTGCCTTCAGCCTCCCCTCTGCCGTCTCAGCTTTCTCTGACAGAAGTCTACATCTCTCCAGCACACACGCCTTTGAGTGGGGGCTTGAAAGAATACCAAAGGAGCTATGTTTTTGGAGAGTTTTACTTCTCCTTGACACAGTCTGTTCTCTTGAAACTAGAGATCACTTTAAAAAATAATAAATTTATTTATTTATTTTTGGCTGCATTGGGTCTTCACTGCTGCACACGGGCTCTCTCTAGTTGCAGTGAGCGGTGGCTACTCTTCGTAGCGGTGCGCGGGCTTCTCATTGCGGTGGCTTCTCTTTTGGCGGAGCACGGGCTCTAGGCACGCGAGCTTCAGTAGCTGTGGCACACGGGCTCAGTAGTTGTGGCTCACAGTCTCTTGAGCACAGGCTCAGTAGTTGTGGCGCACGGGCTTAGTTGCTCCACGACATGTGGGATCTTCCCGGATCAGAGCTTGAACCCGTGTCCCCTGCATTGGCAGGCGGATTCTCAACCACTGCGCCACCAGGGAAGCCCCTAGAGATCACTTTCTGAACCCTCTAATAACTACTTTCCCGAGGCTGGGAAATGTGGGCCTCTGACTTCTCAAGATGCTCTGTAATTTCCTCCGTATTGCCGTGCGGCTCCATCGGGGACCGGAGGCTAGGGCTCTTGGAGAGAACCTGGTGTGCTGCTTCTGAGGATGGTTATTCCAAGAGCACCTGAACTCAAGTGTTCCTGTGATGCTGGTACACCTGGGGATGCCAGGCCCTGCCAGCCTGGGTGTTCAAACAATATTTCACTAAACTAAACATATGGTGGTAATCCTTGTGTAAGATACCCACACATCAAATCATGCTGTACACCTTAACTTAATACAGTGTGTCAATTACAGCTCAATAAAACTGGAAAGTAAATGAATAAGTATTTCAAGCTATTGGGGAAAAAAAAAGCCCCTTTTAAAACAGTATGTCCGTGACTCTGTTCCCACCTTCCTTTGTAGGTATCAGGCCCCCCACCTTCAACACCTCCCAGATAGTTGCAGGGGTTTCTTAGGGGGTGTAGCTTGGATGCTCAGAAGCACAGTTCTGGCTCCCTCCCCATAGACCAAAGCCGCCCAGCATGTTTCCCCGTTTCTTCTCCAACCCAGGTGGAGCCTGGTTCTCTGCTTAGGCTGTGGTCCCCTTTCCACCCAATACAGGTTATAAAGCAGCATATGCTACCTTCTGTATTAATCCTCCTCCTGTTTGGAGCTAATAATGATGACACTCTTGTCATTAATCATTTATCATCATTATTATCATAATGACCTTTACTGAGTGATTTCTATGTGCCGTGGGCACCATATTAAGCGTTCTGTAGAAATTTCTATGATACCAAACATTTTCCAGATGAAGGGAAAGGATCAGAGAAATAAGGGAACTTGCTAAAGATCACGCATCTCATAAGACAAAGGGAGCTGGGATTTCAGCCAGGGTTTGCTGAAATCAAACTTCACTCCCACTCTTCACTGCTCAGTCCTAGACACAAGCCCCTGAAGTTGAAGGGCAATCTGAGTTGGACCAAATACCACAGTCAGAGTCAAACCTTCCTCTTGCATTGCCACAGGCTTCTTCATCTAGGCTTCTGTTCTCCAACTCAGATTACCCTTAGGATGAGTTTTTCTCTTTCCCTGGAAGGCGTATCTGCTCTTCATCCAAATAGATACATAGTGGGGCTCAGACACTCTAAATTCTACAGTAAACTCTGATGAAACTTTCAAACTGCCCTCTACAAAGCCTCCTGCCCTTCCTCCCAGTGCAGACATACCTGCTTCTTAAAAGAGACAATCCGTCAAGTAACAGACTTAAACAAATAAAAAGATCCCTGTCTAAGATCAGAAAGAATTGCTTTTCATTTATCTATGCTACACAGAGTTCAATCAGCTAATGGGGAGCTATTAAACCCACTGTTCCTATCATTGGTCTGAATGATTTCGTAATTGGATTCTCTGTATCCTCCAGCTAAACTGAAGAAAACTGTTCCAACTGGGGACTCTGTACTAAACTCTGACTCAACGTTTCTGCAGCCAGAACCCAGGATGCATAATGCAGCTAAAAACATGCCCACCTTCCCAAAGACAGCACTTTCTGCTTTCAGATCCTGGAGAACGTTTCTGTCTGCCCGCAGAGGAGACGTCCCATGCCCCTGGGACTGCTCCTTCCTAGGAAATAACGAGCAAAGGCAGTTTGCACCCCCTTACCCACTGAGTCCACATCTCTGCCCTCAGCCAACAGCGTTTATGGGACACTTGACTTCTTCTTTTTGCTCTTTTAACATTTTTTGTTCCTTTTCCTATTCTTTTTTCCTTTTGTATCCTAGATTTAGCTGGTATGATTCACCCTTGAATAGAAACCCAGTTTCCAGTATAACTGAGAAGCACGGTCAAATTCTGTTGAGTCCTTTAGAAAACACCAAAGCTGGATGCATCCGTGCTACGGAGAAAAACTTCTCTTCCCGTTTAGATCCGCTCGCTGCCTCCTGCCCCCTCCAGACTCTCTCCCTGTGCTCTTGAAACTCTCCCAGATTCTCAAGCCCTGCCCTTGCTATCTCTTGTCTTTTGCATCTATCTTTGCTCACCTTTCACATCTATTCTTTTATGTTCCGGGATAAATATTTGCTCTTCCCAAAGCACAGCAATCAAGCAGGTCTTTGTTCTTCCCGGCTTTCCCCTTGCTACACGACAAGGCTGCCAACCAACATTCCCTCTAGCAGAAGGAAGGAAAGAGCTTGAATCGCTCCTTGGTGTTTTCCTACTTACACCTTCAGTGGAGGAATCATCCTTGGCAAGGCTAGAATATACCCTGGGCTAAGCAGAGAACGTGGAAGAAATAGATTTTAAGGCAAACTCTCTGCTTTGGAATTGCACACAGTCCATGAGGAAGACAGCAGGGCAGTGACTGTGCTACTGCCTCCTTCTTAGGCTAATTAATTTTTTTTGTTGAAGTAGAGTTGCTTTACAACGTTGTGTTAGTTTCTGACGTACAGCAAAGTGATTCAGTTTTACATATACATATTATTTTTCATTCTTTTCCTTTATGGTTTATTACAGGATATTGAATATAGTTCCCCGAGCTATACAGTAGGACCTTGTTATTCATCTATTTCATATATAGTAGTTTGTATCTGCTAATTCCAAACTCCTAATTTATCCCTCCCCCACCCCCTTTCCCCTTTGGTAACCACAAGTCTGTTCTCTATGTCTGTGAGTCTGTTTCTGTTTCGTTAATAAGTTCATTTGTGTCATGTTTTAGATTCCACATATAAGTGACATCATATGGTATTAGTCTTTCTCTTTCTGTCTTCACTTAGTGTGATAATCTCTAGTTGCATCCATGTTGCTGCAAATGGCATTATTTCATTTTTTTTATGTCTGAGTATTATTCCATGGTATATATGTACCACATCTTCTTTATCCATTCATCTGTCAATGGACATTTAGGTTGCTTCCATGTCTTGGCTATTGTAAATAGTGCTGCTGTGAATATTGGGGTGCGTGTATCTTTTTGAATTTGAGTTTCATCTTTTCTGGATACATGCCCAGGAGTGGGATTGCTGGATCATATGGTAACTCTATTTTTAGGTGTTTTTTTTTTGCAGTACATGGGCCTCTCACTGTTGTGGCCTCTTCCGTTGTGGAGCACAGGCTCCGGACGCGCAGGCTCAGCAGCCATGGCTCACGGGCCCACCCGCTCCGTGGCATGTGGGATCCTTCCGGACCGGGGCACGAACCCATGTCCCCTGCATCGGCAGGCGGACTCTCAACCACTGCGCCACCAGGGAAGCCCTATTTTTAGTTTTTTAAGGAACCTCCGGACTGTTCTTCATAGTGGCTGCACCAATTTACATTCCCACCTACAGTGTAGGAGGGTTCCCTTTTCTCCACACCCTTTCCAGCATTTGCTATTTGTAGATTTTTTAACGATGGCCCTTCTGACTGCTGTGAGGTGGTACCTCATGGTAGGTTTGATTCACATTTCTCTAATAAAGGCTAATTAAATTTAAATACTAATTAAGTAAAATTAAAAGTTCAGTTCCTCACCCACACTAGCCACACTTCAAGTGTTCAGTAACCACACATGGCTAGTGGCTGCCATATTGGACAGAGCAGATACAGAACATTTCCATCACTGCAGAATATTCTTTGGACAATGTTGCTGTAGTCTACCTTATTCGTTTTCCCACTGAAACAACTGTTTTAGGAAGCATAGTTTTTATCAGCAGCAATGACTTAGGAGATAGCTGTCATGTTATAGCAAAAATGGACTGTTTCTCTGTGGGAACCCTGCCCCTCTGGGGCTCCAGTGAGAAGTCAAGCAGTAAGCGCTTTGCACTGTCTCATAATGCTTTCTCCCCTCATGGAGAGGTGGGATGAGGCTGGACAGCTTGGGAGAATGGAAGCAAAGGGCGCAGCCATGCCTAAGTGACACTTAGCTGTGGAACCTCCATGACTCCTGCAAAGCGAGTTAGTAACTGCCCTCCCTGTGCTAGTTGTGACCCGTGTCCCACTGCCTGTTAGGGAATTGTCATACTGTGAAGTCATTTATTTCGTTGATCTCTGAACTCTTGGGAACCAGAGATGTCATTGTCACTGTTGTAACACTGTCACTGTTGTCCTGAGCCAAGTCCCAAATCATGGAAGGTCTGTTGAATTTAAATTAAATTAGTTTGAATGTTCTACACAACCAGTCACTGCCAGGCATCTGTTTGAAGTCAATGACTCCGTCAACATCTAACCTGGACCACAGAGATTTTAACCTTTTCAAGAACCTTCTTAGGAACCTTCTTAGGAGTAAATACCTGCTGTGTCCCCAGGAGAGGCTGAGAGTAAATGAATAACTCCAGGTCCAGAAATCAAGGGTCGGTCTTGGACAGCTTGTTTTGGACCCATTCATGCCGTGCTTTTCTGTTTCTGCTGAAAATGGCTCTTCTTGATATTTAGATTCTCAGTGTATCTCCTTGGTCACTTTGTTCCATGTTTGAAATATTACCGATGTGGTTTTTTGGGTTTTTTTGTTTTTTTTTTTTTTGCGGTACGCGGGCCTTCCACTGCTGTGGCCTCTCCCGTTGCGGAGCACAGGCTCCGGACGCGCAGGCTCTGTGGCCATGGCTCACGGGCCCAGCCGCCCCGCGGCACATGGGATCTTCCCGGACCGGGGCACGAACCCGTGTCCCCTGCATCGGCAGGGGGACTCTCAACCACTGCGCCACCAGGGAAGCCCCCTACTAACCCATTTTTGAGATGAGGAAACTTAGGTTCAGGGAGAGGAAGCTACCCACGCGAGGAGGAGCCAGTAAGCAAAAGCGAAGGATTTAAATTTAGCTTTGGTGACTGCAGAGGGTGTCAGCAAAGCTAACAATTCTTTGGGAAAGACTTTCCGGGGCTCACTGTTTTGACTCCGTGGTTATCTTGTCTGTGAGCCCATCTCCGGGTGACCGGGTGAGCTCTCTGGCTACACTTCTGTAAAACCACTCATCACGCCGCATTGTGAGCAGCTTTCATGATTCTGTTTCCCCATGAGAAACTGAACCCCCTGTTAACTGTGGGTATCCAATACTAAGTGTCTGCTTGGGATATAGTAAGTGCTCAATGTGACAGATGAGTCGAGAAGTCCCCTCTTTGTAACTGGGAAAACTGAGTGATGCTCTCTCAGAAGAAAAGCAAAGGGCAGTAGCCTCTGGAGACATCACTTGCTTTCATCCCTTGGCTTTGTAAACCTCAGTGCGCCTCCGTTTTGTTCTCTGTGAAATGTAGGTAACGTCGTGTATCTCTTTGCCTTGTTATGGTTGTTGGAAAAATTAAATATCACACTCATAAAACACTGAACACCATGCCTGATACACAGCGTGCACCACATACATGTTATCTACTACAATGACTCACCACCAATAAGTCCTTTCTCCCCATGCCCCATCACTTGAGAAATTAGAATGGGGATTTCTAGAGATTCTACTAGCTTCTTGGGCCCCCCCGCCCCACCCATCACAAAGCCCTATATGAGAACCGGTCTCAGAAAGGGTCCATTTCTTCTTGAACAGTCTTCTTTCTGGAAACAGCTGATTTGGGGCTACTTAGAGCAATTTTTCTCAGTGCTGATGGCACGTGAGAATGTGTGCTTGGGTGAAACAGACTCTCAAAGCTAGAGCCAGGATGTACACGTTTAAAATATATATATCACCACGATGATCCTGACATGCATCCAGAAAATGATTATTCTTGAAGCTTGGTCAGCCTGCACCCACGTGGTCCGCAGTTATTGCCGCTGGGGGAGGGTACTGACTGCCGTCGCTCACAGAGTGAGGCTCACGGTCTTAATACAGTATTTGTTTAACATGAATTCAAAGTATCTTGGAGATGTTTCAGAGAATCATAGAGGTCATGATTTAAAGAAACTTAAAAAATGTCAGCTAGTCCTACGTCTTGAATTCCCTCCATGACATCTTTTGTGAGCTTCACAAACACCCTTAGTAACCTGGAACGTGACAGCCTATCCAACATTTTTTTTAAATGATTAACTTCAATAAACAAAATTACTCTGTCAAAATCTTCTAAAAGTTTCTGAATGCTTATTCTCAACTTCCGTACACATCTTCTCCCGACCAACAGCGACTAGTTCAAAGACCGGCATCCGTGCATGGACCACGTTTTGATTAGCTTTCGTGTAGTGGAGGCCGGAGCAGTGATGATGTAGAAGAGATGGGAGAATTGCTGGAGTGATGGTTGGAGTAGCGAGAAGAGATGAGATGAGGTGCGCAGTGGAGGGAATGACTTTGCTATCCGATATTTTAATCAGCAATTTAGACATAAAAATCAATGGCATGATAACTGCATTTTCAGAGGACACAAATCCAGGAGGAAAAGCCAATTTTTTTGGATGAAAGAATCAGGATCCAAGAAAGAGCCAGACAAATCAGAATGATGAATCTAGTCTAATAAGACCACATTTAACATGAGTAAATATAATTCTTTGGACTAGGATCAAAAAATTCAACTGCCCTAGAGGATGAGAGAGCTTTTCATTTTCTTATCTATTTAATCATCATCTATTAATTTTTACCTTGTCTCATTCCAAAGACAGCTTGAAATAGCTTAAAAAGAAATAGATAGAGCAGCGATTCTCTAAGTGTGCTTCCCAGACCAGGAGCAGCAGCACCTGGAGATCTGTTAGAAATGCAAATTCTGGGGCTTCCCTGGTGGTGCAGTGGTTAAGGATCCACCTGCCAATGCAGGGGACACGGGTTCGAGCCCTGGTCTGGGAAGATCCCACATGCCACAGAACAGCTAAGCCCGTGCGCCACAGCTACTGAGCCTGTGTGCCACAACTATGCAAGTCTGCACACCTAGAGCCTGTGCTCTGCAACAAGAGAAGCTGCTGCAAAGAAAAGCCCGTGCACCACAACGAAGAGTGGCCCCTGCTTGCCGCAACTAGAGAAAGCCCACGTGCAGCAATGAAGACCTAACACAGCCAAATTAATTAATTAATTAATTTTAAAAAAAAGAAAGAAAGAAATACAAATTCTTGGACCTCCCCCATAGACCTACTTAGTCAGGAACGCAGGGATGGGGCCCAGTAATCTGTGCGTTTACAAGTACTCCTGCGAATTCTGATGCACAGTCAAGTTTGAGATCGAATCTAATAGAGTTTAAGATTTATTTTAATGGGAACTCCAAAGCATTCAGAAAGTTAAGATGAAGTTGAGTGTTAGGATAACATAGAGAATGAATGCCAGAAAGCTCTGCAGTGTGTGGGGAGGGGTGCTACAAATTTGGTTCAGAGCTTCCTAGTAGCCAATGCAAAGAAAGAAATATAATCAGTTTCTACACTGCACTGGGCCTGTAAGAGCCACACAAACAACCTTTGTGCTGAAATTTGAGGAAAAATTCCCTGTCTTCATAAAGAAGAGAATGTGTATTTTAACAAATATTGGGTTCAACAATATCCCTTCAGTAAGTAAAACAGTGGGTTACTGAAGGTTGTTTCTTTGGCCATGTATCTCCCAATTGAACCAATGATGGGGCAAGATTAGGGATTTCTACTGAGTGTGAAATCGAAATATATGATTGGGCTCTATTGAGCTGCATCAGTAAAGAAGCAGTCTTCCGGAAGAGGAAGGTTTTCATCATACAGTTCTTCGTGTAATGGTCTGAGTGTTTGGATTCCTGTGGTCCATGCTGAGGATACTGATGATCTGAGGGAGGAACAAGATGGCAAGAGATCAAAAATCCTTTCCCATGAGCCACCCCTGCCTTCCTTTCACCTGGAAAATAAAAGGGGACCTTCTCCATATCTACTTGCCTCTTCTTTGCTAAATCCTTCACTGGGCCAACTTTATCTCAAATTGGAAAATTAATAAACTATAACTGGGCTGATTCCTCTGTCATCCACTTAGTGGTGTCCTTTAAGAAATAATTTATAAGCTTTTGCACAGCAAAGGAAACCATGAACAAAACGAAAAGACAATCTACAGACTGGGAGAAAATATTTGCAAATGATGCAACCGACAAGGGATTGATTTCCAAAATATACCAACAGCTCATACGGCCCAATATCAAAAAAACAAACAACCCAATCAAAAAATGGGCAGAAGACCTAAATAGACATTTCTCCAAAGAAGACATACAGGTGACCAACAGGCACATGGAAAGATGCTCAACATCGCTTATTAGTAACAAAATGCAAATCAAACCCACAATGAGGTATTGCCTCTCACTGGTCAGAACGGCACCATTAAAAAGTTTACAAACAGGGCTTCCCTGGTGGCGCAGTGGTTGAGAGTCTGCCTGCCGATGCAGGGGACACGGGTTCGTGCCCCGGTCCGGGAAGATCCCACATGCCGCGGAGTGGCTGGGCCCATGAGGCCACAACAGTGAGAGGCCCGTGTACCGCAAAAAAAAAAAAAAAAAAAAAAAAAAAAAAAAGTTTACAAACAATAAATGCTGGTATAGAGAAAAGGGAGCCGTCCTACACTGTTGGTGGGAATGTAAATTGGGGCAGCCACTATGGATGACAGTAGGGAGGTTCCTCAAAAAACTAAAAACAGAGTTGCCATATGATCCTGCAACCCCACTCTTGGGCATATATCCAGACAAAGCTATAATTCGAGAAGATACATGAACCCCTATGTTCACAGCAGCACTGTTTACAATAGCCAAGACATGGAAGCAGCCTAAATGTCCATCAACAGATGAATGGATAAAGAAGATACATATATACGTATATATGCATACACATACACATACACACAATGGAATACTACTCAGCCATAAAAAAGAATGAAATCATGCCATTTGCAGCAACATGGATGGACCTAGAGATTATCATACTAAGTGAAGTAAGTCAGTAAGAGAAAGACAAATACCATATTATATCACTTATATGTGGAATCCAAAAAAAATTGACACAACTGAACTTATTTATAACTTATTTATAAAACAGAAATACACAACTGAACTTATTTATAAAACAGAAATAGACTCACTAACATAGAAAACAAACTTATGGTTACCAAAGGGGAAAGGGTGGTGGAGGGATAAATTTAGGAACTTAGGATTAACAAAGACACACTACTGTATATAAAATAAACAACAATGGAAACGAATCTGAAAAAGAATATATATATGTATATGTATAACTGAATCACTTTACTGTCTACCTGAAACATTGTAAATCAACTATCCTTCAATAAAAAAAGAAATAAATTATGTCTTCTTTGATATTATTAGCATATCCAATGGAAATTAACAGAGCTCAAGCCAGAGCTTTGGGGACAAGAATACACAGCAGCCTACCATGGTTTATAGGTAACAGAATGACAGCCTAGTGGTCAGAAACTCAAACTTTGAAGCCATATAAAAAGGGCTTGTACCCCAGTTCTGGTACCTACAATAGGGCCTTGTACAAGGTACTATATCTTCTTTAGGCTTAACCATCCTCCTGAACAAAATGGAGATGAAAATGGTCCATACCTTAATACCCAACCTGTAGCATCATCATCAAGTAAGCAACATTTGTTGAGTCTAGTAGAACATAAAATGAAAATAGCTAGACATCTCCCATGAGACTTTACAGGGTTGACATCCATCACTTCATAGATAATAGAAAACAAAGTACAGACGCCAAGGCTAGCTTGCCTTCCTTCAGCTTCTAGATAGAATCTGAGCATCCCAAGTCAGTGTCTTTTACCAAGACCACCAAGCATCTCTTCCTCTCTACCTCAGCTTTGATTTTGATAATATTTGAAGCAGAGCCCACAGGATAAAGAACCACCAAGCAAACAGAGTGTGAGAGCTGGGGTGGGGCCGGGGGGGAGTGGGCTTCACAGACGGAGCCAAGGTCCCGCAGCGCACTGATGGCAGTGCAGGAAGTGGAACCCACGCACCCTGCATCTGTTTCCTTCCACCATTTTTCTCTTAGTCTTCTTGCCCCTGATTCTTGACATTACTGATTTTAGTCACACTGAATTTACTTGCGTTGCAGATTTCATGGTGTCACGGGGTATAAGATAAGCAAGGAGCTTGAAGATCTTGATTCAAGTCTCAGCTCTGCCATGGACTGATTGTGTTGTCTTTGGCATAGCCAGCTTTCTTATTTGAGGCTCAACATTCACATCTATCTAATGGGAATAATAATATCTGCACTTCTTGCCTTTCTAGGATTGTTACAAGGTTTAATGAGATGTGTATAAAAGCACATTATAAACTGCACTATGCTATGCAAATGAAAGAGTTATTTTTTAAAGAGACTGCTTCCAAATTTCCCTGTACCTCCCTCATTCTGTGTTTTGAGTTTTTCAGGGTCCCTTTCTCATACCTCGGCCTTCATTCCTTCAGGATGCTAAGGCTCAGTAATAACCCTTTAAGCCTATTATTTGACTAATAATTTAGTGTGGGAGGGAAACAAAACAGCCTTATTTTTATAATTATACCAATATTTGAGAGACATAGGATCACTTAGAAGACCATTACATCAAGCTCTTCGCAGCAGTATTTCTTTTTGCAATGCTCTCAAATGTTTAAGAGCCATGTAAAAATTAGGTAAGAGAGACATTTGACAATTACCCCTGATATGGGCCTGAGTCATCAGGCATAGTCATTGCTACCCCCTCAAAATTTCCAGGTGAAAAATCAAATTATCTTAGCGAATACTGGACACTATAATTATGATGATGTATGGCTTGATGTGCCCCTGTGTTTTCCTGTTGTGTTCGGAGAAAAAACGTGTTTGATAGACCCAAGTTCAAGTTCATGGGTTCACCATTCATTGTCTGTGTGGCCTTGGGCAAAGAACTTATTATCTCGAAACAATGTTGCTGGTTTTGTTTGAAAAAAGAAAAAAAATGAGGTCAGTAATGGCTGTCCAGTGGGTGATTTAGGGTTATTGATTATGGTATTTGTTTTAGTTTGTATTTTGGTTTCATGAGACAGAGACCATACATATAACCTATTATGAAGACATGCGTGAAGCATCAAGGGAACTCTTGGATATTTGAGGGCAGGAGGCATGTGGGGCTGGGTGTCACCACATGTAGAGACTGAACCCTTCCGTCCTTGATAACTCAGCAGTGAGGTGTGTATAACTCACCCTGGTATAGCCTGTTAGGTTGGCTCTGTGACCCAGCTCAGTTCTATTTTTTTGACATCCTTTCTGGTACTAAGTTTTTCTCCTGATGCATGTTTCCCAATTCATAGTTTTTGAGAGAACGTCCAGTTCTCAGGCCAGCTCATTTACTTTATACTGAATGGGCTCCTGCTTAGATTGTGAATGGCCACTCCTCCAACATTGGGTCCACCACTGGGTCAATCAGTGGGCAAAGAGACAAGAAGTCATAAACCTGGTCCCTTGGATGTGCCCCTTCGTCAAGGGCATGGCTGAAGTTTCCTTGGAGACGGAGTAGGGCGTCATCTGTGAGGGCTCAGTTTCTAGGCTTGGCTTCGATTCGGATCCTGACTTGGACAGTTTCTAAAGATGCGACCTTACACAAGTAACTTAATCTTGTTGAGTCTAAGTTTCCTCATCTAAAAAATGGATATGATAGTTCACACCTCGTAGGAGTGTCATTGAGTCTTAAATAACAAAAAGGAAGTGTTTAGCACGGTTTCTGCCACGAATTGAACCCTCAGTAAATGCTGGATAGGTCCATATCAGGAGGAGATGTGTGGGCAGGCACCATGAAACAGGTCTGATGCAACACATAAGGGTACTTCATTAACAACTGTTCACCTCCTCTGTGTGTTGAGATGAACAACAATGACCCGTCCTCTGTCCCCTGGGATACACCTCCTTCATGTTTCTGTCCTCAAGTTGGCTGGCATTCTCCACGATCCTGACAGAATCACTGCATGCCTCACTGACAAAATGGGATGCTGCAGGATTTTATAAGGTCTGTCTTAGCCCTTCTCGCTGGAATCAAGTAGCTGGCTCCCGTTTACAATCACTGGGCCCACTTCACGCTGGATGGAGATTGAAGGCCGCCGTATGGAGCAGCGTAGAAAGCATCTAGGATGCAGCCTTCTCCAGGGGCTGGAGCGTTTACGGCACTGTCCAGTCATTTCTTCTGGCATTCTTCCATCAGGGTCTTGGGAAATCCTAAGTTTTCACACAGAGGATATAACACAGTGAGCTGAAACATGCGTGAAATGAGATGGGGTGTTTGACTTGGGACGTAGAAATTCCTTTTATTGTTATACAGCGATGCTTTATTTATTTGATTGTGTCGGAAAATGGACTATTTCACAGAAGTGAAGCTTATAGATACCTGAAGTTTTCCCACTTCAGCTCTGAAACTATTTGTAACTCTTGTGTAATGGGAATCTTCCTAAAATGTATCTCACACGTCAGCCTTCTTCTTAACAGAAGATGCAGATATTATTATTGAGTACTTACTATGTACTTGGCACCATTCTTAATGCTTAACTCTTATTAACAACCCTGTGGCATGGGTGCTACCATAGCCCCCATTTCACAGACAAGGAAATTGAGGCTTAGAGAAGTTGAGTAACTGAGCCAAGGTTACACAAGGAGAAGTCATGGAATTGAGATTTGTGGCCAGATCTCCCCGAGCTCTTAAAAAACTGGCCACATTATTGGAGAACATTTTGGTTAATAAATGACCCTAAGAACTATTAACCATCAAAGCAGGACCTTTGGAAGTCTACACATACATTTCAGGAATGTGTCCATGACGCTGAGCATCCCTTGGCCGCTTTTTAAAAGGAGTTAAGGGACTTCCCTGGTGGCGCAGTGGTTAAGAATCCACCTGCTAATGCAGGGGAAACCGGTTCGAGCCCTGGTCCGGGAAGATCCGACGTGCCACGGAGCAACTAAGCCCGCGAGCCACAACTACTGAAGCCCGCACGCCTACAGCCTGTGCTCCGCCAACAAGAGAAGCCACCGCAATGAGAAGCCCGCGCAAGACAATGAAGAATAGCCCCTGCTCGCCGCAACTAGAGAAAGCCTGCACGCAGCAAGGAAGACCCAACGCAGCCAAAAATAAATAAAATAAATACATTTTTTAAAAAAGGAGTTAGTACTCAAACTGGCAGCACATTTTTTTGGATATTCATGAATATTCCTTCATTCAGTGGATGTTGCTTGAGTCCCTACTCTGTTGCTGTGGGCATAATGTATGCCAGGTGTTCTGGAAGCAAAGAAATATGAGGCATGCAGCTGCCTTCAGAAAAGGCACATGTTAGAGATACTTCAATGGGGCAATATGTGCATCTTGCCTCATTTGTGTCCAGAAAAACCTAAAGGAAGGGATGATTCTTGAACCCATCTTTCAAGGAAGTCATCCTCCTTGCCCTTATCCATTCCTTATGGGTGAGACTGATGAGTAGAGACCAGGGGATGTACGTAGAGTTAGATGCTTCCTTGGCTCCAAAGAGGCCAAGGAAGAAATGGGCCACCTGTGTTTAAGAAAGAGTTCGCGTCTTACTTGAAAAGGAAGCTGTGGCCGGACGCTAACGGGCCTTGGGCCAGACCGAGGAGTTTGGTTTCTATAACCCGTGTCTTTCTTAGATGGCAGCTTATGGAAACAGGCAGTACATTAGAACCACAGCTGGTGGGAAAAAATACATGT
Organism: Aethalodelphis obliquidens; assembly: GCF_003676395.1. Lineage (NCBI taxonomy): Eukaryota > Metazoa > Chordata > Mammalia > Artiodactyla > Delphinidae > Aethalodelphis > Aethalodelphis obliquidens. The sequence goes on along the minus strand of NW_020837964.1, from coordinate 10,055,346 downwards.
TGAGTGAGATATGTGTTCCTACTTGATTAGTTCACGGGTGTTAGACGCAATTCCCAATTGCAGCTCTTGAAAAAAATCCAACAGTTCAGAGCATTGGTAGCATCATGAGAATCAAGTATGTGGTTTTCCAAGGCAATGACTTTGATATATTTTAATGATAACTTTCTTATTTCAAAAGTAATATGTTTGTAGAAAATACCTAATGACTTCTCTCAGCCAGAGGTAACTAAAGTTTTTGAAATGAACCCTCCAGTCTTCCCATCCCCATTGGTCCATCACTTTGACCTATATTCTTCGAGTCACCCTCCTGCAGCTGGACCCAATGTGGTCTCTTAATGGCTCATAGTCACCATTATGGGTACTGTTTATGGCTCGGCGCTCGTGTAAGTCGATGGGATGGTTGAGGTGTGACGGTTGTTTTGAGACCTTTTACGTTAGGTCTTTTTTCTCTTTGTTTTTCATAGAATGGCGGATGGCCATTGTGTCTGGCTGCTTTCCATGTGTCTCCTTATAACCTCTTCCTAGTATATTTTTTACCCTTGATTAACTGCTAGAACAGCTAATGACCAGGCTGGTTAACACATACTTTTAAAATAAGAGTAAGGAGGCTCTGAGTGGGAGCAAAGGGACTCTCTTTTGAATTAGAGCGTGAACTCTGCAACTGCCATTTGAAGGGCTGGGAAAGCATTAGTTGTCTAGAAAGATCACTGCTTTACTTTATTGGTGACATCTAGCTAAGTAACATTACTATTAGGCATGTTTCATCAGAAAATTTAAAAAGAAAGGAGAGAGGAATTGGGGAGCGGGCGAAGGGAGGGAATGGGAAGGAAAGAAAACTCAAGCCAGTGCTTTCCTTCGGATCTCATTGTGAATTTCTTTTTTCATGTTTGCTGTTCACAGTGGTTTAAACTTCATTGACTTGATGGTGCGACAAGGGAATATCGACAACCCTCCCAAGACCCCCCTGGTGCCAGGATTTGAATGTTCTGGGATTGTTGAAGCTCTGGGAGACAGCGTTAAAGGATTCGAGGTAATGTTTTGACTTCTGACTGAAAGGATGATATCTATCTGGAATCCATTAAGATAATAAAAGAGTATGCAAGATATGTTTGAAATAATCTATAACGTGTCTTATTGTTATTGTCTCATTATTTGGGTTTATTAACAGTGGTTGTAAATGATAGGACTTTCCAAACGTCTCATACCTTTCCCATGTACCGTCTTGTTGTTCCTGGCAACGGTCTGGTGAAGGGGCCAGGGGAAACCTTAGCATCCCCTTTATTCATTTTATACAGTTATTAATAAGATTAAAATTAATACAGCTATGAATTTGGCCTTGTATTAACTAAGTGTACATCCCTCCTCTCTCTATCCGTGGCTCTCATTTCCCCATCACTTCAGGCTCAAAAGTCAACTACAAAACGCAAAAGTTGGGGAGAAGTAGCCTCTGTATTTTATAATTGGGTTCCTTTAAATATCTACTTAGCTGATGCATCTAAGCGATCATTTATAAATCGTTATTTCAGACACTGGGAAAGTGGCATTTCTGGATGAGGATTTTAAAGCCGAGGGGAGAGGTAACTGACAATGAGACAGGATCGGCTATGGGTTGGTGGCTTGGGGAGTAGGGCAAGGGATAAAAAGGGTTATTATATTATTCTGACTACTTTTGTACATGTTCAAAATTCCGCATAATAAAATTTTTTTTTATCGCTGAAAAGATGTATGACCCTTCCTACCATTATCATGCAAATCAAGTAGGATCTTGTCTATAAAAACTGAAAAACTATGGGCAAATCAATTGCACAAAATTGCGGTAGTTTGGAGCAAGAAAAAACAGTGGAAATCAGGCATAAGAGCTCTCGCTCGACTTTAAATGCTTCCCACGGAGAGATGAAGGGACCTCACATTTGAGAATCTACCATAACTAGAAACATGGGGAAGTTACTGTTTTTCAGCCTGCAAGGTAAATATTGTTATCCCCTTAGAGATGAAGTTCAGAAGGGTTCAGTAATTTCCATGTGGTCAGAAAGATAATAAGTAGTAGCTGCAGCTGGATTCAAATCACCAGAGCCTCTTTACTCTTCCTGCAGTCCCACGCTCTTTCCCTCTGTTCTCCACCTGCAACCACCGCGACAGTTAACACAGGGAGAGAAGCGCTATAAAAGGCAAAGTCAGAATGCGCCCTTGGAATTGATTCTGAGGCTGCTCAGCTCTCGGTGCCTCGGAGCCTCAACATACTGTGAAAATATCAATATGCTCCCGATTCATTACGATGAACGTCTGGAAATCTCATCCCGCTCATCCGTCTTTTTGCCGGTGGTTTCCAGATAACGTGGCAGAAAAACGTTGAGAGAGCAGTAGATGCGCTTTTTCTTTTCTTTCCTATGACTTTACATTTTCTGTCCCCAGGTAAGCAATCTAACCTCACGTGGCAGCACCATCTCTCCCTGAAAGTGCTGCACGTGAGCGCTATGGTCTGCTCTTCGCCCCTCCACGTGGTCCCAAAGGAACAGCTCATACCGTTTGCGCTATTCATCGTGAGCACTGGATAAATAACCCATCATTTTAGACTGTAACAGCAGATAAGGATGTTGTTGGCCTTAGTGTAGAGGGAGGAATCACTGTGCTTGATTACTTGTATTGTTTCCCTTATATGTGATCTTTCTTCTGCTAGTTAGCCCTGACTTGCTATTGTCAAACCGATCCATCACCCCCTCCACCCTCCTCCAGTACGTTCAGCTGCACAAACAAACAAAAGCAGCCACCTACAGCTGTCCAGTCAGGGTGTGATTTGGGAGAAAACCAATACTAACAGGCCCTCTGTAATTCTGACTTAAAATTTTCAATCATGTTGGAGATGGGATTCCACACGGCAACACACTGAGTAGCTCTTGGCTTGATGGATTGCAAGGGAGCCTTGAAAAGTTGTTGCCAGAGGCTCAGCACTAAAGGAATCATTTGGGCTCAGTCGCCCAGGACTAATTTCGTTTTTTTAAACAGAATCAAGTAATGAGGTGAATCAGATGTTTAAAAAAAAAAAAAAAGGTTCCCCACCGCTGGACTCTGAGACTGGGGCTGCTGATCTGATGGCTGGTCCTCTTTTTGCCATTTTGATAGTGAAACAAGAAGTCTGGAGCAGTCAACCCTGCTGGGATGGCTACGACCATCACTGCCAAGGTGGTCTGGGCTGGCTATGACCATCACCGTCAAGGTGGTCTGTGACAGCACAACCATCGCTGTCAAGGTGGTGGAAACACTCTTTTCATAGACTCTGTTGACACTGGAGGCCATCAGCTACTCTGTGGTGTTATGGATCTTTGGGTTTGCATGATTCTGTGCAAAGTAGGATGCCAGTGTTAGACCCTAGAGATCCTCTGGTCCAAGCCAGGGCATCTGAGATGATATTCCTGACATCATCATTTGGTTTTTAACGCTTAGACAGCTGTTCCTCTGCTTCGTGAAACTCAGTGGGTCGATATTTAGATTTTGATCATTCAACTGTGAAATCCATGAGATCAGGAACCAATCTGTTCTTTTTAAGAGTTAGCATTAATTGTTCTCTCCTCGTTTTACATGCACAGTGCCAAGTGGATTGCATGCATATTATGTCATTTAATCTCCATAAGGACCTGTTCCTAATATTATACCCATTTAAAAGCTGAGAAAACTGAGACTTAAAGAGTTAGACTAATATTCCCAGACTTGGTAGGTTCCCCTGTTGTACATCCTTATATAAATTTATTTCTTCTTTGTAGCACTTAGGTGTAATGAATTAACTATTTGTATCTGGAGTCAGCCTACCTAGATTCACATCCCAGTACAGCTACTCTTTGGCTACATGACTTTGGGCATGTGCTTTAATCTCTCTTTGCCTCAGTTTAAATGTCTGTAAAACCTATGATCATTCGTCTGTAATATGGCGCTGTAACAAAACCCATCTCATAGGAGGTTTTTGTTGTTGTTTTTGAGCAGGGGTGAAAGAGAAATCCTAAACTAGAAAGAAAATAAAACAGTCGAGTCAATCATAAAAATATATATACACTAAAACACACACATATGAAAGCCGTTAATTTACTGAGAAATCACTATGACCACAGCAATCTGAATGTTGCATTTAAAAGTTACAGTATAAGCAACTAACATCAAATAGCAGAATGGTTCAGTTGAACTAGCACTTGGCAGCTCGTGTAAGCCATCAGTGATAGTTTACTTTGTATTTACCTTTAATAATGATATGCTATGAAAAAAACTTAGCATATGATTATTACCACTTTAAAGGGAAGACTGCTTTTTTTCTTTTTTTTGAATGGTGTCTGGCTATGTAAACCACTGATAAAAAACCCCACAGTATTCAGCCCTGCCTCATCTAATCATGAGGTAAAGCATGTGACAGCCTTAGGACAATGTCTGCCATATAATACGTGTGCAATAAACGTTAGTTGTTATTCCTCACACCCGATGGCATTTTCCTATTTCACTCGAAGCCTGGCTGCTCTTTTTCAATCTCTTGCACTTAGATTTACATGGCTCCTCTGATGGACCACGTTTCACATCCGATGTAATCGGTAATCCATTGATGCAAATACCACAGTGAACTAACCTGGCAAGGAATCTATATGGGGTGGGAGAGAATAGCTGAGAGTAGATTTGACTCCTAGCCCCTTTGACCTTCCCAGTTCCCAAACAGGGAGATTAGATGAGAGGTTAAATCAGTAATATGACCTTCCAACACTAACATTCCACGGCATGTGATGTGATGCACGTTGTATCGACATATTTATGCTCCAGAAGAGGGGTAGAGTCCCTGGCTTCCATGGCCCCTGGGAAGCTTGCACAGATGGACTTCAAGAGCATCCACAGGGACTTCCCTGGTGGTCCAGTGGTTAAGAATCCACCTTCCCAGGCAGGGGACACCGGTTCGATCCCTGGTCGGGGAACTAAGATTCCACGTGCCACGGGGCAACTAAGCCCACGTGCGGCAACTACTGAGCCTGTGCACTCTGGAGCCCACTCGCCACAACTAGAGAGAAGGCTGTGTGCCACAACTAGAGAGAAGCCCACGTGCCACAATGAAGAGCTCGCGTGCTGCAATGAAAGATCCTGCCTGCCGCAACTAAGACTTGACACAGCCAATAAATAAATAAATAAATTCTAAAAATTGTTTCTCGTTAAAAAAAAAAAAGCGTCCACAAATGCCTTGAAAGGCAGGTGAGGTGAAGGTGTGCATATTTGAGGGTTTGGGGTTTCTTTTTTTACTGGGAAGGACTCTTTAGTTTTCGTCAGATTCTTAAGAATATTTGAGAAATCTCTCAGAAAAGATTAAGAAACCTCCACTAATTCTGTGCTTCCCTATTCCCAGATCGGGGACCGTGTCATGGCATTTGTCAATTACAATGCCTGGGCAGAGGTGGTCTGCACACCAGTGGAATTCGTCTACAAGGTCCCAGATGACATGAGCTTCTCCGAGGCCGCTGCGTTCCCTGTGAACTTTGTCACGGCCTACATGATGCTCTTTGAAGTTGCCAACCTGCGAGAAGGGATGTCTGTGCTCGTGCACTCTGCCGGCGGGGGCGTGGTGAGTGGGCTGCTTGTGGGGCCTCCTCCCCAGGGTCAGGATGGAGGAAGTGCAGTGACACCCAGCTGATGACGAGATTTCTGTGTGAGCTGTGTCCATTCATAGGGATGAGCGCTAGGGTTCTGGTGAAGCTCACATGGATGGTGGAATTTGTACAGAGGATTGCGTGTGGGGTAGGATGAGCCTCAGGGATGGTTTCCCTGGAGTCTGGAAAGGTCTCCAAGATGGCGTGTTAGGACTCAGTGTGTCTCAGAGATGGATTCTGTAGAGAAGCACTCTCGTTCTTGGTATCTCAGTGAGCTGTTACGTCAATCATCGCGAGCCGCTTCGTAAGTCGTGTACTACTAACATTAGCTGCAACACCAAAACGGAGGATGATTTACTTTTCCAATAAGTTGCCACGAATTCGTGGCGCTTCCCGTAGTAATGGCGCCCTTATTCATTTGTGTTCTGATATATTTTCTTGAGTGGGAGAGAGGTGACAGAGATTGTCCTAGCACAACAGGAATTACACTTTAACCTAACTCTACCCATGAGAGTGGCTGCCTACGTGAATGTCATCTGTAAGGTGTGTTTTTGACAAGGGGGGAAATAATGGAAATTAAAATCGCTGCTCTGGAGCTAAGGGATGGCATAGGTTTCTTCCATGGTTTGGATGGGTCTCGGTACCAGTCACTCCATATGTATTGCACAGCTGTCCCGTGGCAAGCACTGTGTTCCCATCGTGGTCTACTGGGGTTGGAGGAGAACTCTTTGAGAGTAGGAGACATTACTCATTAATTCAACAATTATGTATCAAATACATACTATGTCTTGGACTTTATGGGAATAGAGATTAAAAAGAGAAGGTCCAGATACACCATCCAGAATCTGTGTGAGAGGTTCTTGGTGTTGGGGATTCTGTGTTTTGATGAACTCAGAGATGAACTCTTAGGTTAGGTGTATCTTGATGTTTTCACTGGAGGTTCTACTAACATTGATTTTTTTTTTTTTTAATCTTGGCTTTCTACAACTACCAAAACCCTACATAGTGTTAAGCACATTTCCGGTTTTCCTTTCCAAGAAGACAAGCTCACATACAAAAATGTGAAGGCAGAGACGTGACACTTTAGGAATGCTTTAAGAGGAGTCCCGTCAATCACTTTAGCAAATTTGCCAATGTCTTTTGACCATGAGTAAAGATACAATAAGAGTTAAAATATCCCTCAGAAAATAAATGGATTTTGGTGCCACTGAATCTGTTAACAGCAAGCAAGCCATTTAGAATGCTGGCATTTATGAGCTCGGTGTGCTCAGCATACAAAGCATGAGAGACCTGTTTTCATATTATCAACATAAGCGCCAGGCTTTACGATGGGGCTGGACTCAGTTCTGCTGAGAGTCCATGTTGAAACATTGGCATTGATGATGTTTCGTTTCATGTTTTGATTTTGTTTGTTTGTTTGAGTTTGTTCTTGGAACCAAGAGAAATGTATCAGGGACATGGGTCTCACAGAAGAGAAAAAAAGTCTTGGAAAATAACAAAAGTTCTTATCATGCCTTGTTCTAAGCTCACAGACGGTACAACAGCAAGAAATAAAACGTGAAACAGATGAAGGAACTGGGGAGAAGGGACAGTGAGGGTAGGTAACTAAGCTGCCGCATGTAATGCGGGCTTTGATGTGCTAAAGCTTTGTTGAAGGCTCTTGCTTCCTAATAGTGAGTTGTGCAAAGAGAAAAATGACCAGTCACGTGCACTAATGTTCATTTGATGGAAATAAACCAGTTATTAGGAAAACCATAACTAGTACTGGGTTTTAAGACTGGGGGAATCTTTCTCTGTGGTTTCTCATAAGAAATCTATGCTGACAAGCAATGAACATCCATCAACAAAACGGTTATAATAAATGCAATGTCTGTGATGCTTTTCCTTATGGTGTGCTTGTAATGTAGTCCAATAGCACCGAAGTAATGCAACATTTAGCAAAAGCAAATACCCTAGGCCAAGAAGGATGTGGTCTGGCTTAATCCATGGACAGTTGAAGGGTGTGGTTGGACTGCCCAGCTTTCAGGTGGGTGGGTCTCCTTAAATAACATTTTTCCAACCAAGATTTGCTAAGTGGTTTTGCGCACAGAGTTCAAGGTTTCCCTGAGAGGAAAGTTTTTTGGCCAAGTGCATAACCACATACGTGAATGCTTAAGCAAGCTGAGGTGGAATTGACACTGTCTTACAAAACCCAACAAGTTCTAAAGGGAGCCCAGACCATTTCACCACCCCACGGTGGAAAGACCAGAGAGTCACCCCAGGGCAGAACTAGACTCCTCCCAAGAAGACAGCCAGCCACAGCTCTCATGATGGGGGGAGCTCCCTGGGGAGTACTTCTTATGCATTATCTGTGATACCCTGGAGAGGTGTGGAGCTGCTTCCCATCACTGTTGGGTAGGTCTGGCGTGGTTGCTGTGGTAGGCAGGATGATTCCCTTCCCCCCCCACACACACCCCAGATATCTATGTCCTAATCCCTTACATGGCAAAAGGAATTGTGCAGATGTGATTAAGGAAAGGACCTTGAGATGGAGAGACTATCCTGGATTATCCAGGTGGGTCCGACGTACCCATAAGGGTCCTAAAAGATGGAAGAGGGAGGGAGGAGAGTCAGAAAGAGATTCAGAGATGTTACCCTGCTGGCTTTGATGATGGAAGAAGAGACCGTAAGCCAAGACATGTGGGCAGTCTCTACATGCTGCAAGAGATAAGGAAAGGGATTCTCCCCTGGAGCTTCCAGAAGGAACGCAGCCCTGCTAAAACCTTGATTGTAGCCGAGTGAAACCCATTTTGGGGAATTCCCTGGCGGTCCCGTGGTTAGGACTCTGCGATTCCACTGCAGGGGGCCCGGGTTCTATCCCTGGTCAGGGAACTAAGATTCCACAAGCCACGCAGCGTGGCCAGAAAACAAAAAAACAAAAAACCATTTTGGACTTCTGATCTCCAGAACTGTAATATAATACATCTGTATATAATGTAATACAGATTACATTCTTACTTATCCTATTACAGTAAACTCTAATAGAATAAATTGGTTTTGTTTATTTGCTTTTAGCCATGGACTTGGTGGTAATTTGTTGCAGCAGCAATAGAAAACGAATACAGCCACTTTCTCTGGGCTGCCTCCCTTCCCAGTGTGGAAAGCCCACAGAGGCCTGAAGAAAACACAAGTAACAAGTAACAGAACTAGGATTCACACCCTAATCTGGCTGATTCTAAAATCTATTCTCTTTCCACTTGACAACCCAATCATTCATTCCTTCACTTATTCATTCATTCAACATATATTTGTTCATCTTCTACCTTAGTGCCAACTACAGACATTTCAAAGAGCCAAAGACTATGGCCTGGGTACATGTTTCCTAATTTGATGATGATGACAAAGAAAGTTCAACCTAATTAGGATAAAGTTTCCTAAACTGAGTTCATATAAAGTGTGCAGTTGTAATGGCACCAAGACTTCTGTCTGATTTTTATCAAAGGCTGTGATGGGATATTTGCAGATAGGAAGTGAGAAATGCCACCCTAAACTGTAATATGGAAGGAAACTTTAATATATTATAGGAAAATAATTCAATCCAGAGCCAGTCACTTTCTCATTGGAACTGCCCAAGTGTCAACACTGCTCTGTCACATCTCTGAAGACATTGTTGATTTCCTCTGACAGTAGCACGGCCAGATGTTGTAAGACAATAACGCCACTAATGAAATCTTTAGAACCTGGTTGAAGATTCCTCACAATCTCATAAAGGAAAAGTAAGAAAATACATAAGCAAGTGGGGCTCTTGTCAGGAACTCCCTTAGAGGGTTTTGCTGCCAATCCCATTAACAAGCTGCCATGGCCTTGAGCATCTTAACTGGGGGTGTGCTCCATTTCTGGAGAATAACCTTACTGTTACTGTGTGGATATTTGCATCCATGTCTGACATCTGATGCTTTCCGGGCTTTCAGAGCCCTTTGACCTTTTTCATCATCTCATCTGAACAGAGAGAACAGAGATGGGCCGCAGATCTTGGAAAGGAAAGCAGAATTTAACTTTCTGACAGAGTTAAATGGCTACTACTCAATTATTAAATTCTATTCATTATGGATGCGGCATTTCCCAGTGTCATTCAGATCACTTCCAAGGAGCTACCAGAGAGGGAGGGCCAGAATCTACAGGGGCGCATCATGAGCCCCGCCCCCCCGACCCTATATAAGGGCTCATGCGTTAGGGGTCCTTCCTGAATGGCTTAACCATACATCATTAACCATACACCATTCTAACACGAACCTGGGAAAGCATGGGGTGGGCAGGAATCCTTAGTGTGGTGGAGGAATGGGACATATTGGAGAGTCACTCCATGTCAGCAGAAAAGACACAGCCATCTGCAAGATCACTACAGGAGAACAGTTTGTTGAAAACAAAACCATTGCTGATCATGAACAGCACCAACATCTACCCAGCTACAAGTCAGCGACCCCCAAATCATGGTTAAGTCTTCTCCAGGTGCCTCACGTTTGAAATCCTGTGATTCATTCCTGCCACATCATAAATGCAGTAAACGTTTGTGAATCAAAAGCTGTTGCAAGCCATTTTTTTATGTTCTAGAAAAGCTATTTTTTGAGCTAAGGAGGGCCCCATCATTGAGTTAATCTCAGAAAAAAACTCCTTCCTAGGGATCTTGTGAATTTCAGTCTCGTAAGCAATCTTTGGCGGTCTAGCTCATGCCATCCCGCGTTCTGAATATTCTTCTGAGTTTTCTGTCTGCATCCAGTTGCATTATTAATTGAACGTGGCCTCCTTTTCATGGCCCTGTGGCTGTCTCACCACCCCCCATCATCCCATGGTACAGCTATGCTCAGTCTGTACCCTTCAGCACTCCAACTAGAGGGCGCATGCATGAGATCTCAGAGCTGGAAGGAGACAAAGACACCAAGTTTTGTTGCACACTAGCTGTTGAAAACGTTATTCATCTAGCCCTCATAACAACCCTTCCCGTGGGAGAGTACGTGGCAGTGAAGAGTTCAGATCACGAGCTCTAGAGCCAGACTCCCTGGGCTTAATCCCAGCTCCATCTTCCCAAGCCCTCTAAGGCTCTATTTCCTCACTTGTAAAGTGGAGTGACATCAGGGCTAGCCTCAGGTGGCACTCGTGTACTTGGAGCAGTGCTTGCACGTGATAAACACCCAGCGAAAATGAGCTATCGTAATTTCCCAGATTCAGAATTTCAGTGTTGTTCCCAAGGCTGCAACGTCCATTAGGAGAAAAGCTCAAATGTGAACTTAAAATCCAGGGCCAGGAACTCCCAATCCAGTGCTCTTGAGACTAGCCCACAGCAGTGGCCTCGGAATCGTCTGCACCTCCTCTCCTGTCTTCTGCCTGCCCCACCCTGTGCCCTGGACAAGAGAGTCTTCACTATAGCAAGACCTCCTGGTCCCCAGGGGCCTGCAACGCTAGGAAACAGAACCTCTGAAAATTTAAAGAGGACAAAGTGCCTCTGTCATATCCTTCCTGAATAATCCAAGAGACGAGGATTAACTGCCTCTCGGCATCAGCAGGAAGGGCTGTGGCCTGGGGGCTCCCTGGGAAGGTTAAGACCCTTATTCCATAACTGTTCACCTCAGGTAACAGGTCCTCACCCTCCTAAATGTCAAAGATGCTGCAGAGACGTGTCATGGACCAAGGCCCCACCTCCCTGCTTCCAGAAATCTCTGATGCTGGCCAGTGCATGACTCCTCACAAGTCAGCAATATGCCTTAGGTTAAGAAAGAATATATCTAAAAACATTTCTTCCAAGCTAGGTTGGTCTATGTCCGCAAAAGCCTCACGTGATCTTTATTCTAGTTGCTTTTAACTCCTTGACAGTAAGTCATGACTGAGCCAAAGAAACTGTCTTTATTACAGATATTATAAAGGTTAAATTAGGCCTCTGAGACAGGATTCATTCGCTCAATATTTGTTGAACATATGTATCAGCTCATGAGGGAATAAAAGCTAAAATAGATGGAGTCCAGTAATTTCCATACACTGTCTGTGAGGTAGATACTACTACATCCCCATTTCAACAGAGGAAACTGAGACACAGAGAGGTTAAGTTACTTGCTTCAGGTCACACAACCATGGAGAGGATGAACTGGCATGTGAACTTGGGTCTCTTTGAATACAGAGGCTACGTTTTTAAGTACTGGGAGGCCATGCTCAGAGAAATCGTGCTTCTGCTTAGAATGGAGTGGAATGGATTCCATGCTGTGGGTTTTGTTGGTGAGCTTCCTTCCCGAGGAGCTGAGGACAACCTGGGGTTACTCAGGAGAGCTATCTTCAGGAGGAGGGGAGCATCTTCTGTTGACAAGACCATCCTTTCAAAGAATCAGGCAGATTTAGTGCTGAAGCTGCCCTTGACGTTAACTGTCCAGCTGGAAATAAGCCCTAGGTTGCCATGTCCACGAAGGCGGGGATGGTGCGATCTCTTCATCCCTGTATCCTGAGCACAGAGCCCACTGCCCAGCACACTGGGGTTACCTGATAAATATTTGTAGAGGAAATGGAGGAAGAAAGGGGCCAAAAGGCAGCATTCAAGTTATTTATGAAGACAGTGTAGAACTTAAGGACCCGATTCCAAAGTCAGAGCTGGTTTTCATCCTAGCTTCTCTATTTGCCAGGTGAGAGACCTTGAACAAGCACTTTAACTTCATTGGATCTTGTTTCTTCATCTGTTAAAAATGGGTATAATACCTATCTCAGTTTTTGTATGGTGTTTTAAAAGATGATTATGGGGGCTTCCCTGGTGGCGCAGTGGTTAAGAATCTGCCTGCCAACGCAGGGCAGGGGACACGGGTTCGAGCTCTGGTCCGGGAAGGTCCCACATGCCACGGAACAACTGAGCCCGTGTGCCATACAACTACTGAGCCTGTGCTCTAGAGCCCGCGAGCCACAACTACTGAGCCCACGTGCCACAGCTACTGAGCACGCGCGCCTAGAGCCCATGCTCCGCAACAGGAGAAGCCACCGCAATGAGCCCACGCACCGCAACTAGAGAAAGCCCGCGCGCAGCAATGAAGGCCCAACGCAGCCAAAAATAAATTAATTAATTAATTTAAAAAGAAAGAGGATTATGGAATGGCCTTTGCAAGCTAGCTGGCATAGAGGAAACTCAAGTGTCAGCTGCTGTTATTACTATTACTATTATCATCATATTATTATCTATCTGGTTAGAAAATATTACTCACTGCCACTCTGGCACTTATAGCCAGAAGCAAGAGAGCAGCAAATAGGACAGTCAGTTGGCGGCTGGTTGTTGGAACTTGGAGCAAGGGGCAGATAAAGCCGACCTCAGCATCCTTTGTTTATCTTCCCTGACAGGAGGCTGCACAATGGTCTCATGAATTAGTGGGGTTGTCACATAAGCCCCTTTTCAAACATCACTTCCCTAAAACACCTAAGACATAATTAGACTTTAAGAAGATTTACCTCTGTAGTTCCAGGCCTTGGACATGTGCCAAGAACTCCAAATACAGACTAGACTTTGCTGAGTTTATATAACCCCAGGGACCCGCCCACTTCCCCAGCAACACACCCAAAAGGCCACAGTTGCTTTTCAGGATATTACTGCCCATATTAGGATGAAAACAAATCAATTCAGCGGGGAAAGAATGAGATGTGCAGCAAGAAGCAGCCTCGTCTGTTCTCATGGGTACCCACCAGGCTATCAGCCATGGTCCTGGGTACTCTACCCACCCCGGCCAGCCACTGGTCCCTCTGATGGTGTCCATCCTGCAGCTCACAGCTCACTCCATGAGAAACTCAACAGAATCCCCACTCCTCCCCTGTTCAAAACGTGTTCAGGCTTCTCAGCGGTATGACCTGATATACAGATGAACATTCAACCCCACCTCTCCTCATGCAACCTGCAGTCCTCCTCCCACTCCGCCTCCCCATTCTTCCCACCCACCCCCACCAAGCTTGGTCATTTTTCCCCTCCCTCCCCACCCCCAGCCCCTGTCTCTGTCTCTCATCTCTCTTTGCTTGGCTCTCTTTCTATCTCTTTGTCTATCTTTCTGTCCGTTTCTCGGACTGTATCTCTATCTCTTGCTCCTTTCTTTCTCTTCCTCTGTACCTTTCTCTTCTTCCCTCTCTCTTCTTTCTCTCCTTCCTCCCTTGCTTTTATCTTTTTTCTCTTTCCTTCCGTCCTTCCTTCTTCCTTCCTTCCTTTCTCTTGTTCTCTCTCTCCCCCCTTCGCCCTCCCTTCCTTCCTTCCTTCCTTCCTCCTTCCTTTCTTCCTCCCTCCCTCCCTCCCTCCTCTCTCTCTTTCTTTCTTCATCTATCTAGTATGAGCCCTGAGGATAACTGCGTTAGTCTCTGGGTATATAAGAATGAGCACCATAAGCCTGATCCCACCATCCTGAAGCCTGCAGTCTTGTGACTATAATACATATTTACCAGGGACACATGAATCATCGATGACAGTGGTGATAGGTACTAAGGGGGGAGATGGTGCTGTGACTGTAGCACAAGGGACCTAAGCACCTGGTCTAGGGAATCAGAGATGACTGTATGAGGAACTAAACTTAGAACTGGTATTTAAGGATGAGGAGGTGGAAAGAGTGAAGGGAGGAGGGAAGGAGGTTATGAGAATGGGCAATAATGTGGATCTGGGTCCATTCAAGAAACTGACCAGAGTGTGGCAAGAGAGGAGAAGAATAGAGACAAAAGGGGACAGTGAGGGAGTGGCCCACATAGCAGCCATGTTGGCAGTTTTATCCTTATCCTTATCCTAAAAGCCATGCGGAAATATAAGAGGGTTTTGAGCAGAGATTTAACTCATGGTTGACATTTTTATAAGATCCTGTGTTGCTGAAGGGTGAATAGATTGGAGCAGGTCAGTGTGGAAGCTGGGTGATTGAGGGATGGCTATGTTCTTCAACTTCTCTCATTAGAGCAAATACAGTCCTGGATGCCTGAATGCCAGATATTCAGGCATCCAGGACTCTATCCTTTGGTCTGACAGCATCACAGTGCAACCCTGGATAAGCCCTTTCCCATCTTGTGCCTTAGGTTTTTCTGTAAAACAAGGTAGACCAGATGTTTCTTCTGTAAAATGATATAGAGCCAATGGTTTCCAAGGCCCTGTCCACCTTCCTTGGTGATCCTGTGCTTTCTTGTGATGCTGCCAGTCTTTACCTCCTAGATGAAAACCTCCTTACCTATCACTCTCCTCACCTGCACCAACTCCCCCCACCATGATCCCCTTCTTTAAATTTTTAGAGTCAAGAGAGATAGTTAACCGTTGTGAAGCATTCAGTCTTTGGAACAGACTTCCTGAGTTTGCATCCTGATTTCTCTGGCTTATTACTCAGCTGTGCTTTCGTTTCCTCATGTATAGTTATTATACTTATCTCATAGTATTAGGAGGCTTGAATGAATCAATATGTGTAAATCATTTAAACAGTGCCTGAACCTAGTAAGCACTCAAAAAAATGTTACCTAATAAAACTCGTGGATGCTGTGATGTGCCATCTAGTGCGCCCTTCAGGACTGAGGTACTCATTTCCCCGAGATGGCAGGAGCACTGGCTACTGATGACTCATGGCTGTAACCCTCCCCAGTAATAGTCCTCAGCGGAAGGGAGCAGCCTTGCTCAAGGTTTCTGCCCCTTGCTGGGGCAGCCCCCATCGAATCACTGTTGAATGCACGGCTACAGAAGCCCAGTCCCCTTGCCTCAACAGAGATAGCTCTGAAGGGCTAGCCCATCTTTGGAGCTCCTTATGGGACCGACTAGAGCATCTCTTGCAGCTGCACCACAGCTCTACCTCTCTGTCTGCCCAGCTCTGCTTCCCTCACTGCTCTGCAGATGCTGTTCCTGGGAGTACTTCCCAATAAACATTCTGCATGCAGGTCTCCACTCAGAGTCCTTTTCCAGAGAACCTGGCCTACGACAATTATTGTGATGACCATTACGATTACCGTCACCATATCTGTAGCCCATGCAAACCTGCTTGCCTACCTGGTCCATTGGTCGAATTTCCAATGACGGCCATCGTTTAGACCTTGCTTCCCAGCCCTATGCTTAGCTCTGGAAGCTTATCTTCTTTTTTCTGAGAATCATTCCTGTTGTCTAGAAGTCTGCTGAGTGCCCAGAAGAAGCTAATTAGTGCTAATGGGTTGAATAAGTGTGTGGACGAGGGAGCTGGTGAATACTTGCTTTTTCCTAAACCGTTTGGGCTCCACTTGATTAATAAACCCAGGATATATGCCAGACAAAACATTGGAATAACTTCACAATATGGCCCTGAGCTGGGTAAACTGGGCCCTGGGCTTGAGTCTCCTATGGTGGGGTTTGCTTTCAGTATCAAGAAGAGAGAAATAAAGCTATTCTGGGCTCAGCTTAAAGAAGAGGAGCTCAAATAAAAGATTAAAGGTGTATTTCTCTTTATTTCGACAAGCTACTAAACCCTCAGGACCTTGGTTTCCTCATCTTCATAATGAGGATGAAAGTGTTGATATGAATAGTCAGTGAGTTAATTCATATGGAACTGTGGTTTTCCTTGGGTCCCACGCCAGACCTACTATGGAATCAGAAACTCTGGGATGGAAGCCAACAATCTGTGTTTTAACAAGTCCACCAGGAAACTGCAATGCGTGGTCAAGTTTGAGAAGCAGTGAGGCAGAGATCTTCCAGCAGAGCCTGACACTCAGAAGCTCACGAGGAATTAGATACCATTGTCATTTGTGTGGCAGAGCTCTGTAATGGGCGATGCACAGGAAATGTCACGCATTAAAGGATGTATTAGTATTCATTTCTACCTTCTGTGTGAGTATACGTTAGTTTAGGTTTATTAGGGCACAGAGGCTTAGATTCCTTGAAATCCGAGCTTCAGCAATTTACTGGATGATCTTAACCCAGGTGCTTCATCTAAGTCTCAATTTCCTTGTGTATAAAATTCACATCAGAACGAATGCTTTGTTAATGGTTTGAGATAATGGTTAACTTTTAAATCCACATAGCTCACTCCAGGTTTGCGACTGCTCCAGGTCTGAGACTGCTCCTAAGCTTGCTGTGTAGGTAATGAGATAACAGAATCCTTAACACAATGCCAGCTCCAAGTGACGGCACAGTAAATGGTGCCTGCGATCCTGTGCAAATCATGCCCTACCTCAGAGAGAAGAAGTAATGGAATAATTATCCTGCACGCATTTTTGTGTTTGCTAATAAAAGCAGATGTGCAACCCAGCTTATTGTATGAGAAGGAGGGAGTTCCTCATAAAATGGTACCCATCTGTGTCACAGGGGAATGAATGGTTATTTTCAAAATCTCACAGCTGTGAACTCTTCCACTTTTGAGCTTTTCTCATGCCCAGCCTCTCGGGCCACGTGTCCAGCTGGTGGAAGGGCTGACTTCTTGATAGAGGAGGAAGTTTGTGGTCCGAGAATGTCAGGAACACACTTTAGTGTAAAGTGACAAGAGAAACAACCCACAAGGAGTACTTGGACACACTAAGGATGCTGTTTATCCTCCTCGGGTTCGTTGCTTACTTTGTGTCCGTAAAATCTGTCTGGCATTCACATCCTGTTCCTCCACCTGGAGCAGGCATTCAGTTTTGTGTGCGTCAGAAAACATACAGACGGGAGGTTCTGACCAAATACACAGCCACTTAGGAAGGAATATGTCTCCTCACGTGGTTAGGTTAGGTTAGCCCTCTGGCCTTGGCAGACGTGGGTTCAAATCCTGGCCCTCTATTTGCTGATTGTACAACCTGGGGCACATTTCTTAACTTTTCCAAGTCTCATTCTTCTCGTTTGTAAAATGAGAAAACTCATTTAATGTATACGAGTAGTCAAGACAGCACATGACACCCACTCCGCTATTTTTAACTGTACTACCGGCAATGATGTTAGACCGTCCGGCGTGGATTTAAGGAGACAGATATTCGAATTACATAGGCACTCTTGTTTTTGCACTTTTTTTCTGCCCTGTCCATCCTCAGGTTAAATTGGGTTTGCGATAACTTCAGTCTCAAACCTGGAGTGAGCTAGATGGATTTAAAAGTTAACCGTTAACTCAAAGCCCTCCTGCATGACAATGACATATTTCCCCCCCCCCCCCAGCACTTCTAAATGCGCATATGTAGCTCTGACGTCAGTCGGCGGCGCCCTTTTTATTCCCTCCTTGACAGATTGTCACCCCCACCAACGGTGGTGGTCTTGGGGGCAGGGGAGGGGCACACGGCTGCCTCCTGTTCTCTCTGATAGATGTCCGGGCCACGGTCACACTGTGCCAGGTGTACAGGGATGCCGTGAATGTCAGCGAGCTGACAGCAAGTCCCATCGGCCATCGGCCTGTCTCCTGAACACCATGCTTTTTAGAGCTGGAGCTTCATTGTTCTGACAAGGAGACGACTTGCTTGGTGACTGGTAGAGCCTGGAGGCTGCTTCCTTGGGAGGTAACAGTCTTGGGCTCAGCCTAGGGTTGGGATGAGGTGTCAAAATAAGAGTCCCAAGTAGTTCAAGGACAAGTCTGGACTCCACTTTTTTGGAAAGCAGTAGTGGTACCCAAGACTGTGCATCGGGGGACGCTATCAAGGCCTTTCAAAATCAGGCTGGTCACTCTTTTCCAAGGGGAGACTCTGAAAACTCTTCCTGGGGCTCAATAAACCTGAGGGTCTGTTGACACAGAGCAAGATATACAGATGCCCATTTTGTGGAGACGAAGATGCGTAAGGCCTCGGGAAGACTCCTCAGTCTCTGGAGGAGACAGATAAGCAACTGCATACATGAACTAGAGTTTGGAGTCTGCACTAATAAAAGCACTGGAAGCATTTGGGAGAAAGAGGGGCTAATTCTTTATGGGGGAGGGATGATATGTCAGCAGAATCCTCACGGACAAATAGTTTTTCAGGTTGCCAGGAAACACAGCACAAAAGCCCAAGGGAAGTATGGAGTTGCAAGTACCCGGTAGGCAATGACAAGTGAGGAAGGAAGACAGGGCTGCATCACGTGGTCCCTGATCCGCCTGCGTGTGAGGGCGGCTTCACGAGACTCTTCCCCCTTTCCGTACTCTTGGCACAACTATTTGAATTTTATTCATAACTCTTTGAATAGATAAAACTGATGGATGAATGAGGTCTAAGATAATACCTAGTAGCAATTTTTTAAAAATTTAATTGTAAAATTCCAATTTTTCAAATTCTGTGAAATACATATGTATATATATGGATTTAAGCATGGGAATGTATGTGTTGCTTAATTTTTTAAAACCATGGTGCCAAGTGCCTTGCTCTCATTATTTTACGTGTGCTTACACCAACCCCATGTAGCATACACCATTATCATCAAGCCACTCCAGGTAGTATATACCATTATCATCAAGCCACTTTGAGATTCAGGACATGGAGGCTTGCGGAAGCGAAGCTCATGACCCGAAGCCACGTGGCTGGCAAAGATGGAGACAGAATTCACGCTCAGATGGGCCCTTCTCAAAGCCCGTGTTTTAAACCACGAAGGCAGGTCAGGAAACGAGGAAGGAGACGGCGGGATCCATCTGCTCAGGCTTTCTGCCTACTCAGCTATTATTGGAACATTGAAGCGACCTTGCTACAAGCTGTCTTTTCCAATGGTGTGTGGGGTCACACTGGCCTCTGAGGAACCAGGCGGGCAGTGGAAGAGCAGTAGTGAAGCTTGTGGGGCGGTGGCGGGCAGGGGAGTTGGTGGTGCTATGCACCAGGCCAGCTTAGACGGGTGGGTACCCTCCTCCCCCCGTTCTCCGGAGCCGTAACAGAAGGTCAATCCCAGTAGGGTTGCCAGATTTAGCAAAATACAGATTTTATCTGGCAATCCTTCCTTCCCAGGGGCCCCTGAGCCCTCCCACAAAAAGTTCTAAACCTTTCAGGGAACTAATTACACTAGTGAGGCTGAACTCCTGGATTTGAGATGATTAAGAGATGCATCCAGGCAGGAATGCATTAAGGAGGGCAAATATTTTAAGCCCCAAGAGAAGTGACTGAAAGGAGCCCTGTTCTCTAGAGCCCATCCCCGTGATGAGAAAGTGGCTACGTGCTCAATGCCAAGACTGGGACTCCCCTTCCCAGGGCGAAGCAGAGGGCAACTTTACTGCCACTAACCCCCTGCCCCATGCTGCTCAGGGCTCTTCCCCAGCCCCGCAGCCCCAGGACAAGGGAGGAGACAGGAGAGGAGACTTCCTCTGCCAGAAAGTACATGAGGCAGGTGGGGGACCCTATTCCTTCACCCCACAGACCTTTATTAAGCACGTACTATGTGCCAGGCAGCATGCTAGATGTCTAGAATACAGTGGTAAATAAGGGAGATAGGCACACAGCCGAAGATCAAACAAATGTATGCACGTATAGACATATTATATATATACACACACAGACATACATATACATATATATGCATATGCATATCTATTACAGGATATATACACGGAAAGGATCAAGATGCTATCATAGAGAATAAACAGGGAGGAAGACACACTGCAGATTGAATCATCAAAGATGACCTCACCGAGTGGGTGACATTTAAGCAGAAACAAGGTGGTAATTATGTGAAAAGCAAGAAAGAAGTCCACTGCAGGCTTAGGGAAACGGCGAACACCCGAGGCAGGAATTGCTGATGGTATTAACTCATTGGAAGAGGATTATTCTTGTCTAATCAGAGTTGCCTCGCTGAGATCTAACCTGTTACCCACTAGGCTTTGCGGCAGACGCCCCGGCTGCCCAGCCATACCCACCCCCTCCATCTCTGAGGTCAGCATGGTCCCAGTTCAGGCCAGCAGATTCCTGCAGCTCTCTGCCTGAGGTCATTTTTTCTGGTTTGCAACTTCGCCCTTGCTTGGGGCAAGGTGGAAGTGTCTGGGAGTTCACGCCCCCCAGAAGCATCCTCAGCAAATGAGTGACAGGACTTGCGGGGATAAATACCTGAGCTTCCTCCCCCAGGTGGGAGAATCAGCAGGTGTGTCCTACATGGCTCCTCAGAAGGTCCCCACTAGAGACGCGCTCCAGCTGTTCACTGCGGTGAGCCGTTTTATAGGTTCCTAGGCTTTCCTTCCTCTCCTGACTTAACTACCATACTCCTTCATCTTACTTCCTGGGATCAATTTCCAAATAAACCATATGCACACGAATCTTTATCCGAGGGTGTAGTTTGGGGGAAGCCCAAACCTTCTGAACAAGTTATTCATGACCAGCCAAAGATGAACTCAAGCATCCCTCCCCATCATTTCCTGCCCACCCACCTCGTCATCTCCAGCCATGCCCATCTGTCCATCTTCCCCTTGCAACCACGCACGTTTCAACCCTGCAGCCTTTGCTAGCTCCTCTTATTTCTCCTCCTGGAAAATTCCTATTCATCATTTAAATGTCACTTCCCTTTGGAAGCCTTTCTTGCCCTTTCATCTCTACACCCTCAACATTGTGAATATTTCCTAACCATTCAAAATAATGATGTTAAAGAATGTTTCACAGTTGTATTACTGATAATGCCTTCACCAGACTGCATTCATCCATTCATCCATCCATCCAACCATCCACCCATCACCCACCTCCACATGCCAGACACTAGCATGCTACAGTTGTCCTCGGGTCTTCCTGTCTACATCTTGAGGTCAGAGTGGGTCTTGGGCATCTCTCTGCTTCTAGCACATAGCACAGGGTCCATGTGGAGTGGGTGCTGGACAATTGTTGGATCAAATTAAATTGATGAACTTCACCTGTTCCAGGCAGACAGCATCTGTGCAATGATAGTGAGGTTCTTGATTACACAGAGAAGGATACATTTATTAAGTATGTGGAATTAACAGATGAGTATGTTATCAAATTTGAACCACACGTAGACACCATTTCATTCCTTAAGATAGCTTGCAAGCTATTAAGTCAGGAGCCATGTTTGATTTCCCAATACCAACATGTATTCTTCAAAGCCAAAATGACCATCGGCAGGCTCTACTTTATCAGTCTGTGGACCACAAGGTCTGGAATTCCTGCGTTGCCTCCCAGATCTTCTCTTTAGAACTATACTAAGCTGTTTGACCTTATAATTTATACTGGTAGGGTTGCCATATAAAATACAGGATGTAACCCTACCTACTGGCAATGTCTGGCATGGACATGTATACACTACCAAACGTAAAATGGATAGCTGGTGGGAAGCAGCCGCATAGCACAGGGAGATCAGCTCGGTGCTTTGTGACCACCTAGAGGGGTGGGATAGGGAAGGTGGGAGGGAGGGAGACGCAAGAGAGAAGAGATATGGGAACATATGTATATATATGACTGATTCACTTTGTTATAAAGCAGAAACTAACACACCATTGTAAAGCAATTATACTCCAATAAAGATGTAAAATAAATAAATAAATAAATAAAAAGAAATAATCAAGGAGACAGTCAAACAGGCGGCCAGTCCGTATTCAAACATTGAGCATCTATTGTCTGTCTAACAATGTGCTAGACACAAAATACTCAGTAGCAGATAAAACAGCTTTAGACCCTGCCGCCTGAAACTCACAGTCAAAGATCTACGCTCAAAGATGTTCACTGAAATATGGCATATAATAGTACAGCATTATAATTTCCTCTAAGATAGGGATTCGGTAAAAGGAATTATAGTATATCACACAACAGAATATTCCCCAGCCATTCGAAATAATGATGTTAAAGAATGTTTCACAACCCATGAACGTGTTCACAATGTAAGCTTAGAAAGAAAAAAAATAATCAGGGTACATAGTGGGTTATTTGGTGTGATTCCAACTCTGTGGACAACCAAATATTGATCTATACGTGTCAGAAAACTACTGGAACAAAAGGAGCCAAAGTATGTAGTGTCTTTATCTCTGAGGTATGGCACGATGGTTGACATGTTTATCATTTTCTGTATCTTCCCCGTTTCATTCTTTACAAGGGACACGAACATGTGTTGCTTTATAGTAATATATTTTTTAAAGAGCTCAGTAAAGATCAGAGTAGACCTTCCACTGCACAACGTGCAACTGCATTCTCTCATCTGTCGAGAGAGCTTACTAATGTGATCAGCTTGTGCTATGCTTCAGGAAGTAATAGCTTCGGTCTTTTCCAGAGCTTTTTGGGAATGAGGAAGCGGTTAGGAAACTCTGGGCCTGTGAGTGCTGTACTTGTATGAGCTCTTTCATTGACTGCAGCCTGTAAATATTTAGTGGCCAGAAGCCGTGGGTGCTGGAGAGGCGGCAGGGGGCCAAAAGCCAAACGTTCCCCTGCTCCCGTTGTCCCCCAGGCTTCCCTCGTGTAAACCTGCAGCCCTTGATGGTGCTGTCCTACTGCTGGACCAGTGACGCACCTGAGACCTTGGCAGTGAGCCACCCGTGTGTACAGTTGAATTTTGCTGCAGCTGAGGCTACATATCCTGTATCCATCAGAGTGTGGACACAAGAGAGCTCTGACATTCACCACAGCACGTGACACGACTTGCTGTGAGTGACAGGAGCAGCTTAAATTGAACCTGTTGCCTAAGGAAGATCTCCTATTTACTGGGCCATGAAAGAAATTTGTCTCATGCATACATGTGAAAAGAGCCTGGTCAGGCCACTTGAGTCAGCTGGTGAAACCAAGGAAACGGTGGAATGACCGTCACTGCCCTTACGGAGACTATGAGATATTGCTGTGCTGTGGTTGTGAATAGCCATGTCATCCTCCCTACCTTTTTAGCGTTATCTTGATCTTTTTGATCCATTCAAGTATACTACTCAAAATTCTGTTTTATGAAAGTAGGCTGCAAACACAGAAATATCTAGAACTGCTAGTGCTCAACTGGAGGGAGATGGTCCCACTTTGCCACACTGAAGAGGATTTTCACCCTACAGGCCATTGTCCACTGGACCATAGTTTCATCTGCCAAAAAGAAGGGTTAAACAGATTGAACATGGTCGGGCTGGAAAAAAGAAGACTCAGGGTGCGGGAGCAATCTTGGAACTCTCAACAGAGTAGTAAGAAGGAGTGTGAGACACACAAGTCTATTGCTTAGTGTGTCATACCTCCTAGGAGCAAACTCTACAGGGGGACCACCCAGAACAATACAAATAAACCCTTCAGAGCCATCACAGTTGCCCCCAGATAGAACGGGCTAACTTGGGAGGTAATGAACCTCTGTCTCCATTTCATGAGTTTTCATCCTGGAAATATACAGGAGGGAGCTGGGTTAGGCTTCCTACACCAGGTAGGAGGATGGAGCGAATGATTCAGGAAGATTTTTAGCTCTTAAAGTCTCCAAAGCTCCTCAGGTTGCTGCCTTCTTGTCCCAATGTGTCGCTGCCTGGTCGGAGATGCTGCAGAAATAGGAGACGAAGTCCTTAACTACCATACTAGCTGGTGCCAGACAGGATGCCCAGCCCCTTACAGGGTCACAGCCTTCACTCCTCACACCTGCCTTGAGGAGGACACCACTACCACACATGCATGAGAGATTCGGGTTCTGAGCACTCACGGGACTTGCGCAATTCCAGATGGCTAGTGAGTGTGGTCAGGGGTACTCCCCAGGTGGTCTGTGTCCAGAGTCAGTGCATGGCACTGATTTATGTCATGGCACATACATTTTCACTGAATAGAACAATACATAAACATGTAAAATTTATGGGACAGGAAAAGGATACCACAAAAGGAACAGGGTATTCCCTTACTGAGAAGTGTCAAAGGAGGAAAAAAATGCGAAGAGATTTTCATTCATTCATTCATCCATTACCACATTTTAAGAACACTTTCTGCACGCCTGTTGCTGTGCCGGGGGCTCCAGATAAAGAGGTGATTCAAGGCATGGTGTTGGAGCTGGTGGTGTCAGTGTCTAACCAAGGGAGATGGCTTGATAAATAATATTAAGAGTGAAATAACTGTACACTTGTTGCCTTTACAAAGAAAGTCAGTGACCTTTGAAACGCAGGACAAAGATTTGGGAAGTGAGCTGCTCTTTTTTTAAAGAGAGCAGGTCTGAGGATGGAGAGGTAGAAAAGGTCGAGCAGACGGGGCTAAACATCCCCGTGGGAATTCTTCTCTGGAGACGCCACACTTCTGCTCCCTACAGGACCGCATGTGAAGCATCCCATGCCACCCTCCAGCTGGGATGGGCTCTGCACCACAGCCTGGTTCAGAACCTCAGCCGAGGGATCTGAAATCACAGAAAGGGTCCAGATGTCTGATCCCTGAGAGCTGGCAGGGGGGGCAGGGATTTGAGGGTCTGAGTGTTTCGTAGCCAGGGCAGGGCATTTCCTGTGAAGTTGCCGATCATATCCGAGGGTGCTGAAACCAAGGTCAGGCTCTTGGTTCTGTCACGAGGCCTGATTAACGAGGCACCTGCAACAAACAGGGACGCGCAGCCGAAGGCGCGCAGCCAGACTGCTGAGCTGCGAGTCACCACCCCAAGCAGGGAAACCTGCTGCCTGCCAGGCACCGTTACACGTCGGCTTCACAGATCCCCGTGGTTATGGTGCAGACAGTGCAGTAGAAGGGCAAGGAAGTGAGCTTGTACTGCCTGAGCCCCTGCTCGGTGCTTGGCGCCATGCGGAGCTTTCTCTCTCCGTGTCTGTTTAGCACATATAGGTAGGTATTATCATCCCAACGTTAGAGATCAGGCTGCCAGTTGAGAATAACTGGGCTATAGCCCCCCAGGTGGTGAGTGGTAGATCAAGGGTCAAAATCCAAGTCTCACGGATGCCTGTCCGTTTGCCCTCCTCTCCCAGCCACCCTATTTGTTCCTTTCCGTGACTTGATATTAGGGTGGCCACACAGTAATAGGTGTGGGCGCTCAGTCTGCCCAGGGCACTTCTACTTTATGCGTGTTGAGTGAGCAAAGTTAATAATAGCATCCCACCCCCCGCTCTCAAAGCGTATCCCAATTTAGATGGTAAATTATACGCTCAGCCTACCTAACAAGTTTTTGGTTGAAATAGACGCATTTATCAAAACCACAGCTCCAAACTGTGAGTACAAGTTGTAATTTGGCTGGAAACGTGCATCCGGCATCCCACTGTGCAAAAGTAATCATCCAGGAAACATATCCAGGTTCACCGCATGGAAGGCAGCCAGCCTGGAAGTGGCTCTGACCCACCACGATTTACAGTCCTGGGAAGGGGCCTTTGCCACCTGGTAACCTGGACTGGCTCCCTGGCCAAGATTCCAGCCACGTGGTTCCTGGAGTCCAGTTCTTAGGCAGTGTGGGAGGCTCTGGGCTCTGGCTTGTCCTGTGGCCACCCGTGGTCTCTGTTGGAAAATAGTCCCGATGAAAGACACAGACTGAGTATGATTCCCACGAGGGCTGGTTAGCAGAGTTACCATGTGCAGTTGGGCGGGCTGTACACTGCACAAAAGCACTCAACCCCTGGGGCAAACGCGAGGGATGCTGTTTTGTATTCCTTTCTGAGACGGTCAGTCAGATGCGGCCACAGGAGGGGACAGAGGAAGGCTCAGGAAAACGAAGGGTATTATACTCTGCAGCCCTAGAGGCAGGAGGCACACCATGTAGGGCCACCTGGGAAGGAAGCCAGGGCGCTCAGCAGGCACAAGACAGGAGCTGGGGGCGGTACTTAGGCTCTGACCTTTATTGGGGTTTCTGTGGGAAAGGCAAGGCAGGGCAGGGTGGACAGACAGCTGAGGATTGGCGATTCTGAATAATTTCAGTGGTGGTTGGGCTATAGGGACCGTCTCTACATGCCTGGTACCCGGCCCTGGGAGGGATAAGGCAGAAGGGTGTTGCCTCCAGGAGTGAACGGACCAGATGGAGGAGGGAGGGCTCTGGATTACTTAGTTTGTGCGTCACAGATTGCCAGTCGCTCCCGGGGGAGCCCTTTGTTACTGAATTGGTGAGCCCAGGGAGGGACTGTCTCTCCCCAGCCAGAAAGGTTCTTAAGATGTCAAAACATCATATGATACAGAGAAAACTTAAAATATTTACAATACACATGCCCACACTCTGGTTGCCAAGACTCACAGCTGTGCCTGCCGGGAGGTAGGGGAGAGGGGAGTGGTGACCCTGAATTGAACCCTTCTACCTCGGCTCCCTGCCCTGCAGTTGACAATCATTAAGTCCCAGAGCACCTGGGGAAAAGCTGCTTGACCTGGAACCAGGAGGCGGAAGTTCGTAACACAGCATGCACGTTCTTGAGGGTAAGAATTGCAGAAGGGCCCTAAAATTTACTGGGCTTCTGCTCTCTGCCTGGCACTGGACTGAGTACTGTAGTCTGGCTGCATGTGAACTTCAACACTTTGGCGTCCTTAGCCCTTTCTCCATTTTATAAATGAGACCACTGAGACGCAGAGAGGTGAAATATCTTTCCAAAGTCACACAGCCCATCCGTGGGGTAGCGAGGTTTCCAATTCAGGTTTGCCCGACTCAAAAGATGCTCAACATTACTGACCATCAGGGAAATTCAAATCAAAACCGCAATGAGATAAGACCTCACACCTGTTGGATGGTTATTATCAAAAAGACAAAAGATAACGAGTGTCGGCAAGAAGGTGGAGAGGGGCTTCCCTGGTGGTGCAGTGGTTAAGAATCCGCCTGCCAGTGCAAGCGACACAGGTTCGATCCCTGGTCTAGGAAGATCCCACATGCCGCGGAGCAACTAAGCCCGTGCACCACAGCTACTAAGCCTGGGCTCTAGAGCCTGCAAGCCACAACCACTGAGCCCGTGTGCCACAACTACTGAAGCCCACATGCCTAGAGCCCGTGCTCCACAACAAGAGTAGCCACCACGATGAGAAGCCCGTGCACCGCAATGAAGAGTAGCCCCTGCTTGCTGCAACCAGAGAAAGCCCACGCGTAGCAACGAAGACCCAATGCAGCCAAAAGGTAAATAAATTAAAATTTTTTAAAAAAGGAAGGTGGAGAAAAGGGAATCCTTGTACACTGTTGGTGGGAATGTAAATTGTTGTAGCCGCGGTGGAAAACAGTATGGAGTTTCCTCAAAAAATTAAAAATTTCACTACCATATGATCTAGCAATCGCACTTCTGGGTATACATAAATGAACTGAAATCAAGATCTTGAGGAGATATCTGTACCCCTATGCTCATTGCAGCATTACTTACAATAGCCAAGACATCGAAACAACCTAAATGTCCATTGACAGGTGAATGGCTGAACAGAATGTGGTATAGGTGATGAAATATTCTGCCTTAAAAAAAAAGAAGGAAATCCTGCCCTTTGCTACAACACGGATGAACTTGGAGGACAGTACACTAAGTAAAATAAGCCAGACACAGAAGAACAAACACTGCCTGATCTCGCTTCTATCAGGAATCTAAAATAGTCAAACTCAATAGAAGCAGGGAGTAGGATGGTGGTTACAAGGGGCTGGGGGCAGGGTGGAGAATGGGGGAGGTGCTAGTCAAAGGGGCAGAGTTTAGTTATACAGGATGATTAAGTCTTCCAGATCCACTGTACAGCACAGTGCCCAGAGCTAACAATACTTACAAACTTATGAAGAGGGAAGATTTACGTCAAATTTCATCACCAAAAAATAAAAAAAAAATAGAGGGAAGGAAGAACTTTAGAGGTGATGGTTGAGTTTATGGTGATGTGTTCATGGGTGTGTACTTAGCTTAAAATTCATCAAGATGTATTCATTGAGTACGTACAGCCTTCTTCTGTACCAGTCACACCTCGATTTTTACAAAAAGTCCATGTTCTCCTCTCCCTGTATGTTGAGCTGTCTTGTGTGGGACCCCCAGAGATGCTGTGCTCTGTTCATATGAACAGGCCCTTCCTGTTCGTATGAGCAACTCAAGGTGTGAGGGGCTGAAACGGTGGAAGGAGGGTAAGGACTCAGTTTCTCTACTCCTGTCTGTCCGAGGCTCTGCTGGGGCCAGGCTGCTTTGGTCTTCTGAACGAGGGGCCCCCTACAGGCTATTTCCTGAGACCCCACCTGAGCTGCTCTCCCGCCCCTGTCTTGGAGCTGCCTCTCCAACAAAAATGCACCACGTTGTTTGACCCTCAAACATTCCATGAAGTGAAACCAGACTGTCTACCCTCTTGGCCAGAGCAGAAGGCTGAGCTGTCACCGGTCCATCACCCCAGGAGGCCCCAGTGCTCACGGGACCATGTCCTAGGAGAAACTTTGGGAATGCGAAAGTCACCTCCCTCCTACCCTCTGTCCCAAAGCTGCCTGTCGTGCTCGGTGATGACCTGTCCTTATGAAACCCAGCTGTGCTGAGACCAAGTGTTTTAGGCACCAAGTGGGGAGCTGGGCTCATGATGGGCCGTGGGACTCATTCTGACCAAATCCCTTCATGAACATGTCCCTCTGTCCCCCCAGGTGGCCAGATTCTTGGAAGCAGGACTCTGCCAATAGGTTGCATGGGTGGGAGGGGCAAAAGCAGGGCAGACGCCCACCCCAGCCCAGCTTGGGAGCGCCTGCAAACTGCCTTAGGAGGACCCAGTGCCACCATCTAACTGTAATTAGTCTCTGGGGGCTCTTTGAGAAATATATTTCTATGCCCAAACCTGATTCATCCCAACATTCTTTCTATATTCTTCCCTTAGTTATTACCCACATCTGACCCTTCTCCCCGCTCCATGTCTATAGTGGAAGGGAAAAACAAGAAAATACTTACTCTTGGTGAGCACATACATTTCCCGCCCCCTCCCCATTCATTGATGTAACGTTGTAACTGCCCAAGGAATGTGGGGCAGACCTTGTCTGCATCCAAGCAAGGGATAAAGCAAAGAAGCTGCTGGACCTTCCTTCCAAGCCTCCCCTTCTAGAAAGGGCACATATACCCAGTCCCAGCCCTCAGTCGCCCTCTGACACTGTGAGTCCTCTTTGACTACCTGGCTCTTTGCTCATCAAACTTCTGTCATTTCTGCTACTTCATCCATTCAACACGTAGCTACTGAGACCTACGTAGGGGGACTCACTGCTGTGGATAAAGGCAAATAAGATGTGGTCCTCCCCTTAAGGAGCTGACAGGCTAGTGGGAGACACAAAAGAAAGAGATTTTTAAAAAGGAGGAGAGAGAGATGGAGAAGGAGGAAGAGGAGGGAAGAGGAGAGAGGAGAGAAGAAGAACCACAGCACGGTGTGAAAGATGGTTGAGAAATGATATGTGTGAGTTTTAGGGCAAAGCAGGAGATATTAACTCCTCTGAGGATATCCAGGAAAGCTTCCTGGAAGAGGTGGCCTTGGAAGCCTGCTTACTGAGCACCTGCTCTGAGTCTCTGGTGAATCACATCACATGTGTTACCTCCTTTGACCCACATTTGACCTTGTGGAGTAGATGTTACCATCCCTGACTTAGAGAAGAAGAATCTGCCACTCAGCCAGCTTACGTGGCAGTAAGTGGTCTGGCATCTGAGAGCTGTAGCTTGCTCTACAACCTCGGATGGGTCTCATTTCTATTTAATTGTTTTGATGTCAGAACAGAGAACTTGGGCTTAGTGACAAGGAGACTCGGGTTTAAATCCCATCAGTTCCCACTGCTAGTACTTAGCTTTTCTGAGCCTCGGTTTCCAATGACCAGCAGGATAACCTTGATCTTTCTGAGCCTTCATTTCTGAGCCTGTCTTCATGATGGGAGTATGATGTTGGCAGAATAAAATGAGATATATGTAAGGTGTCTGGCACAGTGCTTGACGAAGAGCAACTGGCCAGTAAGAGATGGTTCCCCTTCCGTCTCTTCTCTTAGTCTCCAGACCCTCTACTGTTCTGTAGCTTGAGGCAGTGGTTAAGATTGTGGACCCTAGAGCCAGGGGATGTTGTTTCAAATCTAGTTTCTGTTGTTGCTGTATGACTTTGGGCGGTTACATAACTTCTCTGTGCCTCAGTTCATTCTTCTGGAAAACAAGGATGAAAGAGTACCCTCTTCATGGAGGTCGGGATGCAGATCGAATGAGCTGGTATTTGCAGAGCGTGGAGAACCCTGCCCAGCACACAGGAAGTTCTGTGCAGATGACATTGGATAAATAAATCTATACTCTTCACCACCTAGCCCTACCGCTTCTCACCTGAGAGCCTCTGCAGTGAGCTTGGTGCAGCCTGAGCAGAGGAAAAGTTTAAATATTCACCTTGCAGACAACTGGTGGGCAGAGCTGAGAATGGCTGGGAAACCTGGGTGTTCCGCAGCCTCGCCGAGGCCCTGGGAGCAGGGAGGCTGAACGTCTCCAGGCATCCAGAGCTTCCGATCCTGCTATCAAGGGTGGGGGATTATTTTCTCTTCCTGCATCTCTGATTCACAGAAGACTGTTAGTCATACCCTCACCTACGGGATCCCACGTACTAAACCCATAGGCTCTGATGTCAACCTCGACTCAGAAAGGAGGAAGTGGATTATGGTCAAGGCCATAACTGACCAAATTAGAAGAAGGAAATTTTTAGAGCGCTGGCTCTCAGCAGAGGCTGCACGTTAGAATTACCCAGGGAGCTTATAAAATATATACTAATAACCAGACCCCACCCTGGTTTGAAATAAAACATGTGATATTAAGAGAGGCTGAGCATCCCAGGGGCCTCAGCCTCTGCATCGCGGGGAGTGGAGTGGCGCCATGAAGGATGAACTACATCAGTGGTTTCTCAGCTTGAGCTGCATCAGGGTCTGCTGGAAGGCTTGAACTCCGAGTACCGGGCTCCACCCCCAGAGGTTCTGATTCTTCAGGTCTGGGGTGGGGCCTGAGAACCTGCATGTCTAACAGGTCTCCAGAGGAGGTGACGCTGCTGGTGCTGGCAGCTCATATGGAGAAGCACTGAGCTGTATAATAGATAAAATCAATCAACGGAAGATATTATCTGCCAAGGCTTCCCAAAAAATGTGTCTACGGCTTTTTTGGATTAAAAAAAAAAAAAATCCACACTGACACCTTGAGCAATTGAAGAATGCCAGTCTCAATCAATCTTCACTTTTTTCCTCCTTCTCTCTCTCCTCCCTCAGTCACCGTCCCCTGAAGCTTCTCACTGTTGAGAGTCTCAGCACATGCATGTTACAGAGTGTCATGCGTGGTTCAAGAGTTTTGCAGCGACAAACGAGATAGAGAAAAAGAGGCGCTGACTGCTTCTGAGAGTGTACTAGAGGAAAACATGGAATGTTCTCTGATGCCTTTGGTGGCGGGTCACGTGGATCGGCCCACACAGTGGGATGTGAACTTCCCCCTCTTACAACAATTGAGTCAACTGAATTGTTGAGCAGGCAAATGACAGCACTGATCTGGGGAAAAAGAAAAATTTCTAAACCTGTGTCTGAATCCCAGCGTGGGAGTTTGTATTGTCATAAGAAAGGCATACGGAGGGCTCAGGTAGCCTGTACTAGATTTTGTGATAACATTCATTTAGCTCTCCTAGTCCAAGGGCCTCTCTACCTTGATGAAGATGAAAAAGTAAACTGACAGTTCTTTGGAGGAAAACAACCTGACCTCACCATTTCCTCCAGGCGTCTTCTCTAGATATCCCCAAGCTCCTTCTCTTACATTCTTTGACTGCTAGAATAGTTTGTGGTTTCTAGGAGCTGTTTAAATGTGAAAACAGCTCTTGGGAGAGGTAAACCTAATTTTTTTTTATAAGTGATTTCGGAAATGGTCAAGTTCTCAATCGAAAATTCCATTTTTCACTAAATGTAGGGAAATGTGTAAACTCTCATTCTCTTTGGGAGGCTTTTCAAATAGATTTTCTTTAGACCAGCTAAGAACCAGCCCATGTGACCTAGAAATCGTGGAACTGGAGCGACCACGGGGATCATCAAGTTCAAGTTCCCATTTCATCTAGTCTCTCTCCCCAGCGCATCGTCCACATGCCCTTGAGTGCATGCCCCTTATTTTCTGCATATTTGCAAGACTGCAGCGCACCAATGGGGTCTTATCCCAGTGGTTCAGTGGTTGGAATTGGCATTCTCACCCTATTGGTTTAGGTGTATGACTGTACTTTTAATAGTATATTTATTTTCTAAATATCTGTTGCCTCTAGGGGAATGCAAGCTCCAAAATGATAGGGACTGTCTATAACTTGTTCACCTTTATCTTTCCAGGACCTCTCATAGTGTCTAATCTATTTGCGGCAGTCATGAAATAGCCCTATAATGATGGAATGAATGACAATGAAGTGACAGAGAGACTGAGATGATAAGGATGACTAGGAATCAACCAGAAGACAAGGGAGAGGGCTGCAGGCTGTGAAACCTGCATGTGTGCCAATGTCCTGTGGTGAGAGGGGGTGGCATTTAGGAAGGACTAAGCATTTTTCCATATGCTCAGTCCTTCCAAAGCTAGAGTTCTGGTATATGATGACAAACAAGGCTGAGGAGGTAGAGAATATCTGTATCATAGAGGTCCTTTTTTTTTTTTAATATTTATTTATTTATTTGGCTGCTCTGGGTCTTAGATGCGGCACGTGGGATCTTAGTTGTGGCATACATGCAGGATCTAGTTCCCTGACCAGGGATGGAATTGGGACCAGGCCCCTGCATTGGGAACACGGAGTCCCAACCGCTGGACCACCAGGGAAGTCCCACAGAGGCCCTTTTAAGCCATCCTTTCTTTGTCTCCTGTTTCCTTGAGTCTCTGATGCTGAAGCCTGAATCTCGGTGCCCTGATAGGAGCATCTATCCTGAATTCCCACTTAGTGGGTAACCAGAATTTCAACCAGTCTCAGTCCTAATTCCAGAGCAGTCGTGTTATAAACTGCCAGTTAATGAGTACTGAGTATGTACCAGACAGTGCACTAAGTCTCTTATATAAATGTATCTGCTCCTCTAATTGTTTGTCTACTGTGCCCAGGTTTTCTGGAATAGGATCTTGCTTTGAACTGCCAGTCTACTGATAAGAGTCCAATTTCAGGGACCCCCAAACAACTCCCTTCTAACTATTGGCCCTGCATTTCCTACTGTCTGTGCTCTGCTTGAGGGGACCCCAGGCCCTGGAATTGGGGCTGAGTTGGTTGAAATTTGTTCACCCATCTAAACTGAGACAAAGCCATCTGGGGTGGATCGATGAAGCCTTCCATGTTGATGTCAAGGACCCATGGTTTTCTCTAAGATTTCCATGTCAGCAACTTGAGTGCTTAGTGGGATGGACAAAAAGACTAATAGCAGAGTGGCCGTGGAGTCAGGGACAGCTGGTCTGACCCCAGGTTTATCACTTACAAGGTACATAACCTTGGACAGGTTCCTTTCCCTCTCTGAATCCCCATTTTCAGGTATAAAAGGGAAACAAAAAAAATGTATTCCAAAAGTGGTCTAAGGGTGTAAGGAAGCACTTTCACCCAGTACCTGGCACATGGTGAGAGGCAGGAACCACAGATGCTGTTACTGCCGCACTGTTAGATGCAGGGAAGGGAGGGAGAGCCTTGCTGCCGAGCTCTTACATTCTACAGAGGGAAGGGAAAATCAGTTAAAAACAAGTAGGGCTTCCCTGGTGGCGCAGTGGTTGAGAGTCTGCCTGCTGATGTAGGGGACACTGGTTCGTTCCCCGGTCCAGGAAGGTCCCACATGCCGCGGAGCGGCTGGGCCCGTCAGCCATGGCCGCTGAGCCTGCGTGTCTGGAGCCTGTGCTCCGCAACGGGAGAGACCACAACAGTGAGAGGCCCGCGTACCACAAAAAACAAACAAACAAAAAACAAATACATGCAAATCTCCATTTACTGCTGTTGCTGGGAGACTGGATTGTCTTGTTCATTTTATGTTCTGGGTCTGCAGGTAAATTGCAGAATCCTTTTTATTGAAAATTCACTCCTTCTTCCAAGTCTTTACTGAGTCCATGCTATTTGCTAGGCACGTGGGAGAAATGAGGCTAACTTAGATGCTGATCTTACATTCACCTTGGGACGTGGAGAACGGAGGGTACAGATTTTCTATAAATGTGAGGGCTGGCACTTCTCTGCTTAAATACAGAATGCTGAGCGTTATTCACTTTAGAAATCACTGAGGATCTTGCAAGGGCCTCTCACTGCCTGAGTGAATTATTTAAGAACTAAAAGAGCGGGTAGGGATGCTGTAGATAGATATGTGCTGAACTGGTGTTTACTACCCATCATTATTTATATAATAATACGAATTATGATAGAATTTTACATATACTACTTGTATATTATGCTAGTTATATGTGCATGTATATTACATATGCACATATAATAATAATGATTTATTATTATACTAATTATATAGTGCGAATGGAATACTATATGCTAGGTATTATTATATATGCATATATAATACTAATTGTACATATACACATATAATGCATATCATAGGTTACTCTAATTATATATACATAATTGTTCTAACTATATATACAGTTGTCCCTCGGTACCCACAGGGTGGTAGTGCCCAAGACCACCCCCTTCCCCCCACAGATACCAAAATCCAAGGACGCTCAAGTCCTTGGTGTAGTATTTACATACAACCTATGCACATCCTCCCGTATACTTTAAATCATCTCAAGATCACTTATAATACCTAATACAATGTAAATTCCACATAAATAGTTGCCAGCATGTGGCAAATTAAAGTTTTGCTTTAGGGAACTTTCTGGAATTTTTTTTTTCCTACTTTCGAACCATGGTTGGTTGACTCCACGGATGCAGAATCCATGCATACGGAGGGCCAACTATAATTATAATATATACTACATTTATGTATTATATATCACATATAATGTTCATATATATTACATAATAATTTAAATATGTAAGTAACCCAGTTACTTATATCATTTCATTTTACTACCACATGTATCTTTCTCTTTAAAACGGAAATGGTAAAATTCTGCTTGGGCCAGAGACTAGATATGCTCATTAAACCTATGCTTTATTCCCACTCTGCAAAGCTAAAGAACGTAGAAATCTGCGAAATGACGAGGGGCTTCCCCATTACACCAAACCCCTCTCGTTTCTCACGCATCTGTTCAACAAGGTTTACCAAACATCTGCTCCGTGCCAGACTCTGCCCTCCGCGCTGGGGTCTGGAGCCACGTGCGGCACCGTCTCTGACCCCCTGGAGCTCACAGACGGGTCAGGGAGCAGCCCCCGCAGGCCGTGGTGGCCACTGTCCTGGAGGAAGGTCAATGGTGGCACAACAAGAGGCAAGAGACTCTGCCTGGGATGCTGGGAAAGATTTCTAGAAGACGATATGCCTCAGGGGGAGTGGCTGTGATCTGCAGAAGACACTGGAAGGCCAGGCCATGACAGGAAGGGGAAGGTGTGTGGGAAAACCAGCACTGCTGCAAAATAGCATGAGATGTTCTGGAGAGTAGGCAGTGGACATGCTTCCACTGCTGATATCGCCATAATAATGTGAAGAAAAAAGTAACAGGAGTCCCAGTAGCAATGATAGCAAGTGTTTATTAAACATTCACTATTCTAAGCCCGTGGATGCATAATGTCGTATAATCCCACAACAATCTTCGTGTTCATATAGTATTGTGTATAATGCATATTAAGACAAGTGATCAGAGGAGCTGATACTTTACTCAAGGTCACTCAGCTGGTGAGTACAGCACATCAAGGTCTACCACATCGTACCCTAATGACCTTGGCCCAGGTCCCTAACCTCCGTAAACCTCAGCTCCTTCCTCAGTAAAATAAGGTTGAAGGCTCATTCTGAGAACGCTATGGGACGAGGGTCATGACCAATGTCAGTGATGGCTCACGTCTGTGTGTTAGGGAGTGGATATTGGAAAAGTGGAGGGCAATCATGTTAGTGAGGTAGACTGGGTCAGATCCCAGAGGGCTGGCCTTGTGCCGTCAAGTAAAGGGTGTGCATTTCATTCTGAAGGCCATGACAGGCACTGGGAAGCTTTGAAACACATAATGAAATGCTCAGTGTTGTGTTTGAGAAAAATCACTCTGAAGTGCATGTGGAAACAGCCAGGCTGGTTAGAAAGGTGTTGTCGTAATCCAGGGGAGGAAGTGACAGTCCCAAGAGATGTTGAGTGGAAACAACAAAGGTGCTAATTGGATGTGGGAAGAGGGAGGAAGAGGGGTCCAGGATGACCCCCAGATTCCTGGCTTTAGCGATGAGTGAGTGGTGCAGTTCCATCCACCGAGGCAGCAAATGCAGTGAGAGGAGTGTTATGGGTTGAATTGTGTCCCCCCACCCTCATCCAATTCATAAGTTGAAATCCTAAACCCCAGCACCTCAAAATAGGCCCTTATTTGGAGGTAGGGTCTTCACAGAGGTCAAGTTAAATGAGGTCATGAGGGTGAGCGCTAATCCAATATAACTGGTGTCCTTACAAGAATGGGAAATGTGGACGCAGACTGGCATAGAGGAAAGACCAATGCAAAGAGACCTAGGGAGAACACCACCACCTACAAGCCAGGGAGGGATGCCTGGATCAGATCCCTCCCTCACAGCCATTAGAAGGAGCCAACCCTGCTGATACCTTGATTTCAGACCTCTAGCCTCCAGAACTGTGAAACAATAAAGTTCTGGTTTTTAAGCTGCCCAGTTTGCGGTACTTTGTTCTGGCAGCCCTAGCAAGCTAATATGAGGAGTAACTCACTTGGAGATAGCCATGAGTTACGTTTTGGATGAGTTGAATTTGATGTGTGGTTTCTGGAGAGCCAGGTGAAGACAGATGCCAAAATGGTACTTCAGTACACAAGTCTGAGACTCGGTGGGACTAGAGATAGAGATTAAGATGTATCAGGCATCTCTGCTGCTCCAGCATCTACAGCACAGTGTGATGAGGTAGCACATAGTAGGAATTTGAATTACATAATAATTTAAATATGTAAGTAACCCAGTTACTTATATCATTTAAGTAAGGAGTTGAAAAGTAGTTGAGTGGATAAACGTCAGGTTTGCTTAAGGACAGAGGAGGGGCCACATGGCTATGAGGACCAGTTCTAAGCTCCCACGCCAGAACTAACAAGGTTAGCTCAAGCCCTGTCGAATTTCTGAGGATCGTCATGGTGGTTGATGATATTTACACTCACTAGGAAGGAGAGTCCCTTTTTTTGTTCTTCAAAATCAGGGGATAAAAAATTTAACCAAATACCAAAGCTCTTCTTAGAACAGAGAACTATAGCCTGTCTGGAGTCTCAGGTTCACGCCCATGTTCTGAAATATTGACCTCCAAGTGAGTGTGTCAGTAATGTGTCTATTTTAGGCAGCAACTTAAAAGTCTGCTTAGCTTTAAATGCCAAAATAAGTAGACAGTACGCATGGCATAATAGAAAACAGCAGTAGCTGGAAGTCAGGAGACCTTGCTTTGAATCTCAGGTCTGCCTCTGAAGAATTGGGTTACCTTAACCTTTCAGAGTCCCCTCTCCCTGGTCTATAAAACAATAAGGAGGGGGTAATTGGATGATCTTGCAACTCTGACATTCTCTGATTCTCTCAATATTGCCTCTAATAGCAAATGTTGGGAAAAATCACGTTTCCACAAATTGACCTTCCAACCTGATTGAGTCTGCCAACATGAAGACACGTAAATAAAGTGAGAGGCTGTAATTCATATCACAGATGCCTCTGGTAGAATAATTTCCCTCCTTAATAATTTCTGCCTTCTTAAGATGGTAGATGGAACACTGCAGAGAGACAGTACCTGGTTTTAGGATGCATCTGAATTAGCAGCAAACTGGGTTTTACTGGAAGGTTTCTGAATGCACACGATCACAGTATTTTGTCCAATGACTTAAACTTCTAACGATATTGAAAAAGGATATGGGAAGATTAACCATTCCTAACTACATCTGTGATTTCTCTTGGACCATTCGAGGTTTAAACCTCACGCAATGGCATTTTCTTTGTACACCTGGACATCTCAGCCCTGGGTGTAATAAGCCAATAAGGGGTACAGATGATTAAGATTGACTACCTATTAAGTGTCGTGTTTTGTGCCAGGTGCTGGACCTATGTTACTTGTTGCCTCATTTAACGCCCCCTGTAGCAGATGCTGTCAGCCACACCATACCTCTTCTGCACTCAACGTGCTGAAGGTTGCTTACTTAGGGCTCCTGACTGGCTGTGGAAGCACGTTTGGCCTCTGAGGACAAAGACGTGCCTAAGAGTCACTGCTGCAGAAGCAACCCTCAACCGGTATCAGACAGAAATTTGGTGGATAAATACTCCAGCGTCCTCACCACTTGGTTTGGATAAGTCCGGGCGTATTCCACACTTGCTCATGGAGTTCCTCAGAGGGACTGAGCTCCAGTTAGCGTGGCGGATACTGACTTGATAAACACACCCTTTATTGGCTGCCTTCTACCCTGGTATTTCCTATTCCAGATAAAGGACTTACTCTCAAATCCTTGCCTCAGAATCTGCTTCTGGGAAATCCAAACTAAGACATCCTCCAAGATCCTAGGGAGCAGGTAGTATTAGTGCTACTCTATAAATGGAGAGCCTGAGGGTCGATATGGTTAAGTAACAGTTGTTATGTCTTGGTACTGGGGTTTTGCTGGCTCACCTTCCTCTGCACCAGTGGTTCTCAACCAAGGGAAATTTCGTCCCCAGGGGACATTTTGAAATGTCTGGAGACATTGCTGGCTGTCACAACTGGGGGCTTGCTGCTGGTACCTAGTAGGTAGAGGCCAGGGATGCTGCTAAACATCTCACAATGCACAGTTCAAGCCCCCCGCAACAAAGGCTAATCCAGCCCAAAAAGGTCAGCAGCGGCAAGGCTGAGAAATCCTGCTCTCCACCCAGTGGGACTAGCTGCTGGATGGTAGCTCTCTTGTGTGACTTGTCCGTTGTATTTCACTCCCAGGGCCAAGCTGTGGCTCAGCTGTGCTCCACTGTCCCCAACGTGACTGTCTTTGGAACAGCTTCTACTTTCAAGCATGAAGCCATCAAAGACTCCGTGACTCATCTCTTTGACAGAAACGCAGACTACGTGCAGGAAGTGAAAAGGTAAGATGTTTGCTATAAAGAGCACCAGGATGGTCCCTGCACTTCTCTCTTAAGGAACAGGAGCGTTCATTTAGAGGAGGGCTGATAACAATCATAACTGTAAACATATATATTACTAGTCCTGTGCTACTTCACATGTATTCACTCATCTAATCCTCTCAACAAGCTTATTATTATCCCCATTTTGGAGACGATAAACCTGAGGAACAGAGCAGTCAAGTTACAAAGCTAAATTGTGAGAGCTCCTATAACACTACCGTAACACAGAGAAGTTTACTTCTCATTCATTCATGTAACAGCCCCAGGGAGTGTGGACTCCAACCTGGGTGTGACTGAGAGCCACCAAAGGACCAAGGTGGTGACATGATCAGATTTGGGTTTGGAAGAGTCACTGGTGCGTCATAGAGAATGAATGGGAGGGGCCATCCATCTGCTGGCTGTTGTGGTCTCCCCAGGGGAGACGTTGCTTTATAACATGATCCATGTTCCACCTATGATCCTTACGGCCCTGTGCATGTCAACACAGGAAATCAGATGGAACACCCAGCTGCCGCCATGCTTTCAGGTGATGTGTGTGTCTCACCCCTGCTGATTCCCAGGCTCTGCTCCACTCACAGCTCCTGGGGGGATTCAGAGATGTCCCAGAGCCACTGGTTCTGTATTTTCATTCTCCAGCACAAAATCAGAAGGTACAAAGGAATTAAGTTGTCCGGCTAGCACAGCATCATAACAAAGAAACAATTTCCTCCAAATCACTGATTAAGATGAAAAATTGAAGGGTTGGAGGATGGGAGATCTGGTTGTTTGAAGTGATAGATTTAGACCGGATTAGGTGAAACTTGGGAAGTTTTTCGGAAAGGAGAGTCTTCTGACAGTCTGAATTCTCAAATTTAAAAAAAAATGTTGAGTGTCAAGATTTGCGTGTCATTTAAGGTTGCCCCAGTATTTCCCATGTGATGTGAAAAGAAAGCTTTAAAGCTAGATATTGGAAATTTACCACCCGTTTCTCAGATGTCCAGAGATTGCAGGCATTTTTTTTTTAAGTATAGTTGATTTACAATAGTGTGTTAGTTTCAGGTGTATGTATGTTATACATACATATATATATACATATATATTTCAGATTATTTTCCATTATAAGTTATTACAAGATATTGAATAGAGTTCCCTGTGCTATACAGTAAATCCTTGTTGCTTATCTATTTTATGTACAGTAGTTTGTAAAGACTTCCAGAATATATCTTTGCCTACTTTTATAAACTTCCTTCCTTTAACTTGCATCTTTCAAGCTGTGGTCTGGAAAATGAACTACCACTTTCCCTTCAGCCACCTTTCCTTTCACCCTCTTAAGAGATATTTCTTCAAGCATCCTTTCCTCTGTTCCTGCACTGACCTGCTTAATAAATACTGAGTACCTAGCAGGTACTCTGCTAGGGCAGGAGATCCAGCAGAAACCACCTTGAGGATCACTGTCTGCATGGAGCCTGGAGCCTCGTTGGGAAGAAGGGACAAGAGATATTTTAAAAATTCATTGATTGCTACTTCTGATATGTGCTTTGGTGGAGAAATGCAAGGTGCTAGTGAAATAAACATAGGCAAGTGGGGAAATCAGACATGTCGTCCATCAGCAAGTGAGATTTGGGCTGAGAACTGAGGGCTGAGAATTTGGCCAAAGGAAGAGCATTTCTGACCAAGGAGAATGGCATGTGCTAAGGCCCAGGGTCAGGAAAGACTTGGTCAATTCAAGAATGTGAAAGGAGACTAGTGCAGCTGGAGGCTGTGGTC
The DNA here is from genome assembly GCF_003676395.1 of Aethalodelphis obliquidens. NCBI lineage: Eukaryota > Metazoa > Chordata > Mammalia > Artiodactyla > Delphinidae > Aethalodelphis > Aethalodelphis obliquidens. The sequence goes on along the minus strand of NW_020837964.1, from coordinate 10,014,171 downwards.
AGAGGATGTGTGCGGTAGTGGAGAGGAGGGTCGGGAGGTGGCGGCTCTTCTGAAGAAAGGACAGAGGCCATAAGCAGGGAGCCTCTGCTGTCCCCATGTCCCAGGTAGCTCCACCATCCCCCATCCCCTCAGTGTCCTTGACCTGCTGCCTTTAGCTCCAGATTCAGTGACTTCTTCTGATGTCGGAAGAGCAGAAGCATCTGAGACCCACCTGCCCACCACCTTCCTGCACACGTGACCTCCAACAGTTCCTTCCTTACATTTTTAAGTAGAGATTCTGGGATTAGCCTAAAAATGACTGGGAAGCTGCAAATACGTTTGTACTCTCTGTCCCACGAATCCTACGCTCAGGATATAATCCGAAAGAAAATAAAAGTCACGGGTCCACCCTGCTTGCTGCAGACCCAAGCACTGCTCCTGCTTCATTGTTAGGTGCTCAGGACATGACGACAGGGTGAATTACAGCATTGTCTGTAAAAGCGAAAATTCAGAACCAGCCCCCACTATCAACAGAAGGGAAACGGTTTGGTAGATTACACTACACCCACACACTTGAGTATTATGCAGCCCCTTAAAAAATGGTAATTATGGAGACTCTGTCAGAAAATGAAAAAAATACCTGTGGTAGCATATTGAGTGGAAAAAAAGCAGAATGCCAAATTCCAGCTACACTGTGATCACAGCTTTGTATAAATTCTTGGCGCGTGAGGGCATAAAATGAAGGGGGAAAAAAATCCACCCACTGAGATGCAATAGGAGTGGAATGCTGAGTGATTTGTCTTCCTTTTCTGATCATGGATATTGTTTGTTACACTGTGTAACACACTGTGTAACACAACACACTGTGTTGTGTGTAATCAACTAGAAAAAATAATAACATAAAATTTCTTGGGATGAAAATTCTTTTATCAACCAGTCACTCAGTAAGCTTCTTTTGAATATGTTTGCATCCTAGAGCCAGGCATTATAAAGGGAATAGGGGAAAAAAAATATATAATACAGACATAACCTTTATGTCACTTCCCCCTTCTCTGTTCCGGAGGAGAGAGAAGAGGATGTTTGAAACCAAGTGGAAGAGTTAGAAGCCTTCAATTGTGTGCATCTGACTGTAAGGGCTTTAAAAATAAAGAGGGGGGCTTCCCTGGTGGTGCAGTGGCTGAGAGTCTGCCTGCCAATACAGGGGACACGGGTTCGTGCCACCGTCTGGGAGGATCCCACATGCCGCGGAGCGGCTGGGCCCGTGAGCCATGGCCGCTGAGCCTGTGCGTCTGGAGCCTGCACGTCCGGAGCCTGTGCTCCGCAACGGGAGAGGCCACAACAGTGAGAGGCCCATGTACCGCAAAAAAATAAAAATAAAATAAAAAAAAATAAATAAAATAAAAATAAAGAGGGAAGAAAGACCAGAGAGCACGCCAAGGTGGACAGCCCCAAGGAGGTGCTTGAAGAGTGGGAACTCTTTTAGTCAGTACAGAGAGGTAGGGAGCGAGTCCCAGGCAAGGCGAGGGGGGCACCAGGCTTTGTCTGTCTCCTCCCACTCTGCTGAGCATTTCAGTGAGATCATTGTAGGTGCATCCTGAAAGATGAAAATTCCTTATCTTATATAAAGAAACTGAGACCTAGTGGAAATTAACAAGAGTCTAGCCACCAGGAGAGAACAGAGAGAAAGCGATCAAGAAAGGATTCCTAGAAGTGGTACTACGTGCACGTGGGAACCGTCAATAGTAAACTTTTACTAAGCAGCCTACTGTGCGCCAGGCACAGTGCTGGGCACTCTGACATCACCTCATCCCTCTGTCATGAGCTTGGAGGTGATGGTTAAAGCTAAGGCAGAGATGAGTTCTCAGAGAAAGGGAAGTCTGAACGAGAAGAATTGTGTGGAGTGCCAAGGACCCAACTGGAAATGAAAGTTACAGTAAAGGGGAATTAATTTCTCGACAAAGTTGAAGGGCTGCTTACCCAGTAATGGCTCTATTGCAACTACCACCACTCAACAGAAATTCTCCACTGATCCGAGTGGACGGGAAGCAAAGAGGCAGTATTCTCAATAAAGGAGCGAGGGGTTGGGGACCAAGGAAGGACAGATAGGAAAGTCTCGGATCAGCAATCCCAAAATATCTTGATGCTGAATTTGGCCCAGAGAATCTCTGAGCTGCGGCTATTTCTGTTTGCTGTTTAAGTCTCCAGAGATTTATGACAGAGGGAGAAAGCAGAATAGGAGCTGTTGCCTTTAACCCTCTGCCCTTACCCTCTCTGCTTTTATGTAATTAAGACTACACAAATGCAGGCAAGGCAGACACTCCCAGAAATTGGGGAGCGGGGGTGAGCTAAGAAATGAGGATGTCCTCTGTGCCTCTGATGGGCTACCTGCTCTGCTTGTGATATTCATGATTATTCCATTAAAAGATGCTGCTAAGGGGCTTCCCTGGTGGCGCAGTGGTTGAGAGTCCGCCTGCCGATGCAGGGTATACGGGTGAGCAATGTGCTAAGACAAGGTAACCCTGCAAAGGCACAAGTCTGAGGAAGGGCCATTCTTGTCTGAGCAGAGCACGGCCCAGCCAGAGCTGGGAACTCTGTAGGCAGGAATATATTGCCTACAACCCCCAGAGCCTTCAGGTTCTACTGCCCCTCCTGCATAATCTCTTTTAACCCAAGAAGCCCAGTAGATGTTTGTTAAGTGCATGAGCGAGTGAATTAATAAATGTATAAATAAATGAATGGAAGAAGGGGTCTTCTTCCTAATAGAGTACAAATGTGGATTCCCTGTGGAGCCCTCCATCACTGTAGGATTTATTTAACCCTTTTCCTCTAGGAGCATGTTTATAGGTTGAACCTGGAGATTGGACAATAGAAGTTTGCAAGTTAAATTAACGTGCCTTTATAGCTTCACTGAGAAGGGAGGTGGAGAGGGAAGAAAGCCAATCCTTGGTAGACCGGAAGCCCCATGAAGACAGGGAGCTTGCTGGTTTTCACTATTCAGCACCGTGGACAGAGCCTGGCACGCACCTCAATTTCCACAAATATGAGTTGTTGATTGACTTACAGAGCAACTATTATGTGGCTGGCAATGGGCCAAGCACCACATCTGCCACCTCACTTCATTCTTAGCACAAAGAAACATGCTAGCTCCACTTTATTTTATTTTTTTTAACTTTTAGAAAATATTTATTTAATTTATTTATTTTTATTATTTTTTGGTTGCTCCAGGTCTTAGTTGCAGCACATGCTGGATCTTCGTTGCAGCATGCGGGATCCTTAGTTGTGGCATGCAGACTTCTTAGTTGCTGCATGAGGACTTCTTAGTTGTCACAGGCATGTGGGATCTAGTTCCCTTACCAGGGATCGAACCCGGGCCCCCTGCATCGGGAGTGCGGAGCCTTACCTACTGGACCACCAGGGAAGTCCCGCTAGCTCCACTTTACAAAGGAGAAAGCTGAGGCTCAGAGAAGTTGAACAAGGCGATCAGACTGACTGTGATGTTCTCTGCTGGCACCACCAGCCAGGTTCTTAGCTGTCTGCGGCTTTGTGAAATTCTCACAGTTGGGCTCAGGAGGATACATCCACCTCCCGGGCTTCTGCCCTATTTATTTCTACTCCCAGAGCTCTCTCTGTTCCTGATTCTGGCAGTAAACAGTATGACAGAGGAAGGAAAAGGGGTTGACAGTTTGGTCTCTGACAGGTTACACTATTTTACTTTGTCTTCTCACCATTTAGAATCTCTGCTGAAGGAGTGGACATTGTTTTGGATTGCCTCTGTGGGGACAACACTGGAAAAGGTCTCAGCCTTCTCAAACCACTGGGAACCTACATTTTATATGGTGAGCGCTAAACAGAAGCAGGGGACATGGTCGGCGACAGGCAGCACCGCAACGCACGTGTGCTTACAAGGGGCTCTGAAAAATGAGATGTGTTGATATGCTGGCGTAATGAGATGGGGATGGTGTTAATATTTTCTATAGTATTGCTACTGTTCTCAATTATAAAAGTGCCTACTGCCCTATTATCCCATGAGCATTTCTCATTCTAAAAGAAATAAAGCAAGGCCAAGCCAAGGTAGTGACAAGATGGGACTCGACCCACAGAAGGTGGCACATGTGGAAAATACTAATAGCTTCAAAGGAAGTTACAAAAATGAAGCAATAAAACACCCATAAGAGGATGGAGAAGAGTAGCTAGGATGTGGTGGTTTTAAAAGGGAGGATCTTCACTATTGGAGATGAAGTTGCAAGGTGCAGAATCTCCTTCCTCTAAACTACTCCTGTATGTCCCAATCAAGACAGAAGCCCTGGATGGATAGAGCCCATGTCTGCCTCTAATTCACTTATATGCTCTTGGGTTTGGGAGGATTCATGAGAGACATCTGGGAGCGGGTTTTCTCCAGCAGAATGAGACCCCAGAGACTCCTCTCCCCCCTCTTCTTCTCTTTGTCATAGGCAGGTAAAACAATTTAAACATTAGTCTCTGCAAAGAAAAAAGCGTATGTGAAGCCAGATGTCACATCCCAAAGCCAAACGATCTTGGAGCTCTCCAATGCTTGAGATTTTTGGCACTCTGTCCCACGGAAGTAGAGTAGAAAATTGAGCCTTAGTTCTGCATAACTCAGAAAAAAATACTCATTTCCCTACTATTAGCTGAGAATCTTATAAAACAGATATCTGAGAGGTATAAGTAGTCAAGCATCATTTTGTCATCATCAGATCACTGTGACAGAGAAGGAAGAAACTTTCATTGCTGGAGTGTTCTGGCATTATGAGTAGTGGCCATGTATTTGAAAGTCTTTAGCGGTGGATGCAGTTTTTAAATTATTACTATTGATAAGAGAAGCTATAAATGTCAGTGTAGGGATATTGGCTATGACTAACACGTGAGTCAAATACAGATGAGCATTTTACCCATCCTTATTCATTTACTGGTTCTATTTTTGCCCCAGTTCCATGACGTCATTTTGGTGTACACAACTTGATCATATCACGAGTATCTTATTACATCAATTACTTGACTACTAAGTAATCAAAACCTAGTGCTGTGAAGCTTGCACCCTGTAAAAGTCACCCCATAAAAGGAGAAGCAGTGACTAACTGGCTACTAGTTTACCAAGGCCAAAGAACTAAGTTTAAGACATACATTGTTTTTTCATTTAACGGTTCTCTGAGAGGAACTTACTCCCAAATCTGTGGGGGGAAGGCAGAAAAGTCGCTGAAAAGGCACCACCAGGGTATAGTATCTCTTAACCCTCACCCAACCCAGAACCGCAGAAAGGGGTTTTTCCTTTCTGTAAGAGCATGTTAGGGAATCTTTCCTAACTCGACTTCCTGTCTTAACTCTGAATATTGCTTGTTCCCATCAGCAAGGCTCCGTTTCCCACACCATTGGTCTCAAGTGGTTTTCACCTTTCTGCCCAGACCTCTTTGGAGCTTACACGTGGGTCACACCATTTCCTTGGCTTGTGAACCTATTTTCACCCTCATCTGCTCCTCTGGACCCCACCTTTCCATCCATCTAAATTCTAATTCAGCCCTGTCTCTCTCCACTACTTAAATGCCCAGCCAAAGTCAGGTCCCCAAGCCCCTCACTTGCCGAGGAATCCAATTCATGCCATGAAGTAATCTCACAAAGGAGTTCATTTCTCGGTCTCAGAGAATGGCACCAACAAGACATTTCGGCAACTCATCATTTTATTAGAATGGTGGCTTAAATCACATTTTTGCCACGTGACCTATTGTCCAACGTTATGAAGTAGTCACCTTGAGAAATGTTACTTCCTCTCTGATCCAGTGATACTTAGTTAAAATTAAGTCAACTCGACACCAACCACCCCCTCCAATTCCCTTATTTTTCCAAGGCTGACCTAAATTTCCTTTCAAGTTCTTGACAGTTCTGGGCCAGACAACTGCCATTCTTCCACGCAAAGCAAGAGATGCTGATTTTCGTTAGCTTGATTTGGGAATCTTCCACTTGCAGGTTCATCCAACATGGTGACTGGAGAGACCAAGAGCTTCTTTAGCTTTGCAAAATCAGTAAGTATCCGTGCACGTCCAAAGTACGCTGGTGGTGTGGTGCTTGGCATGTTGTAAGCTCTTCCATCTAAGGACATAGACCGAATAGCCTAAATCTTGTTTGTCCTTCATCTGCATCATTCATTTGCAAGAAAGCCTGCATTCTCAACCTGCTCACCACACATGGACAGGACTGTGACTTGGGCCACTTTTGTCCAAATGAAGCAGAGAAATGAGAGTGCCCGAGAAACTCCAGAAAACTGTATTTTGATTTCAACAGAGATTGTTTAAGTGTTGGTATTTTTAATCACTGGTCAAGAATAAACTTAGCATTCGTGCACTCTACTTGGTCCACAGAGAGACCAGCCTTTCAGTCTGGCCACTTTCTGACCAGGTCTCTAGGGCTACTTGAGATTTCTCTGTAGCCCCATCCTACTGGCTTGGAGAGACAATAGAACTCGACACTTTTCGCAAGCTCCTGGGCTGATTTTTTGACACAGGCAAGTGTGTGAACCACTAGCTTACGTGCTCATGCTCTGAACACAGTGGTTATTGTGTCTGCAGTTGTGAAGCTGCATCCCTGGGCACTCACCCCACCACGAACCTCCTCAGGTCTACATTCCCACCTGGAGCCACACTTACTAGAATTAAACTAATCTGGGCTTGAACTTCCATGTTTACGCCTGTCCCCACCACAGGGGCCACCATGTCCCATCAGAGCTTGCCTTTGTCCTCCCTCCTCTTAGCCTCCTCAGCAGCCAGTGAGGCACTGATGGATTCACTCGCTTTGCAAGCATCTTCTGAGCACCTACTACTTGTGGTGCTGTGCCAGGCACCAGGGTACCACAGCAAATGAGACAGATGCATTTGAGGCCCTCGGGACTCTTGCGTTCTAATGAAGGAGATGATGAAGTAAGTAACACATATTAATAAGATGATGGTAAATAGTCATAAAATCTCTGAAAGGGATGAAAGCAGGGTGCTGAAGTAGAAGACAGAAGAATGGGGTGGAAGCATGGTGAATAGGGTGGTCAGACAAAGCCAGGGAAAGGGGTTTAGAATTGACTCTTTGTGGCACTGTGGGATATTCATATGCCCCCAAAGTGCCAGCACTGGCTGCCAAAGGCTTCCTCTCCAAACACTCCCTGATTCTGGAATGATTAGTACCCCCGGCCCTGTGAGACTAGAATTAAAGGGCCTCGGTTTGCACTTGAGCTTTAAAGTTCAGGTCAAGGTTATCGCAACTTCGGGATGAACAGGGGAGCAAGAATGGAGTCTAGTGAAGGATGATGCTGTCTGGAGCGCGTCCCCTGACGACAGGCTTTGTGTCACTCGCAGCTGTTTTGTTGCTGTGGCTGCAATTAACATGATGCTGACGGCCTGCTGTAGGGAACCAAATTGGTCCCAAATTACATACAATTGTAAGAAGTGTTTTCCCTTTCTCCCCTACGTGCACAATCACAACACACAGCGTTAATGAAATAATTGTCGTGTGCCCACGTTCAGGGAAGGCGCTCGTGAAAACAGCCACGATGGAGAGTAACATTCTCCTGCTTAAAGCAAGGGTGCTGATTACCAGAAGGCTGTATAGCTGGGGGTCAGGAATAAAGACTGTTCCCTTTCAGAGGCCGGGTTCGTGTCAGTTGTTCAGTTAGAAGCAAACTGAAGGTAGGGCATGCTGAGGAGTGGGGTGATGACTTTGTTCTGGAAGGTTCTAGAAGGCATTTTCTTCTATACATTGGAGAAAGGCTTAGAAATTAAAGGCATATTTGGAAGCATACAGGAATTTCTCCCTCAGCTATCTTAATGGTGTTCCCCCTTAAAACTCTTACGGGGAGCTTGTGTTCACATGCCATTTGCTTTTAGATCCTAACGATGACGATAATAGCAAATGAAGTCAACATTTCGAGAGCAGTCTGACTCCAAATCCAGAGCTCTTACTCGCTCGATCCAAGATATCTCTCCAACTTAAGGTGATAAAAATATTTCATATTTATAGAGCACGTACTACGCACCAGACACTGAGCTAAGTACTTTGTATGTATCAACACATTTATTCCCCATGACGACCCCATGAGGTACAGTAGGGAAACTGAACACAGAGAGGTTAAGTGATTTGCTTAAAGTTGCACAGCTTGCGAGTGACAGAACTGGGATTCAAAACCAGGCATTCAGCTCTAGAACACAAACACAACTGGGCAGCAACTGTAGCTTCGGCAAGCATTCATTTCACAAACGCTTTGTGGAAGCGCTGCACATACACTGTGAATCAAGTTGCTAATCATTTCTCTACCTTTGCTTTTGTGGCAAGCAGCCCACGGCCAAATACATATCTCTCCTAGAGCTGGACCCCAGGCCCTTGGGGAGCATATTTTGGTAAAAAATGTTGTGCATGAACCTTGTCCCTGTTTACAACCTGTCTTTCTTACACTTATTTTCCAACAATCTGATTTCCCCACTTAAAAAAAACAAGATATTTTACTTTTTAGAGTTTCCTCAATCCTGGAAGGAGGCAGGATGTAAAAGAAACACACCGATAACATAACTATTATAGATGTTCCTAAGTGTCCCTCACACTTCTCTTTGCCTTCTATATTAAACATTTTGATCTCTTAGCACCCTCTAGAAGCTGGACCTTTGAATTTCTAAATTCTAACCAGCACCAGAAGAAACACAATTAAATCAGAACAAAGCAGCTGGATCACCATTTCTGTAGTTTTTAATGGATTACCTACTTATTTTCATGTCTGGAGTGGGAGATGAAAGACAGGAAATAAGGGAGCCATATGTGCCAGGTGTGGGTATCCCACGTAGGACTTCAGCGCTAGTGACATCTGGGGCTGGATAATTCTGTTTTGAGGACCTGTCCTATGTATTGTAGGAGAGTTAGCAACATCCCTGGCTTCTTCCCACTAGATGCCAGCTGATTCCCCCCTTGAGTTATAACAAAAAACATCTCCAAACATTTACCAAATGTCCCTGGGGGGTAAAACCGTCCCCAGTTGAGAACCATCAATTTAGTTCCAACACTGTGGCTTCATCGCTCCGATACGCTGTTCCTTCTTGCTATATTACGCTCCCTTCCTCTTCCTTATCTGACGCATTCTGCCTCACCTCTCCAGCCTTGCTGCTGTTCCCCCAAGGAAAGCTGCTCGTGCAGGCAGAGGCATCACTCCCCCCACGTCCCCCCACCCCTCCCGCTCCCTTCACCAGCCCCATCACCACCACCGCCATCCAGTCAGCCAAGCGCTTTACGCTAAACTCTCCCAGGAAACCTCGGAGGCAGCATCCTGCCAGTGTGTGTCGCTGAGAAAAATGAAGCACAGAGAATAACAGGGAGCAAATTGTAGAGTCAGGATCCAACTCCAGATCTGATGGTCCCAACCGTGTGACTTAACATTCTGATCACATGTGGTCTCGCAGTTGTTTTTGTAAAGGGCTGTGTCCCACCTACATCCTGGGCTCTTCTGGGAAGCATCACTCTGCACCTGTAGCAGTGCTCAGCCAAAGAGGTGCTGACAGAAACACACCAGCAAGAGCTACCGCCTGGGCATCTGGAATCCACCCAAGTGCAGCCCCCTTGTCTCCCTGCAATGCTACAAACATGGCCTGGCTTTGATTCCTTGTAACGCACACCTTCTCTCTTTCCAGTGGTGGCAGGTTGAGAAGGTGAACCCCATCAAGCTATACGAAGAGAACAAAGTCATTGCTGGGTTTTCCCTTCTAAACCTGCTCTTCAAACAGGGCCGTGCTGGCCTCATTCGAGGAGTGGTGGACAAACTCATTGGGCTCTACAACCAGAAAAAAGTCAAGCCCGTGGTGGACTCCCTGTGGGCCCTGGAGGAGGTAAGGATGATGTTTCCCCAGCAAATAATCTCTGTCTTTTTAGTCAGCTTTGGGCAGCCAGATCCGCTCTTTTATTAAGTGATTTTTCTCCAGGTTTGTTTGCTTTAAATGAGGGTCCTAAAAGTCATTGTCCTGTAGTATAGAGTGCTTTGGATGTAAGAAATATTTTACGTTTCGTAGTGGTTCTCAAACCACGTGTGTCAACATGCCATTCATGCCATGAACCCTTCCCGGGTAGGTCACCAAATCTTGATGGGTGTGTACGATTCACCTTGGTTACAAGAGAGCGTGTACATTGTGCAGCGTCAGTTATATCCTCACCATGTGAGTGTGTGAGATCAAGGCCAGGGCGGACAATGGTTCAGAGCTGAAATGATTTGTGTGCCAAGCCCCGATGCTTGGAGCCCCTTCCAGACCTTGTTAGCTGCCACCCTGGGCACTGTAATTATGAATGAATTGTTGGATCTAGTGTTTGACTGAGTCTTTTTATTAACTGATCTGCAAAAAGTTCTAGTATTTGAAAGCATTCCTTGATCACACAAAAAAATTAAGAGCCCCTTGTGTCACCTTTAAGGATACTGAATTGTGAACTGACCATACTGGTTCAGGGGAGATGTGCTAGGAAGAGGCAGCATCTAGAAAATTCTTCAGGACAAGGGAAGTTTTGGACATTTGGGAAGCCAGTCACGGTAGCTGCCCGTGAGGAGAAAATGAAGAAATGTGGTCTAGGTTTCAAGAGGCATTCCACTAAGAAATCTTGTAGGTCAGGATGTCATGACCTTGGCTTCAGGGAGCCATGAAGCCCCTGAGAAAGATGTGGGAGTGTGTTTTTTGCTCGTTTGGCTGGTTTTTGCATTTTGCATGGGTGAGTGTCTTACAGTACAAGTACATTTTTGTACTCTGGGGCATCACGGACACCTTTGAAAAACTTAACAAAAATAACATTCCATGGAACAGATAGTAGCTGTCATCCTGGCAAGAAAGCTGGTGTTATTTGCTTAATGGACTAGGTTGGGCAAAATCTAATGGCTTTCCTAAGCACAGAAATCCCCCCCCCGCAAAAAGGCTTTGTGGGAGTCACCATGTAATCAGAGGGGCCTGGTCCTGGATCCATGGATCAGGCCTATATATGCCTCTCTGATACTCAATATCATGAATGATACTTTAAAAACCCGACCACCAAAACCCCTTGTTTCTCATGGTAAAAGAAATACATGCTTATTATAGGAAATTCCTAAATCAGCCAAAAACATAAGGAGAAAATAAACTGCAAGTCCACATTCCAGAGATAGATAACATTGTTAATATTTTGGTTTGCTTCCTTCCGGTCTTTTTTCTGCAGCACACGCTCACTGTAATTCAATGTGTTGCCAAATCAAACCAGATTATCATACGCTCCTTCTGTTGTGTAAGTTCTAAGATGGTTAACCTATCGTTATACTTGGGTCAAATGTTTTAATTTAATGGATCAAATGTTTTAATTCAGTGGGTCAAACATCCATACGGTATTCACTATGGTATGTCAGTGGAATAGACAAGGGCCGAACTGCAGTGGCTGTGTCTCAGAGGTCAGGGAGGAGAGAAAATGTGAGCTACTTGAGACCAGGGCTAAGAGATTAACTTGACCATGGAGGAAAGAAGGGGACTTAAGCTCACTGCCCAAAAGGGACCCAATGAATCTGGTAGCATTTAAGTGAGGGTTGAAATCGAAGAGGGGTCTGGTTGGCCCAGTGGGTCCTTGGTTTAGTACTGGAAATCATTCCTTGGTTATAATGCAATTGAATCACCAAATATGGATTGAATATCTATTACATGTCCAACAATGTGCAGGTGTTGGGGGTACAGTGGCAAATAGATGGCCAAGATCCCTGAGTTTCAAGGAGCTCACTTTCAGAGGGGTGGGGAGGGGCAGAAAATACTCAAGTGAACTAAAAATAAGTAGGGTATTCTCCAATTGCATTAAGTTCTGGAAGGAGGCAAATTAGGGTATATGTTGGCGAGTAAGTGGAGGGGGGAGACAGTTTCCACAGAGCAATATTCTTCAACCTTTATTTCATTATTGCTCCCTAAGGAGCTTTTTTAGACTTTTTTTTTCTTAATCAACCACCTCTATGAAATTTTAGTACCGTAGATACACCAGCCATCTACCTACCTACCTATCATCCATCTGTTTATGTCCTGGATATGTATTTGTGCTTTACATACATTAAAAGAGTAAGATTTTAAAAAATCCTCCGAGAATCCATTTTTACCCCTTTGGGGGTGGCCTTGCTCCCACTGAGAATGCATGCTGTAGAGTGGCTTTCGATAAGGAAGGCTAGGTGTTGTTTGAACTGGGACATGAAATAGGAAAAAACTGGAAGAAGAGTATGCAAGGCAGAGAGACCCTCAAAAGCAAAGGGACAAGGAAAGATAGATGTTTAGCAGCATCTCTGGTCTCTACCCAGAAGATGCCTGCAGCACCTCCCACTGCCAGCTGTGACAACATAAAATGTTTCCAGACATTGTCAAATGTCCCCCAGGTGGGATGGGGACAGAGGCAGAATCTTCCCTAGTTGAAAACCACTGCTTTAAAAGAAGCCATATCGGTTAAGACAGTTACCAGGAAAACAAAGGAAGTATAGGTCACTAGTCATTCACAGAGGAGAGAGAGAAGGCTGCTGCCATGTTGGCCAACAAAAGCACCCACAGCCACTCATCAGTAACACCCACCAACTTTCTGATGGTTCTCTTCTGTAATGTTTACAGACATCTTTTTAGAGCTGCCGGTGGGCCAAGCTTAGCCGTTTATCAAGCCCACGCAGCTCCTCTGGGCTTGAAGAGAATAGAGCATGCTTATTACTTGCAAACCTCCAAAGGAGGACTATAATGATTTCCCCCCCTCCCCTTTGGTAAATGATTTCACAAAATTGCTTCTCAGGCCAGCTCTATAACTTCATCTATGGAATAGAAAGACCATAGGGATTAAAAGAAATTTCTCTTGGGCTCTCTGAGAATTCAGACTAGAAGATTTAATAATATCAGAGATGATTAGAGTTTCTTTTTAGCCATCTATCTTTGACTTTCTTGTAAATGTAATACAAAGAGTGAGTGATATGCTGCAGCCTCCAGATACTAAACGTGCAACTGGTTTGCTCCAGATACTAAATGTGCAATTGTACATAAAGTTGGAAAAACAGTTCAGAGGTGGGAAAGGGACAAAAAATACTTACATCTGTCAACCAAGCAGCAGACACATTACTGCGCACCTGCTATGTGCCTGTACTATGTTAGGATGTCAAGTCTACAGAAGGGATAGGTCACTTGTTCCCTGATCCTTGCGTTTACGACTTTGTTTCAGAGACAACACTAAGACCTAGAAACAATTAGAGAAGAACTTCGTTTTTCAATCATGGGGTGTTTGTTTCAAGTGTGACTGGATTTGAAAACAAGAGAGAATGATGTTAAGGAAGACTGAATGTTCAGGGATGGTTTTAAGAATGAGGTGGGTCTTGGTTGAGATTAGCAGGATATAAATTCTTAGGATGATGTTGCAGTTAAAAAAACAAGGTATTATCAGGAGGGACAGTGTGAACAAAATCAGAGAAGCAGGAGTGAGTATAAGGTACATGGGGTAGAGAGGTCTGGAAAAAAAGCAGAGGAACAGGAACAAAGGAAGAGAGGAGAAAAGGCTGGTTCAGTCAATAGAGTCAAATCTTGGGGGCCTTCACTGCCAGGCAGAGGAGTGTGAGTTGACATTCTGGGTGAGGGGATTGCTATTAGAGACTGTGGCCTAAGGAATATGACACCCTTTGATTTCCCAATTCCCAGAAGCCCATCCTAGTCCCAAGTATGTCGCTAGAAAGATACACACCTGAACTATCCAGTTGTGGCCTCTGATCAAAAGTGCCTTTACCTGTCTGCTGTTTAATAGTGCACAGAGGGCTCTGTTATGAGCTGAATTGTGTCCCCCCTCAAACTCATATGTTGAAGCCCTAACCCCCAATACCACAGAATCTGACTATATTTAGAGATAGGGCCTTGAAAGAAATAATTAAGTTAAAATGAGGCCTTTGGGCAGCCCTTATCCAATCTGATTGGTGTCCTTATAAGAAGAGAGATTAGGACAAAAAGAGGCACCAGGGATGTTTGCATAAAGACCATGTGAGGACACAGTGAAAAGAGGGCCATCTGCAAGCCCAGGAGACAGCCCCAGAATGACACCAACCTCACTGACACCTTGATCTTGGATGTCTAGCCTACAGGATTGTGAGAAAATAAATTTCTGTTATTTAAGCCTTCCAGTCTGTGGTATTTCATTATGGCAGCCCTAGCAAATCGACACAGGGCTGCAGAGAGATCCTGGCAATTTTGAAATATTCTATTAAAGATATTTTACAACATAATTTACATAGAAGTCTGTGGTTACACTCTCCAATTATGGTACCATTAGCCACATGTGGCTATTCAAATTTAATTAAGATTAAGTCAAATCAAAAATTCAGTTCCTTGGGTATACTAGCCACATTTCAAGTGGTCAGTAGCTGCATGTGGCTAGTGGCTGCCATATTGGGCCATGCAGAGATGGAAGAATGTTCCCATCCCTGCAGAAATTCTCCTAGAGCTGGTCTATGAGATGATGTCATCCTTCTGCTTGAAGGTAAATTTGTCTCCCCAGCAATCTGGCATGATTACCTTTAGTAAATTACGTTAATTGTGCCCTTCCTTGTACACTTCTCTTTGCCTTGGCTGTAGTGAAGTTCACTGACCAAATGCAGTCACTTATTTAAGTGCTCCAATCCCTCATTATGTGTCCCCCACATTTTTCCTTTCATGTTAATAGTTGTGGCTTAATTATAATGTGTCTTTCATTCTATGACATCACAAAACCTATACAGAGATGGGTCTGCCTAAAAGAATAAATTAAGGAAAAATAATGTGGTGCTGAGCTTGATAGGGACCCTTATCTGACACAGAGCAAGAGGCTGACTGGATAAAAGGCAGATTAATGTTGAACAGGGAGGGTGGGATGACTCAAGAGAGAAGGATGGGTGGAGGTGTGATTTTCAGTTTTAAAGAAGCTACAGGCTTCACCTCCAACACCAGACTGAAAAGAAAGGATGAAGCCAAGCATCTGAAACATATACCCAAACCAAAACTAAGAGGCAAAGACTCGAGGAGAAACCATGGAAAGTCCCACTTAATTATGGCAGTTGGTGACTGGCTCGTGGAGACCTTTTTTAAAGATTTAGAAGCTCCTTCAGGGGCAGAGTTGGGGATAGGGAGAGTACTTAGAAGCATCATCCGGAAGTGGGCAATGTATTTTGTATCATGTGTACTTTGGTTTGGTGGATGGACGGGGGGCAGGCAAGAGGTCATTGAAGACTTTCAGACCTGGGTAGGCAAGCCCCAGACAAAAGTGGGGGAAGTGAATGGGAGGGAATGAGCAAATGTGAGTCATTGGGAAGGATGAAAATTGGATAGAAAGGACAAAGGAGATGCAAGATGACCAATGGTCTTTCGACGTGGGAAACCAGGACTGGGGGTGCCAACAGTGTGATTTGAGTTAGCAATGATTGAAGCTGCCGTGAAAAAATTGATGAGCTCAGATGTGATTTTGATTTCGGTTTAAGATGATGGTAGAACGTGCAAGTGATGTCCACGGTCAAGTCAACCATCACATGGAGGTGAGAGATGAAGGCTGGATAATTACAACTACTGCTGCTACTGACATTTCTAGAGGATTTACTGCATGGCAGGCATTGTTCTAAATGTTTTGCATGTATTAACTTATTTAAACTCTCCAACAACCCTAAGACCCAGCTACTATTACCCCCGTCTTACAGGTCACAAAAGTGAGGCTTTGGGGAAGCTATACTTGCCCAAAGCCCCGGCTTATAATTGAATTTAATGGAAATTTGAACCCCAGGGAAGTGTGATGCATAGAAGTTATTGAAAAAACATGGCTATGAATAAACTCAATTGAACAAAAGAAGGAGCAACATAATCATATTAGCAAACACTTAGCGTAGACTGTTTATATGTGCCAAGTAGTTCTCCAAGCAAGCGCTTCCTATGAATTAACTCATTTAGTCCCCACAATAACCCCGAGGGGTGGGTACTGTTACTCTTCCTGAGATATAAATAAGGAAAGTAGACTTAGATGAAGTTAGCTGCCCAAGCTCACACAGCTGGTGCATGGCAAAGCTGGCATTCAGACCGTGGGCATTAACTTCTCCACTGTAGAAGGAAGAGGGTGAGGACAGAATCCTAGCATCCCCCACCATTCACACGGGAGGGAGAAGGTGAGGCATCCTGGGCAGGGCAGTGGTAAAGGGACCACCATGAC
Source organism: Aethalodelphis obliquidens (assembly GCF_003676395.1). Taxonomy (NCBI): domain Eukaryota; kingdom Metazoa; phylum Chordata; class Mammalia; order Artiodactyla; family Delphinidae; genus Aethalodelphis; species Aethalodelphis obliquidens. The sequence continues at coordinate 9,998,004 of NW_020837964.1, read as the reverse complement.
AGGTCTTAAAGTCAGGGACTGCTGACAAGTCAGGAAGTACGGAGCAGAAAAGCCTTTGAATTTGGCCCCGGGGTCATTGTTGACCTTTCAGAAAGCCTTTCAGTAGAATGATGAGGGCAGAAGTCTGAAGGCAGAGGGTCAGGAAGAGAATCATGGGCAGGACAGTCTGACAGCCAGCATAAGCCTCCTATTTGGCACTGAGCAGAAAAAAGGGCTGGCAAATAGCCAGGGGGTGCTGGGTCCAAAGAAGGGCTGTTTAGAAAGTAGGTTAGGGGTTGCCTAGGGCTGGGGGCATTTCTGTTCAGAGAGATAAAAATGTTCTAAAATTAATGACAGTTGTATAACTCTGTGACTACACTAAAAACCATTGTGCTGTGCACTTTAAATGAATGGATTGTATGGTATGCAAATTGTATCTCAATAAATTACACACACACACACACACACACAGAGGGAGAGAGAGAGAAGGGCTATTTAAGGATGGGATAAGGGGACATGGGAGATGGGAAAGAGGTACAGCTTGGGAAGTCAGATTGCTGGCCTCAGTCCTTACTAATATTCTAGCTGCATGGCCTTATAAAGCTGCACATTCAGCCTGGTCCATCCTCCCAGTTTTCAGATAAGGAAACTGAGGCTGCAGAAGTAACCACTATGTTTGCTTTATGTCCCTTTCATTATTTTTTTTGCTGCATGCCCCCCTTTCAACATAATCACCCCCGGCTCGCGCACACATTCCCAGTTTCCACGCACATTCTCCCAGCATGCCCTGCTCACGTGTTTTCTGCAATTCCGTCACGCCCCCAACCCTGCCGTGCACCAGGGCTCAGTGTGCTCTAACTACGCAACAGATCAAGCACGATGAGTCACAGCTCTGGGTCAGCATATTCATCTGCGGCAGGCTGAATAACAGCGCCCTCAAGATGCCCACATCCTAATCCCCAAAGTCTTCGAATATGTTACCTCATACAGCAAAAGGAACCTTGCAAATGTGATTAAATTAAGGATTTTACGATGAGGAGATTACCCTGGACTATGTGGGTGGGGCTGATGTAATCACAAGAGTCCTTACAAGAGTGTCAGGAGAGCTAGGGTCAGAGGAGATGTGGCAAAGGAAGCAGAGGGAAGGTGACGTGATGCAGGACCACAAGCCAAGGAATGCAGGTGGTCTCTGGAAGCCGGAAAGGACAAGGACGCAGAAGCCTCTAGAAGGAAACAGTCCTGTGGACACCTTGATTTTAACCCACATAGGCCCATTTCAAGCTTCTGACCTGCAGAACTGTAAGAGTACATTTGCGATGTGTTAAGCTACTAAGTTTGTGGTACTTTGCCAGAGCAGCAATTGGAAATTAATATGCCATCCATTCAACAAGGAGCAACCAGACAATCACAGCAGTGGGAAATTAGCCCTGGAGGAGGGTAGCTGGATGGGGGTGTGACCCACCCAAGCATGTGCCACATCCCAGGGAAAGGCCTGGAAGCTGGAGAGAGATGGGGGTTGGAGCATCCAAGCCTCAACAAACACGCATGAGGCTGAACACAGAGTGATGGGGAGGCAGGAAGGCCGGCCCTGGGAGAAGGTGGGGTAGGTGGAAGCCCCTGCCCATTGCCAACTGTCCCCATCCCTCCGGCCGCACTGGACCATTGTGGCTCTTCAGAAACCTGAGTCTGTTGCCTCCTCACCTTTATCTGTGCTCTTATTTCCACCTCTCATGCCCTTCCCTCGTCCTTGTCCTCCTGCAAAATTCCTGCCCACCTGCCAAGACGTAGGGACGGTGTTGACTCTTCTGCCATAACATCCCCAACATCCCCAGTCTTGCCATGACGCCCACCCCTGGTTAGGAAGCCCTGCTTTCAGGTCCCAAGGGTTTGCCGCCCTCACTGACATGTTCACTGACAGTTACCTGTGAAAATGGAGAAGATAACTGTACCTTGCATCAGTTTGGAGGAACTAAAAGGTGCTGACCGGACAGTATGAACTGGCAAGCTGCTCTTACAGCGCATTGCAAATGTGTCCGCCACGGAGTTGAGGTCTTTGCGGTCAGGGACTCTTAGGCAAGGTACCAAGCAAGGAGAACACAGGATGCTCTTGGCAGAAGGTTCCCGGGGCCTCAGGACAGGTACTTCCGCTCCTTGTTAAGAGGTCTAGGAACTCAGCTCTGAATACACATCTGTTACGAAGAAAACGATCACTCTTGCTTTTACACCTGTCATTTGGCTGAAAACACATCACAAATCTGGGTTTCCTTGTGAGCCAGGGACAGGGTCAGTGCAGACTGCTCTTGGCTGTGTTTTCCCATGACCCAGATGAGATTCTGCTGCTTCCAAAGGCTGGAAATGGACATGTCTGTTTGCTTCTGTTTGCCTTCCTAGGTATTGGAGGAATCACTTGATATGTCTTATTTGCACGGTGGCATCAGGAGGACTGTTTTCAAATATTTTCCGAGGTATCTGTCCTGATGTGTTCATCACGGATTCTGGCCTATTCGCTAGGCCAGAGAAGAGGGATAAATAACTCTTCTGCAGGCCAAGATCATTTGAATAGGAGAACATAATTTAAATCAGAGAACACATGAATAAAGGTCATATCCCGGCAGGGAAACACACTGTGGATGTTGCCTTCACGTTCACCTTCCAGAATCCATCCTACTTCCTGAGCACCCCTTTCATCCACTGAAAATGGAGCTACTACCACGTTCCCTGTTATTGCAAAGGATTTTATATTTATTATGCCATCACTTGAGCTGATATGAGTTGAACCCTTGCAAACTGTAAAGCTCTCTGCCAATATGTGGTGTAAGATAATAGGCTAGAGCAGCTCCAATCAGGTGGGATAAGCTTTGGAACAGGAAGCAAACGTACTGGGTTTCTTAACCCTCCCACTTCTTGGCTCTTTGGCCTATAACACTTCATTTCTCTGCGTCTCCTTTTCCTCGCCTATAAAATAGGAACAACTGACCCTATTTCCCAGAACAGTTGTATATTTGTTCCTAGGGCTGACATAACAAAGTAACCCAAACTGAATGGCTTTTATTGTCTCCCAGCTCCGGCGGCCAGAAGTCAGAAATCAAGGTGGCGACAGGGTTCCTTTCTTCCGATGGTTGTTAGGGAGAATCTGTTCCAGGCCTCTCCCCCAGCTTCCAGGGGTTTGCTGGCCGTCTTCAGCAATCCTTGGCTCACAGAAGCATCACTGTCTCTCTCTGCCTCCGTTTTCACATGGTGTTGTGTGTGTGTCTGTGTGTGTGTGTGTGTCTGTCTGTCTGTCGGTCTCCAAATTTCCCCTTTCTCTAAGAACATCAGTCATATTGGATGAAGGCCCACCCTGCTCCAGTGTGAACTCAACTAACTTCAGTGACCCTATTTCCAAACAAGGTCACATTCTGTGGTTCTGGGGGTTAGGACTTCAATATATGAATTCGCAGGGGGTGGGAGAGGACAGGACACGATTCAGTCCATAACAAATGGCGAGTCAGATAAGATCAAAAGGGAAATATTTTGTGAGCTATAAGGGGATGCAGAGACAAGATTTCCCATAAGGCTTCAAAGGGCAGGCTCCGGAATCGTTCAAGCCCTCCAATTATAGCTGTGAGTCCTTGGGAAAGTCACTTTGCTTCTTCTCTTCTTTCTCCATCTGTGAGATGGGATAACAGCAGTGCCTCCTCTATGGGGTCGTTGTGAAAATGTCAGGGGCAATGTGGGGGGCGGGCACGGCCGGGCGCATGGTAAAAGTCAGCCTCTGTCATCACCCTGAGGGGTGGGAGGGGTGGGCCCTGTCTTTCTATCCTCTGGCAGGTGAATGCCCCCAGGACCCATTTCCTCCCTGATTTGCTGCTGTGTGATGCAGGCAGGCAGGCTAACTGGGGTCTTATGCTTTCCTTCCTTCCTGAAGGCATCAGTAGGAGCTGCTTCATGGAACAGAAGCTCAGAGCAGCACAAACGATAAATACGATAAATACGTGGCTGTTTGGATCCTCTGAGCCTCCGCCCATTTCATCTCAGATTTCTAAAAACTGTCAGCTGGTTTGGGGAGGCGCTGCCAGGAAAGTGCCGTGCTCTGGTTAGTCATTTAATAAACTCTAAATGAGCAGCTGTGGGTACTGGACAAGTGACAAAGTAGTAGTGGCAGCTGAAGGTTGCTGTTTACACTGAGCCAGGCGCTGTCCTGAGCACTTCACGGGCACTGGCTCCTCTAGATTCATAGCCATCCTGTCAGGAGCCATTATTTCCCCATTTTACAGATGGGGAGACTGAGGCTTGGAGAGAGGGCTAAGTGGCTTTGTGGACGAGCTCACATAGCCAAGAAGTGGTGGGGTCGAACCTTGAGTCTCCGGCTGGCTCTCTCCTAAAGCTGAGCTCGTAACCAAGTCTCAGCCCCTCTGGGAACAGGGATGACTGTCCCAGGCCCTACACCCTGCTTGCCCCGTCACCCTGATCGGAGGCATCCTGGGTCAGGAGGGAAGACTGGTGTTCGAAACCCCGGTGCCTCTGTCCCTAACTTCTGTGAGTGCAGACAGGTGACTCTGAATCACAAGCCTTAGTTTTCTGCCTCTGTAAAATGGGGCTGATGACCCTTGCTCTTCCTTCCATGTTAAAGTCTGGGGCAACCACGTGTCAGCTATAAACCGTGTGCTGTGTACAAATGTCTCAGAGTGGGCACTTAATACAATTTTCGTTTGTTTCTTCCTTTCCCTGTCTCTTCCCCAACGCATGTCACTTTCATCGCTCCCTGGCACACTCACACGCATTGTCAAACAGCACTTGGGTGAGGATGGGGCCGTGGTGCGTCAGCTGACAGCCTCAGCTGTCAGATGCTCACCTCAGCCCTCTGGGGTGGGTTTTACTCAGGTGAGGAGAGCTGATCCTTCTCCACGACATGGGACATAAAGGGCAGCACAAATTCCCTCGACTCCCAGGCCAGTACTCGAGTCTCACCTCCTCCCTCTCTGCCGGCCACAGTGGCTACAAATTATGAGCTAGTTGGGCTATTTTCCTTGCACTCTTATTCTTGGCAAGTGAACACGTTCCAAACAATCATGTTTACCATCCAAGTCACTGTATCCAAGGCTGTGGTGGGAAGTGTAGAGGTGCGCTGCACCCACCCCCCATCAGCACAGCATTTTACTTGCCTTGTAGGAATCGAGCCCCACAGTAAACCCACAGAAAACCCACAGAGACAGGCAGGTCAGCTGTTATGCCCATTATACAGATTTTTAAAAAGAGGGACTGAGCAAGGTAATTTATACTAGGAGGTAGAACCAGGAATCCAAGCAAGGTTTCTTATTCTGGAGCTCATGTGTGTTTGTGAGTATGTGTGTTTGTACGTGTGCTTGTGAATATGTGTGTCTTTGCGTGTATGTGTGAATAGGTGTGTGTATATATGTGTGTGTTTGTGTGTCTACTGTGCTTATGTGTTTGTTTTGCCTCTTTCCCCAGCATTTTTTCTCACAAGTAAAAGATTAAATGATATAAATATCATATGACCACAATATAAATTTAGAAAACAGAAAAAAGAACTAAAGATCACCCATAATTGTGCCACCCTAAACAGAACTACTGTTATTGTCTTAATGTACCCCGTTCCTGGCTTTGTTCCTACACATCCTCTCCCCTGCCACCCCTGACAGTTGTTAAGTGGCCCAGATTGGCTCCTGAGCCTGTGTGAGCGCGTCAGGAGTATATTATGATGCTTGTTTAAGGAGGCATGTGGAACCACAACAAAATGGAGGAAGTGTTTCCTTTGGAACATTGCGGGGTTAGGGCTTCAACACAGGAATTTTGCAGGGACACAAACATTCAGTTCATAACACTCCCTAAATTCCCTAGAGAGACTCAGCTCATTCCTTCTTTTCTTTTCTTTCTAACTAATATAAAAACTGGGGGTAAAGAAGTGTGCTTCCAATAGTGTTTGGGCTGCCTATGGATTCTTTCCTTGACCTGTTTTTTATTTAACTTTTTTTTTCAATTTCCATGTAGTTGCACATAATAGTTTTTCAAAACCAGCTTGCATTTATTGAGCACCTACTATTTACCAAGCCCAGAGCTGGGCCCTGGAGGGACAGAAAAGCAAAGTACTCTCAAGGAGCACACCAGCTGGTGGTAGACATGTAAACAGACAATTAAAATATCGTGTTGCAAGCTCATTAATGGGTGCACGTTCATAAGAAATACTGATGGCAAACGGCAGGAGTTCAACTCTGCTTGAGCGTCCCTGTGGTTGTGAAAGACCCTTATAAACCACGCCCTCCCCATCACAGTTGCGGGCTTTACTTGTCCGCCTCGTTAGCAACTTGTAAGAGCGGAATGCTTGGGTGCTCTAAATTTTGAAGTACAATAATTTCCTGACGGTTAGAAAAAGAAAGGGAGCGTTCAATGTGTTGGCAGGTCTTCACTGTCTTTAGAGAAGAAAAAAACCTAAGGCAGGATCAGAACAGAAGAAGTAAGAGCTAAAAGGAGACACCTGAAGTTTTGCTCACTATCCTTTGTTTTAGCCAAGATTCTAACTTTATTTTTTGTGTTTAAAAATTTGAGGGCTTCCCTGGTGGCGCAGTGGTTGGGAGTCCGCCTGCCGGTGCAGGGGGCACGGGTTCATGCTCCGGTCCGGGAGGATCCCACGTGCCGCGGAGCAGCTGTGCCCGTGGGCCATGGCCGCTGAGCCTGCGCGTCCCGAGCCTGTTGCTCCGCGGCGGGAGGGGCCACAGCAGTGAGAGGCCCGCGTATCGAAAAAAAAAAAAAAAAAATTGACAAAGTTTCTTCAGCTCTTCCTTGGAGGATGCTTCTGAGAGCAAATATGGAAGAGTCCCTGCCACACCCACTGCGATCATTTTTCTGTTTGGATCCATATTTTTTTAAATTTTATTATTTTTGGCTGCTCTAGGTCTTCATTGCTGCACGCAGGCTTTCTCCAGTTGCGGCGAGAGGGGGCTACTCTTCGTTGTGGTGCGCGGGCTTCTCATTGTGGTGGCTTCTCTTGTTGCGGAGCAGGGCTCTAGGCATGCGGGCTTCAGTAGTTGCAGTGCACGGGCTCTGGAGCACAGGTTCAGTAGTTGTGGCACACGGGCTTAGTTGCTCTATGGCATGTGGGATCTTCCTGGACCAGGGATCGAACCTGTGTCCCCTGCGTTGGCAGGCAGACTCTTAACCACTGCCCCACCAGGGAAGTCCCTGGATCCTTTTTTTTTTTTTTTCATTATTGGAGTATAATTGCTTTACAATGTTGTGTTAGTTTCTGTTGTACAACAAAGTGAATCAGTCATATACATACATATATCTCCATATCCCCTCCCTCGGGAGCCTCTCTCCCACCCTCCCCATCCCACCCCTCCAGGTGGTCACAGAGCGCCGAGCTGATCTCCCTGTGCTATGCGGCTGCTTCCCACTAGCTATCTGTTTTACATTTGGTAGTGTATATATGTCCATGACACTCTCTCACTTCGTCCCAGCTTACCCTTCCCCCTCCCCGTGTCCTCAAGTCCATTCTCTACGTCTCTGCCTGGATCCATTTTTCTATTGTTTTTCTGCTCCTGGCTTCCACTTGGCTGCCATTTTTCAGTGTCCTTTGCTGCTTTATTATTTATCCACAAGTTGACTTTCTTCTTGTTTCTAGGCAGGCAGGCTTCCCCACATCATTATCCTCTGTTTATATCATTAGCTGCAATTTAGGTTTGTTGTGTGACAGGATCATCCTCAACGTGCTGCAAATATGACTCACTCGCTGTAACTTTCATCACCTATGTTTGTACTTCCTCTAAAGTGTTGATAAACTTATCACAGACCAGCAGTGTTAAGAAATATGCCTTTTAAAAAATAATCATAAAAATTGGTCAATACCAGTGGCTTCTGCTTCTCTCACTGACATTCCGAGCGTTTTATTTGCTTTAGGAGGTTCAGGCTTGATATTTCCTTATTTGCTACAGGTTTAATTTTTCACTTTTCCTTGTCTGTGGTTTGAGTTTCTTCTCGCCATCGCTCTGTGGTGTTTGGATGGCCTTGACTCACATCAGGAATGTCCTTCCCCATCTTCTACCAACAATGAGTGCTGAATGAATGATTTTTCCCAGTTGTGCTAAACAGTAAACTTTTGAAAAAAAATGCAGTCTGCATTCACTCTTCAAAAAGTCTATTGATACCTACTCTGTGCTAGAGGATGTTGTAAGATGAAGAAAAGAATGTCCCACTGTCTCATTTTCCAGAGTCGGGAGGGAGAGAGGTCTGATGTATAAACCCATCAATTCCAGTGCAGTGCAGTTCCCATAGGGGCAAAGCATGACCAGGTCTGAGGAGAACCAGGCAAGACTTCCTTCAAAGAGGAGGTCAGTCACACTTGACCTGCTTCCCCATCACGAGGCCCCTTCCTGCTTGTTACTGTTATCAGAAGAGGAGAGTCATGTGAGTGATGGACAGACGTCAACAGACTCTGAGGATGTCTTAGGCTGAGATCCCTTCAAAGCAGAGCCTGGGATACAGGCTTGGGTGCAAGAATTTATGTGAGAAATGATCCCAGGGAGGAAAAGTAGAGGAGATGGAGAACACTAACGACACCAAGAAAGGATTGTTATCAGAGGCGGCTATTGCTACGATGAGTGCTTTCTAACTGCTTAATTCCAAGAACCTGAGATGTTCCCATGGGAACCACTCTTAGGAGGAGGAAAGGGAGGGTGAGCTGGCAAGCTGGCTTGACAGGCAGAGGCAACACACGGGCATGGAAAGACACACTGGCCCTGTGACGTGGGTTCGCATCCCACCTCCTCCACCACCAAGATGCGCGACCTTAGGCAAGTCACTGACTCTCGGAGCCTTCGTCTCCTTACCTGCCTTAGTCAGACTGGCTGTCAGTGGACTGCAGGAGAAGACACAGGTACGAGGCTCGATTCTTGGGGAGACTTGGGAAATGCATCTCAGAACCGTCTTCCTGGGAAACCAAAGAAGGACGCATTGTCATTGACTGTCACTACCCATTCGTCCAGGTGGCCCCACAGGTACCAAGTCCCCAGTGCCCCAAGCTGTGCATGCGTGAGGATGGGCTCCCCCGCTCACGTATCAAGGACACCGCAGGGTGAAGCCCAGGTACACGCAGGGCCCAAGGCACATGCAGGGTAGTCAACGCCTGCATGGTACAGGTCCCAGCAGCAGTAGCTAGAGAATGAAAGGGACCCAGAAGATTCCAAGTGCTGTGCAAGAGGGGGCCGATCCAACGGGTGTAAATTTCTTTAGCGAAATGAGATATAGAGACCTGGAAAGTGGCAGGTCCTACAACAGGTAGCACAGAAAGCTCCCCAAGTGGAGGTACACACAGCGGTGCGCTGGGAAATGTTTAACAACTGGCCTTGGCAAAGAACACCCTGATGGGTAGCTTTTGCCAATTTCTGTGCTGTAAACACTCTCCATCAGGACCAGTATCAAGTTACCATCATGAGTGCACAGTTGGGAAGGGACACGCACCATCAGCTGTCAGAGCTACCTTTTCTGGGACGTGCCTCCTGGGGCCAAGTTCCCGGGGTTGGCCAATGATAGGATACTGCTTGGAGGGTGGATTCCCTCAGGAACCATCAGGCAGAGCGCTCAGTTTTGCTGGTCTCCTGTGTGGAGAAGCCCTGGCTCCATGTCACCTTGCCCAGCTCGTGCAGGACAACTGGGGGAAACCATCTCAGAACATTTCAGAATATTTACTATGAGATGGTATAAAAAAATCAATATCCAACGAACAAGGACCTACTGTATAGCACAGGGAACTATGCACAATATTTCGTAATACCCTACAAGGGAAAAGAATCTGAAAAAGAAGATATAGAGACATATATATATATATATATATATATATAGTATAACTGAATCACCGTGCTGTACACCTGAAACTAACACAACATTGTAAAGCAACTATGCTTCAATTTAAAAAAATGAAAATAAATAAATACATAAAAAATTTTAGAAGGTCAATATCCAGGCAGCAGCTCCCTCCCTCAGCAACGCCAGGCCTCAGATCCATTTCTGCCTTGTTCTTTAGGGCTCTGTTAAGCTCTCCTCACTTGGACATCCACCCCCAGCTCACGTGCCTCCTGTGTTTCCAACACTGAGATACATGTCTTGTCTTTTGTTTTGTTTTTTGTTTTTAGCATCTTTACTGGAGTATAACTGCTTTACAATGGTGTGTTAGTTTCTGCTGTATAACAAAGTGAATCAGCTATACATATACATATGTTCCCACATCTCCTCCCTCTTGCGTCTCCCTATCACCCTCCCTATCCCACCCCTCTAGGTGGACACAAAGCACCGAGCTGATCTCCCTGTGCTATGTGGCTGCTTCCCACTAGCTATCTATTTTACATTTGGTAGTGTATGTATGTCCATGCCACTCTCTCACTTCATCCAAGCTTACCCTTCCCCCTCCCTGTGTCCCCAAGTCCATTCTCTACATCTGCATTTTTATTCCTGTCCTGCCCTTAGTTTCTTCAGAACCTTTTTCTTTTTTTTTTTTAGATTCCATATATATGTGTTAGCATACGGTATTTGTTTTTCTCTTTCTGACTTACTCCACTCTGTATGACAGTCTCTAGGTCCATCCACCTCATTACAAATAACTCAATTTCGTTTCTTTTTATGGCTGAGTAATATTCCATTGTATATACGTGCCACATCTTCTTTATCCATTCCTCTGTCAGTGGACACTTAGGTTGCTTCCATGTCCTGGCTGTTGTAGATAGTGCTGCAATGAACATTGTGGTACATGATTCTTTTTGAATTATGGTTTTCTCCGGGTATATGCCCAGTAGTGGGATTGATGGGTCGTATAGCAGTTCTATTTTTAGTTTTTTGAGGAACCTCCATACTGTTCTCCATAGCGGCTGTATCAGTTTACATTCTCACCAGCAGTGCAGGAGGGTTCCCTTTTCTCCACACCCTCTCCAGCATTTATTGTTTGTAGATTTTTTGATGGTCGCCATTCTGACTGGTGTGACGTGATACCTCATTGTAGTTTTGATGTGCATTGCACTAAAGATTAGTGATGCTGAGCATCCTTTCACGTGTGTGTTGGCAATCTGTATATCTTCTTTGGAGAAATGTCTATTTAGGTCTTCTGCCCATTTTTGGGTTTGGGTTGTTTGTTTTTTTGATATTGAGCTGCATGAGCTGCTTGTAAAATCTGGAGATTAATCCTCTGTCAGTTGCTTCATTTGCAAATATTTTCTCCCATTCTGAGGGTTGTCTTTTCATCTTGTTTATGGTTTCCTTTGCTGTGCAAAAGCTTTTAAGTTTCATTAGGTCCCATTTGTTTATTTTTGTTTTTATTTCCATTTCTCTAGGAGGTGGGTCAAAAAGCATCTTGCTGTGATTTATGTCATAGAGTGTTCTGCCTATGTTTTCCTCTAAGAGTTTGATAGTGTCTGGCCTTACACTGAGGTCTTTAATCCATTTTGAGTTTATTTTTGTGTATGGTGTTAGGGAGTGTTCTAATCTCATACTTTTACATGTAGCTGTCCAGTTTTCCCAGCACCACTTATTGAAGAGGCTGTCTTTTCTCCACTGCATATTCTTGCCTTCTTTATCAAAAATAAGGTGACCATATGTGCTTGGCTTTGTCTCTGGGCTTTCTCTCCTGTTCCATTGATCTATATCTCTGTTTTTGTGCCAGTACCATATTGTCTTGATTACCGTAGCTTTGTAGTACAGCCTGAAGTCCGGGAGCCTGATTCCTCCAGTTCCGTTTTTCTTTCTCAAGATTGCTTTGGCTATTCCAGGTCTTTTGTGTTCCCATGCAAACTGTGAAATTTTTTTGTTCTAGTTCTGTGAAAAATGCCATTGGTAGTTTGATAGGGATTACATTGAATCTGTACGTTGCTTTGGGGAATACAGTCGTTTTCACAATGTTGATTCTTCTAGTCCAAGAACATGGTATATCTTTCCATCTGTTTGTATCATCTTCAATTTCTTTCATCAGTGTCTTATTGTTTTCTGCACACAGGTATTTTGTCTCCTTAGGTAGGTTTATTCCTAGGTATTTTATTCTTTCTGTTGCAATGGTAAATGGGAGTGTTTCCTTAATTCCTCTTTCAGATTTTTCATCATTAGTGTATAGGAATGCAAGAGATTTCTGTGCATTAATTTTGTATCCTGCTACTTTACCAAATTCATTGATTAGCTCTAGTAGTTTTCTGGTAGCATCTTTAGGACTCTCTATGTATAGTGTCATGTCATCTGCAAACAGTGACAGTTTTGCTTCTTCTTTTCTGATTTGGATTCCTTTTATTTCTTTTTCTTCTCTGATTGCTGTGGCTACAACTTACAAAACTATGTAGAATAACAGTGAAGAGAGTGGGCAACCTTGTCTTTTTCCTGATCTTAGTGGAAATGGTTTCAGTTTTTCACCATTGAGAACAGTGTTGGCTGTGTGACTGTCATATATGGCCTTTATTATGTTGAGGTAAGTTCCCTCTGTGCCTACTTTCTGCAGGGTTTTTATCATAAATGGGTGTTAAATTTTGTCGAAAGCTTTTTCTGCATCTATTGAGATGATCATATGGTTTTTATCCTTCAATATTTTAATATGGTGTATCACATTGATTGATTTGCATATTGAAGAATCCTTGCATTCCTGGGATAAACCCCACTTGATCATGGTGTATGATCCTTTTAATATGCTGTTGGATTTTGTTTGCTAGTGTCTTGTTGACAACTTTTGCATCTATGTTCATCAGTGATATTGGCGTGTAGTTTTCTTTTTCTGTGACATCCTTATCTGGTTTTGGTATCAGGGTGATGGTGGCCTTGTAGAATGAGCTTGGGAGTGTTCCTCCCTCTGCTATATTTTGGAAGAGTTTGAGAAGGATAGGTGTTAGCTCTTCTCTAAATGTTTGATAGAATTCGCCTGTGAAGCCATCTAGTCCTGGGCTTTTGTTTGTTGGAAGATTTTTAATCACAGTCTCAATTTCAGTTCTTGTGATTGGTCTGTTTATATTTTTCTATTTCTTCCCGGTTCAGTCTCAGAAGGTTGTGCTTTTCTAACAATTTGTCCATTTCTTCCAGGTTGTCCATTTTATTGGCATAGAGTTGCTTGTAGTAATCTCTCATAATCCTTTGTATTTCTGCAGTGTCAGTTATTATCTCTCCTTTTTCACTTCCAATTCTATTGATTTGAGTCTTCTCCCTTTTTTTCTTAATGAGTCTGGCTAATCGTTTATCAATTTTGTTTGTCTTCTCAAGGAACCAGCTTTTAGTTTTATTGATCTTTGCTATCGTTTCCTTCATTTCTTTTTCACTTATTTCTGATCTGATCTTTATGATCTCTTTCCTTCTGCTAACTTTGGGGTTTTTTTGTTCTTTCTCTAATTGCTTCAGGTGTAAGGTTAGTTTGTTTATTTGAGATGTTTCTTGTTTCTTGAGGGAGGATTGTATTGCTATAAACTTCCCTCTTAGAACTGCTTTTGCTGCATCCCATAGGTTTTGGGTCGTCGTGTTTTCATTGCCATTTGTTTCTAGGTATTTTTTAAATTCCTCTTTGATTTCTTCAGTGATCTCTTGGTTATTTAGTAGTGTATTGTTTAGCCTCCATGCGTTTGTATTTTTTACAGATTTTTTCCTGTAATTGATATCTAGTCTCATAGTGTTATGGTCGGAAAAGATACTTGATAGGATTTCAATTTTCTTAAATTTACCAAGGCTTGATTTGTGACCCAAGATATGGTCCATCCTGGAGAACGTTCCATGAGTGCTTGAGAAGAAAGTGTATTCTATTGTTTTTGGATGGAATGTCCTACAAATATCAATTAAGTCCATCTTGTTTAATGTATCATTTAAAGTTTGTGTTTCCTTATTTATTTTCATTTTGGATGATCTGTCCATTGGTGAAAGTGGGGTGCTAAAGTCCCCTACTATGATTGTGTTACTGTTGATTTCCCCTTTTATGGCTGTTAGCATTTGCCTTATATATTGAGGTGATCCTATGTTGGGTGCATAAATGTTTACAATTGTTATATCTTCTTGGATTGATCCCTTGATCATTATGTAGTGTCCTTCTTTGTCTCTTGTAATAGTGTTTATTTTAAAGTCTATTTTGTCTGATATGAGAATTGCTACTCCAGCTTTCTTTTGATTTCCATTTGCATGAAATATCTTTTTCCATTCCCTCACTTTCAGTCTGTGTGTGTCCCTGGGTCTGAAGTGGGTCTCTTGTAGACAGCATATATATGGGTCTTGTTTTTGTATCCATTCAGCCAGTCTATGTTTTTTGGTTGCAGCATTTAATCCATTTACATTTAAGGTAATTATCGATATGTATGTTCCTATTACCATTTTCTTAATTGTTCTGGGTTTGGTATTGTAGGTCTTTTCCTTCTCTTGTGTTTCCTGCCTAGAGAAGTTCCTTTAGCATTTGTTGTAAAGCTGGTTTGGTGGTGCTGAATTCTCTTAGCTTTTGCTTGTCTCTAAAGGTTTTAATTTCTCTGTCGAATCTGAATGAGATCCTTGCTGGGTAGAGTAATCTTGGTTGTAGGATTTTCCCTTTCATCACTTTAAATATGTCCTGCCACTCCTTTCTGGCTTGCAGAGTTTCTGCTGAAAGATCAGCTGTTAACCTTATGGGGATTCCCTTGTATGTTATTTGTTGCTTTTCTCTTGCTGCTTTTAATATTTTTTCTTTGTATTTAATTTTTGATAGTCTGATTAATATGTGTCTTGGTGTGTTTATCCTTGGATTTATCCTGTATGGGACTCTCTGCGCTTCCTGGACTTGATTGACTATTTCCTTACTCATATTAGGAAAGTTTTCAAGCATAATCTCTTCGAATATTTTCTCAGTCCCTTTTTTTTTTTCTCTTCTTCTTCTGGAACCCCTATAATTTGAATGTTGGTGTGGTTAATGTTGTCCCAGAGGTCTCTGAGACTGTCCTCAGTTCTTTTCATTCTTTTTTCTTTATTCTGCTCTGCAGTAGTTATTTCTACTATTTTATCCTTCAGGTCACTTATCTGTTCTTCTGCCTCAGTTATTCTGCTATTGATTCCTTCTAGAGAATTTTTTATTTCATTTACTGTGTTGTTCATCATTGTTTGTTTGCTCTTTAGTTCTTCTAGGTACCTGTTAAACGTTTCTTGTTTTTTCTCCATTCTATTCCCAAGATTTTGGATCATCTTTACTATCATTACTCTAAATTCTTTTTCAGGTAGACTGACTATTTCCTCTTCATATGTTTGGTCTGATGGGTTTCTACCTTGCTCCTTCATCTGCTGTGTATTTCTCATTTTCCTTAACTTACTGTGTTTGGAGTCTCCTCTTTGCAGGCTGCAGGTTCGTAGTTCCTATTGTTTTTGGTGTGTGCCCCAAGTGGGTAAGGTTGGTTCAGTGGCTTGTGTAGGCTTCCTGGTGGAGGGGACTGGTGCCTGTGTCCTGGTGGATGAGGCTGGATCGTGTCTTTCTGGTGGGCAGGACCATGTCCGGTGGTGTGTTTGGGGGTGTCTGTGTCCTTATTATGATTTTAGGCAGCGTCTCTGCTAATCGGTGGGGTTGTGTTCCTGTCTTGCTAGTTGTTTGGCATAGGGTGTCCAGTACTGTAGCTTGCTGGTCATTGAGTGGAGCTGGGTCTTGCAAGGAGATGGAGATCTCTGGGAGAGCTTTCGCCATTTGATATAAATGAAGCTGGGAGGTCTCTGGTGGACCAGTGTCTGAACTCGGCTCTCCCACCTCAGAGGCTCAGGCCTGACACCCGGCCAGAGCACCAAGACCCTGTTAGCCCCACAGCTGCTGGTCTTGCAGTCCCCTGGAGAGGTGGGGGCACTGTCCCTCACCCTGAGCCATTCATCCATGTGAACCTACATTGTCTTTTTATTGTCCAGATTCCCCACGAAACCCTAAGCTTCCCAAAGGCAGGGGCAGACATTGTGTTTAGCTGATATTCCTAGCATTGGATTTACTAGTACAGGGCCTGAAACTTCATTAATCTTAACCCCTCTTCTCTTCTCTCCCTCGAGGAAGAGTGCTGAGTAGTGCTGAGTAGTGTATTTGCCCCAAGCTGGGCAGTTTAGGTCTATGGAAAGCTGTGATTCTCACCATCAACGATTAGAGTGTGGGCCTTGAATCATTGCTTAGTGCCTGTGTAGAGAGAATGGTAATAAAAGCATAAAGTTGCAATGAAAGATTGGGATAACATCTCATAACTATAGAAGAGCCATCATAAGCCTCTCCGTGATTAATTTCCAAGCGAAGGCCCAGATAACAGGAGCTGTTGGAGCTTGGAAAAAGCCAAGAACACTTATAGAACCTGCAGGAGGATGGGCGTTCATCTTCTAACAGTGATGCTCTTTTAATGGCTTAAAAGATGAAGAGGAAAGTAGAGCTGAGAGAGAATAAAGGGCAAACAGGAGGAGCTGGGCAAAGGATGCTAATAATAATAATAATAGGGACTTCCTTGGTGGTCCAGTGGTAAAGAATCCGTCTTCCAATGCAGGGGACGTGGGTTCGATCCCTGGTCGGGGAACTAAGATCCCACATGCCGCGGGGTAACTAAGCCCGTGTGTCACAACTACTGAGCTCGCACACCTCAATGAGAGAGCCCACATGCCGCAAACTACAGAGCCACACACTCTGGACCCCCGGCACCACAACTAGAGAGAGAAAACCCACACAGCACAACTAGAGAGAAGCCCGCGTGCCACAACAAAGAACCTGCGCCACAGCGAAAGATCCCACACACCTCAAAGAAGACCCTGCATGCCGCAAGTAAGACCCAACGCAGCCAAAAAATAAATAAAACAAACATTTAAAAAATAATAATAACATATAATAATGATGATGATGATGATGAACACACTTTGAGCCTATACTACAAACTGGGCGCCATCCTAAGCTCTTTATGTGCTCTGTACCTCATTTCATCCTCCCAATAACCACAGGAAGTAGATGGTATTACTTATCACTATTCCACAGGAAGGAAAATGAGGCACAGAGGAGGTAAAGTAACTTGTCCAAGGTCACACAGTAAGACATGAAAACTAAGACAATCACTTCTTTTTAGAGGATTTTTTTTAAACTGGGTGATGACAGTTCATTCTGAAATTGTCTATTACCTCCAATCCTTACCTCCTTCTGTGCTTCTTTTTCTCGCTTCTCTTCGAGAAAGAATTGTAAAGACTTCTTGAGCTACTAAGTATTGGGCACTCTACCTGTATTTTCTCATGCAATCTACTCACAACCAGTCCAGCTTTGGCAGTTCAGGAGACAAAGGCTTAGAAAGAGTCAGCGACTTGCCTAAGATTACACATCTGGTTGTGTAGTGGAGGAGATGGATTTGAACCCACATCACCGGGACTCTGCATCTTTCCATGCCTGCCTGCTGCTTCTGCCCATCAGCCCAGGCCTCCGCTCACCCTCCCCTCCTTCCTCCTGAGAGCGGCACTTACAGGAACACCTCAGGCTCTTGGAAGAATACAACTGGAAACCACATCAAGAATATGTCAACAGGGCTTCCCTGGTGGCGCAGTGGTTGAGAGCCCACCTGCCGATGCAGAGGACATGGGTTTGTGCCCCGGTCGGGGAGGATCCCACTTGCCGCGGAGCGGCTGGGCCCGTGAGCCATGGCCGCTGGGTCTGCGCATCCGGAGCCTGTGCTCCGCAACGGGAGAGGCCACAGCAGTGAGAGGCCCGCGTACCGCAAAAAAAAAAAAAAAAAAGAATATGTCAACAACCCAGTTGCTGGAGAGGGCAGACCTAGGAGATTCCTCTTCTGATGTCTTTTGGAAACCAAGAAGGACCATTAAGGTGAAATTCAGTTTGAGTTGGAATATTCTTCGCAAACATATGAATTCTTCCCATAGGAAAAACAAGGGTCCCTAAATCTCCATTCTTCTCCCTGTATCTGAGATGCAGGCATGAATAAGAATTCTGCTTCAAGGAAAGGGAAAAGGAAAAGATGAGGAACAGCATCTGCTCTTTTCTCCTGAAGGGACATTTCAAAGATTTCCAGAAAAAGTTAAACACGGGCATCTCAGGGAGTTTCACAAATGCAAACACTAGTGGTTTTGGAAACTGAGCATGCAGTATCACTTCTTAGGAATACCCTAAGCATTCTGAGATCCTGAGGACTTTTAGGAGTCCTGCATTAAAGAAACCTCATTAATACTAGTTGAACTTCTATTTCCCAAAGTTGTTAGGCTATTACTGCTATTATTATCATCATTTTACATTATTTGAGTACATAGTATCTGCAAGACATTGTGCAAAGAGCTTTACGTGCAATTTCACATTGAATCCTTACAAGATTATAAGGTGCAATGACTGTCCCCATGTTATAGATGATGAAACAGTCTTAGAGAAATTGAGTAACTTTCCCAGGGGCACATCGCTAATCGTTGGCATCTGAACCCAAACAGTCTTGACTCCAAAGCCTTGCTTGTAACTATTACATGCGCTCGTTTACTATCATCCAATGGGACAGGACCCCAGAACTGGTTTGCAATGGCCAGCCAGTGTCTAACCCAGCCTGACCCACCCAATAAGACCGATGTCCAAACCAGAATGCCAGTTTATTAACTGTCAGAAACATAACCTCAGTCTCAGAATACAATACCTCTGGTTAGCCCGGTGTCTCTGTGGAGAAGATTGGGGAATCCACGGCTAATCAGCCAAGATACTTGGTTATAAGAAGGAAGGAACCAAGAGGTGATGGGCAGCTTCCACTACTTGACCCTCCTCCCCAATATCAGCTCAGGGACAAGACCCTCCCCTCCTCTGGCTTGGTGCCCTGAGCAGTTCAGCAACATTTACTGAGGAAATGTCTGATGGTGGCCTCATTTTCTCAAGCTCTTTGGTCATCTGTCCTTTAGAAAGCTAAAGCCACTCACTCACACAGCAAGTATTCAGAGAGCTTTGACTGCCACCCAGACCACACTCGACAATCTGAATTACAAAATAGTTGCAGTGGTGTGCTGGGGCTGGCTCCCACCAGCTCACAAAAGCCTATTGTTAAGTGTTCTGGAATTCTGTGAGCCGGTCAATCAACGAAACCATTATATGAAATATTAAAGTATGTAAACTTACAATTAAAAACATTCTACTGTAGACAAAGGTAATAAACACTTGAAACTCATCACTTCGTAATTTTACTACATTCGATTGTCAGTGCTCTCGGGGTTATTTACATTTATTTTTTCTGTACAGGGAAAGTACTCCACGGTGATGCGCTGCACGCATTGCTTCCTAACTGCCTGCAGTGACATCACTTGTGTAGCTTGAAAGTCAGCCCTGGTTGGAGTATTTACACCACAGAAATCAGAGCTTGAGTTATCATTTTGTTGACTGTCCAAACTTAAGAAAGGAATGGAGGAAATGTGAATAATCCAGATTAAACTTTTAAAATGTGTCATGTCTCGTGCTGAATCAGAAGGAGGTTACAGACAATTGAGCACAAGTTTGTATGAGGGTGAGAAACAGTTTAGAGATTAATCAGAGATCAATCACATATCAGGATCAATAACAAATATATTGGGTAGCGAGTAACTGGATTAAGGTACAACTCAATTTGTCGAATCCTGACTGAATTGTGGCCACAGGTTGGCTACAGATAGGCCACCATAGGTGGGCAAAAATCAATGAACGCGTTCTATGGGACTTAATTCACTAGATGGACTTCATAAACAAAGAGTAATGCATATTTTATTTATCACTTTTATTATTATTTTATAAATAATCATTTTTATTATCACTTAAAAACTGGGGACTACACATTCTTTATGTCAGTAAAGTTTATAATAAACGTATATATGTAGATATAGGCATACGTTTTTTTCAGAGTTGGTTGTTAAACATTTACCAGCACACCACTAGCTGCGAGCAAGTTCCTACAGAGGAACTTAAAGTCTATTTATTGGTTAGAACAATGGCATGGATGAAAGAAGGATTAGGGGACAAGAAGATACATGACAGCACATGACAATGTGTTAAACATGACACATTGTTTAACGTTGGGCAGTGTCTCAAAAGGCCTGGGTCATCAGGGACAACTTCTCAGAGGAGCTGGACTTGGGCAACACCTTGAAGGACGTATAGAAGATGAGAGTGCAGAGCAGGGGTGAAAACAGTGTGAACAAAGGCTTGGAGGTGGAAGAACATGCTGGTGGTGTTTCATCACTTTGTCAATTGCAAGACCAAGCCCCTGGGAGTGGACGAGCAGACAGAGAAGTAATAGCAAGTGGGGGTGCAAAAGATGAGATGCAGCCAATGGAGGGCCTCATAAGCCATAAGCAGACCCTGAGACAGGGGATCAAGAGCAAGATATTTCTTTGGGATCTAGAACAGCCAGTGGGAGAGGTGGGAAAGCGAGAGCAGAAAGGAAAGCCAGTCACTGCATGGTGCCATATCGAGCCAGCAACACCGGTGGGTGGGTGGAGGTTGACCCCATGGGGGAACTTTGCGAGGTAATAGGAAACGCCCACCTCAGTCATCCCCCCGAGGGACGAGGGGATCGGAATATTTAAGCATCAACTCCCAACGGTCGTTAGCTGAAAGCTGTTCCGAGGGTGGGTGACATTAATACTCTGGCACTTCTGGCCCTCTGTGCGGCAGTACCAGCGAGAGAAAGCCTTCGGACAGAGAAATGGGCCAGCATCACTGTGGGATCAGTAAGGATGAGGGGCTGAGAGCAGTGCAGCCACAGCGTCTGCTACCCCGGAAGTCAGTTTGGGTTTGGTGAACCCAGCAATAGGGATTCACTGTGGGTCTTTGAGCAAAGATGCATTTTAGAAATGCTGCCTCTCCAAGAACTTTCCTTATGTGAGGGTCCCTGTGACTCCTACAACACGGTACAGAGAAAAACGGAAGGGGCTTGGGTTCAGAAGATCAGAGTTTACTCGGTGCCACTTAGCTGCTGTCTGACTATGAAACTCAGAAGGGTCTTGTCTCCTCCTCATCTGTAAAATGGGTATATTCCTATGTTCACCATAAGGTTGTTCTGAGGATTAAAGATACATGTTAGGGAGGTTTGTAAATTGGTATTTTAATATTGTTTTCACATGTAGAAATTTCAAAGAAAGAAATAAGAAAAACTCCGTTAGCAGAGGTTTGCCTTTTTTTAACCTATGCCTATAGGGATGCTTCTTATGACGTATTGAATTTTGTTCTTTTTTTTTAAAGGCAGGCATATCTTCAAGGTGACCTCTGCCATTTCTCCACTTCGTTGTGGGCGTCCTCTGCAGAGAGCGCCCTCTGATTCGTGGTGATGGCATTTCTGGTGACATTAGTCATCACCGTTAAGAGCTGGGCAGCAGCAGTTCTAACAGACGCTGTTTTGATAAAAAATCATCTCTGTGTATTACTTCAGTGAACCAAAGTTTATTATTCATCTCCCAGCACTTGAAGGATTTAGATAAGAGATAATCTGGAGTAATTTGTCTCCTTGGCCTGATGGAGCCTCGGAAAAATAACCCAACTCTCGAAGAGTCGCCTTGGAGGCCTCACTTCATTAACTGAGGGCCAGTTTGGAAGGAGGATGAGAGGGAAATAAAGGAAGTGGTTAGAGGAAATCCAGGCTCATCTTCTAGTAAGTGTTAAGCTGGGAGGCGGAATCAGAAGGGGAGAAAAATTGAATGAGATGAAAAAGGGAGGGGTGAATCATCTTGAGCGCTAAGATGCAGCTATTATGGGGAAAGGCATGTCTGTGCTTTATAATTTCAGAGGTATTACCTTTGATTAAAGTATTTCCTTTAACCGTATCATCTGTAATATTGGATAATAAAAATTGCTAAAGGAACTCGGGTGGGTCCCACTGCAGATTTAACAGTGATAATGAAATTCATCCCAAGGCAGTCCCAGAGACCCCTGTTCAACTTGAAATCATTGCATTGCAAAGAGGGCACTTTTCAATCCAGCTCAGAGACTTAACCGTGTTTTCTTTATGTTTTGCTTTGTTTGCAGTTTCCATTAATAGGCAGTTTATAAGGCTAGATATGAGAAAACTGAGGCTCAGAAAGATTGCTATAGGGTGGAGGGGGATTCGGATCCTTTTTCTCTAATCTAAGGGTCTTTCTACTCTGCTGCCTTGCTTTTTTGGTTCCAATGGATTTCTTGGAACTTAGGAGACATTATTACAGAAGTACACAAAGGAGTAATGAGGAAGGTATGTGATTTGTTCTGCCTTTGAGTGGGAGACATGTGGGTTGCAAGGATTCTGAATTCCCAGACATCCCATTTTCATACTTGGGGGAGCTGCAGGAATGGAAATCAACTGAAGCCAGACCCTGAAGTTCTAGATCAACAGGCAACCCCTTCCCATCATCCTAGGAGATGATCAATTATTTGCACCCAACAAGGCAGGGAAATAAAAGAGCAGAGACAGAAGCCTGCATCTTTTCGATCAAAAAGACACACTTTGAAGAATTTCATGGCCCAGTAAGCATGTGAACGGGGAGTTTCGGGGATGCAAAGTGGAAGCATTAAGGAATTCGCTAATTGGCTGAAGAAGCTGGAAGGTTCTCTCGCTGAGCCCACAGCAGCTGGCCCAGCAAGCTGTTTATTCTATGTTGTCTCAGAGGCCAGGAAAAGGTGATACAGTGAGTCCAGGAAGCTTGTTGCTGATTCAGACACTTGGAAATGTTTTTCTCATTGTATCCCAGTTAATGGTACTACCATCCACACAAGTGGCCATGGGGGAAATCTTTCCATCTCCGCAGACACCTATGCAAACACGTATTTGGTCCATTCTTCCCTCTACACTTCTCTTGAATCTAGTACTTTCTCTTCACTCCTACCGCCACTGCTATCATCCCACCTGCCATTTTCCCTCAGATAGACCACTTCATTGGCCACCTGCCTCCCTGCCTCTGTCCCCTTGATCCCTGCTCTCCTGTGGCCAACACGAGAATGTCAGGGCCAGATGCCTGCTGGGAGTTTAGGTGCACTTGGGCGACCGGAGCTATGGGGAGGATGGAAAACCTCCTCTTCCGATTGTTTCTCAACATCCAGTTCCATCCCTGAAAATACAGGCTTAAAATGGGGAGGACGTGTGTCCACCCTCCCAAGCTGACCGTAAGTGTGCCTCCCACAGGACGGTGAACAAGGTGCCTTGAACTTTCATTCCGTAAATGGTCTACTTGGTATGACCTCCAGTGCTTCCTTGTCTTCTGTCCACCCCACAGTCTCCTGGGTCATTATCCTCCCCTGATACCCTATAGGGCCCTGGCTCCATCCTGGAGTAGCAGCCCTGCATATCACCCAAGTCTCCACCCTGCTGAGTTGTCAGAGGCATGTTGCCTTGCACACCCTACAAAAGGGTCATCCACATTTCCTCTTACTGACATTGACACCCTCCCCAGAATACAACTTCAACATGTTACTATTCTAATAAGGTGCCTGTTTCTTTCTACTCTCTTATCCAGAGGCCACACCACCCACAACACACACACACACACACACACACACACACCACTGTAGATGAGGAGGGGTAAGAAGGAAGGGCACAAGAAGAGAAAGAAAATCCTGTTCTATCAGGAATTCTTTCAGACGCAAACCAAACATCACCTCCTCCAGGGAACCTTCCTTGTTTGCTCCCCAACAAGAGCCAACCATCCCAGCACCATGCTCCCAGGACCCCCTGGGTTTCCTCTGTCTTACCTCTCACCACACTCTACATAATTCCCACTTTGCTTGTCTCCGACTTTGAGCTTCTTGGAGCAGGAATCTTCTTTAGTCGTCTCTGGGTTCGAATTTATAGCAGAATATCTGGCCCAGGACAGGTTCCCAGTGAATGTTTGCTCAATGCAGTAAGTGTGTGCTCTCTCACTCTCTCGCTCTGTGTGTGGTTGTGTGTGTCTAGCATGGCTATTAGTTTAAATTTAAGTTCCTATCTACCTTCTTGTTTATTTAAGAGACACTTGGCTAGATAAATGATGCTGAGGTATCCATATCTCCTTGCACAGTACAGGCTGTGCCAATGGGGACGGGAAAGAGCACTGAAACCAACCAGCCACTAGCGAAAAGTCCTCTTAGAGCTTCCAGACGAATGAATGTGTGTGTGTGTGTGTGTGTGTGTGTGTGTGTGTCTGTGTGTCAGGATGCTTTGCCTGCAACCGGGGTATACAGAGGGAAACAGAAAGCTGCCTGTGCTTCCCGATTTGCAAACCTAACCAGGCCCTTCGGAGATGGGTGTTGTACCTAGACCAGAATGTTGTTTTTTGTTTTTTTGGGGTTTTTTTTCCGGTACGCGGGCCTCTCACTGTTGTGGCCTCTCCCGTTGCGGAGCACAGGCTCCGGACGCGCAGGCTCATTGGCCATGGCTCACAGGCCCAGCCGCTCCGCGACATGTGGGATCTTCCCGAACCGGGGCACGAACCCGTGTCCCCTGCATCGGCAGGCGGACTCTCAAGCACTGCGCCACCAGGGAAGCCCCAGAATGTTGTTTTGATTAGAAAGGATGCTGGGCTGATTAGTTGCAACAAAACATTCTCTAATTAACAGAAATACAGTCTGGAGCTGGGGTGAGAAGTGTTCAGCAATGGCGTTGCCAGGCAGGCAGTTTAAAATTAATTCAAGGTGCAGATATGTGGCCCCCTAGAACATCCCCGTTCCCTGCTTCACAGGCTGGGATGTGGGGAACAGGATGTGGGGCTACGTGAGTGTTCTTGGGGGGGTGTGAACCACCTTCTCAGATCCCATTTCTTCAAGTGACAGCTCTTAGGTAGCATGAGCTAAAGTGAGCCTCCATGTGAAAAAGAGGAAAGACCACTGTGACAGGGAACGAGAAAGGCAGTATAAAATATCCCTTACTAGCGAAATCTCCTCGGCTCTTGGGCGTGCAGAGCGAGAGTTCAGAAAGCAAGAAATACCTGGAACTATTAAGGCAGGCTCAATATATGTCATTTATCTAAAAAGCAACCGTATCTGGATACAGCCGTAAGTCCAGAAGAAAGGGCAAAGTGGTCACTGTTGGGACCACACAGAGGTGTCAAAAGCATATGCCTCATCAGGCAAGACCTAGTTCACCTCCTGGGGACCTTTAGTTTTCACACAGTTCTAACCACTACACATCTTGGTCTATTGTGGGATTTGAAGTTTGAAAAGCTGGAGGAAACTGATGGAGGCAGGTCCTCTTAACTGCCAGAGTGATAGCCAGTAGCCCAGCAATGGGGCAGGAAAGAGCAGAGTAGACCTGCAAAAAGCGGTCCAAAGTTCTCCCCCAAACACAGCTGCCATTTATAGTAAGAACAAAGTAACTCCAGATACCTCGTTAGTGCTTGAAAATCCCCAGTGACTGATAGTTGAACACATTACCTGATAATCATAATGATGGCCTTGTATTGTATCTTCTAAGATGACTGAATACTGTATCCAAATGTGTGTATTTGGTCCTCAGAAGACTGAGTATCTTCTTTGTATGTACTGCATGTATATAATATGTGTATATATGAAAGTATGTATATATAGTGTGTATACACACATACACACACATAGTGAATCCATCAGAAGTTAACACAAATATCCATCCTTCTAGATCAGCAGTGGCAAATAAATTTTTATTTTATATGTCAATTTCAGTGGGTTGCCAGTAGCTACCTGAAAATCTGTGTTAGGAAGGATTCTGAGGCCAAATCTTATCTTAGAAAAAAGAAAGGCTATTACTTAGAGGTGATAATGTGTGTCATGGGACTTGGAAGGGAAGCAAGCGGTGACGGGCTTTCTACTCTTCTCTGGTTGGAGCAAGTCAGAGCCCGAAAACACTTTCCTATCTTGTACCCAGAGATATCGCAATAAGAAGAAATTCCACTGTATATCTCAAAGGGGTGTTAGAAGAACTTGATCCATTCCACAGATTCCCCTTTACGAGGACACATGGGAGAAATACATCCAGTGGGAGATAGACCTGTGTTTTTCTTAAGAAACTGGTTGGCTCTGATCTTCTGGGGACCACGAATCCTGTAATGAATTATGTTTCCATCTTACAGTGTCTGTGGGAGCTGGATGTGGGCTGTCCTGTAAACCTGTACAGGCCCTTTTCTCTGTTTTTTACCTGCTCATCTTACCCCAACTTAATTTTATCTCTGTATTAATATTTTCCTGTTGTCCTAATTTGATCACTTTGAGACTTTCAGGCATATGCATTTTTCTAAGTCCCCTCAAATCCTAACTGAATAAATAATAATTAGGGAATCTCGGACACTTTAGAGAAACCTTATTTTTTAGATTAGCGTCTACTGACACAAGTCGTGACTATCTAGAAAATTCAAGCGTGTGGAACACTGTATTTGCTAAAAAGAATAACTGTGTGTGTGTGTGTGTGTGTGTGTGTGTGTTTGTATATGTGAAATACACATGGCTCGTATCATGTCTGGGAATTAAAAGGCACAGTCTTCAAGCTGAGCTTCTCAGAGCCACAGAACTATAGTAATTACCAAGGCCAGTTCCATCAAGGCGGCTGAGCTAGACAGGTTTCAACTGAACCAAGAGAGCCCGGGCCATTGTTAGAAATGCCACTGCTTTTTAATGGCTGCAAGGGAACATTCTTCCGCCTTGGCCTCAGAACGAGAGGCGATTCATTCCTTAGGATGAAAAGACAGGCGCTGCTGGAGGCTTGTCACAGCTCGGAGTGTCATCAAGAGGGTGGTGATGTGGCCTCTGCCGGCAGGGACCATCATTATGTGGGAGAAGCAGGAAGGGATTCAGTCTCTCAAATAGGGGCCAAGAGGGAGAAGGGTGTTCACGTTTATGAAGTGCCTACTGTGTGCCAGGCACTGTTAGGCACTTTTTCGAAATTCTCATTCAACTTCCAGAAACACTTCCCGTGTGATGGGTGAGGAAGCTTAAGCACAATCAGCAGCCTTTTATCTTTCTGTAGTTGAAATTCTTTTAATAAACTTGGATTTCCAGTTGGATCAGAAAGATGAAGAAGGGGGGGAGGGGGAGGAAGAGGCGGAGAAGGGAAAGGGGAAGAGGAAGCAGCAGCAGCAGTAGCAGATGTCTAATTTAGCACAGAGGGACCAAGCCCCTTTGCTCACGCCCCATGGCAGAGCCAGGATGTCAACCTAGCTTTATCCGGCCTCCCAGCCCATCCAGTTTGCGTGGTACCAGTGCCCTTCAAAGTGTGGTCTGTGAACCACCTGAGTTGGAATTCCTGGAAGCTTTGTAATGCAGATTCCCGGGCCCCCACCCAGATCTATCAATTCAGATCTTGAGTGATTTCTGCATGCGCTCAGTCTTGAGAACGCCGCACCAGACCTGGTGGCCTCTCAAAGCCAGCACTGTCTTGTCACAGATGCGGGCTTTGGAAAGCTCCCCCAGCTCACGATGCCTTCCCCCAGCAGCATGGCCTGAAGACCCCCAGGACCTCAGCTTCCAGAGGGCAGTTCTGTGGTGAAGGGGCAGCTGGAAGTCTCACAGCCGGCAGGGAGTCGGGGACTGGCTGGGGGGCTGAGAGCACCAACCAAAAGGAGCACCTCAGGGGCCCGGAATCAGGTCTGCAAATCCTTTCCCTGGGAGGATTAATTTTATCAAAATCAAGCAGACTTCCTCACTTGCCAGGCCTTCTCTGCTCTCTGTTCTGTAGAATGCCTTTGGCATTTTTCAGAAGCCAGCTTCCTGCCTGGTCACAAGGCTTTCTCCTCTGGGCCTCAATGTCCCGATGTGTAAAATGAGGTAGATGGGAAGGTTTTTTTTTGCAAGACGCGGACCTCTCACTGTTGTGGCCTCTCCCGTTGCAGAGCACAGGCTCTGGACGCGCAGGCTCAGCGGCCATGGCTCACGGGCCCAGCCGCTCCGCGGCATGTGGGATCTTCCCGGACCGGGGCATGAACCCGTGTCCCCTGCATTGGCAGGCAGACTCTCAACCACTGCGCCACCAGGGAAGCCCCAAGGCTCCTTTTTGCTCTAAGATTCTACCCAAGTTGGGGACGCAGCTTCTGAAAACACACTGCATTCACTGAGAAAAAAAAAAAAAAATGACTGCGAAGAAAACTGTTCAGGGCAGCTACTCTGAGCTTAGCGGCCACATGCTGGCCTGCGCTGGGCTTGTTGGTCAAGCTGGCCCTCTCGCCACCAGCCCTGATGTCTCCCTCCTGGTTTGGCCCCCCCCCACCTTCCCTTTTCTCAGCACGGGTAAGGATGTCCATTTATGCGGCTAAGAAACTGACACCAGCGGCTGGCGCCCACCCTCTGACCAGCTGTGGGGTGTTGAGCACTTGACTCAACCTCCCTGAACCTCATTGTCTCCATTTGCACATAAGACAGATGTCCGCTGGGGGCCCCTCTTCCCCGTAACCAGGTGTACTGACTCTGTGGTCTGGCAAAGTCTGAAACTCCTCCTTCAATACTGGCTATTTGCTGGGGCTTAGGATCCAGTGGTCTTCCTTGTGACTATGGGCAGGGCCTCTGTTTCACCTGGGATCACGCAGGCCTCAACTCAGCACCTTCGCTGAGTCCCACAATACGCCCGCCACCCCCCCGCACTGCCCCATCACACACAGGGGAAGCATTCTGAACTTTAGCAGATTTGCCTGCGATTCGGGGGCATCTGAGGATGGGGGTAGGGATCATATCAAAGGGCAAGAACCCTCAGCCTCTGAGTCACCACCTGACTCCCCCTTCTTTCCATCTCCCCTCAGCCTCCTTCCCGAGACTGTCACATTCTTCTCCCTCTGGCTGGCAGAGTAATTTGTTTTTACCCCTTTGGACTCGGTATCAGCAAACACCTAAGCTCTGGACCAGGGAGAAGGCCAACTCGTTCTCTGTCCCTTTTCTTTTATTAAAGGATTTCTTTGCAAATATATTGCCCTCTTGCTGGAAGAGGAATTCTGGTACATACAGTTGTTTCTATCTAATCACTTACACTGAAGGTAAATATCCCAAGGCCTGTGAGAGGATGGGTGGTCCTTTATGTACATAAAGCTCCTGGCACAGTGCCCAGTCCATAGGAGGTCCTTAGGTTAGTAGCCCATTTGCCCTCATGCGCTCCCCCCGCCACCATCAGTCAATGCTGACAACTCGGTGGATGGGCTGGGGTGGGGCCGATGAGGCACTCAGGGTGCAAAAGTTAAGGAGATGGTCACTCTGTCTCGGGTTCATGTACATACAGCCTTGAGCATGAGTTCCTCCTGACTTACCCTGGTCCTAGCCCTGGTTACAGCACTGTCTGCCTCTTATGTTTATTTGAATCTGACAAGTGTGAATTTGCTCCCAGCTTTATCAAATAGTTAT
Organism: Aethalodelphis obliquidens; assembly: GCF_003676395.1. NCBI lineage: Eukaryota > Metazoa > Chordata > Mammalia > Artiodactyla > Delphinidae > Aethalodelphis > Aethalodelphis obliquidens. The sequence goes on along the minus strand of NW_020837964.1, from coordinate 9,968,852 downwards.
TATTTGAACTTGACCAAGTTGCTTGAGCTCTTGAGAAAGTCAGGCTCAGACCCCTTAATGTAAAGGCTTGTTGAGGGGATTAAAGGGGTCCATATATGCAGAGCGCTTCATTCAGTAAATGCTACTCTTCTCTGCCCAGAACTAATCTAAGAAAAATGGACCATTTCAGCTTCCCAGGTTCTGGTGTTTTCTCTGCTTCATTTAATAAAATGAACTCAGCAGGAGATGAGACTAACCCATACCATTTTTCACAGTTTCCCTTCCTAAAATCAATTTTGTCTTTTCCCCATCACTGTGAATGATGTAAAGTCTAGAGGAGAAACTAGAGGAAATTGAAAGAATAAAATAGATTGTGGACTTAGGGAGTCATTGCTGGATCACAAGACAGTGCCCTTTGAGAAATCTTTAAAACAACATAAAAAGCCGGAAGCATCATCTTTCTTTAATTCCCTCATCCACCTCTTTCTTTGAAAGTCCTTGACCATGAAATTGACTAGATGCTTTATTTGGTCCTTTGATGATCAATGGTATGTGTTCATTTGATCCTTTCCTGCCAATGATTCATCATAAAAAAATAATGGAAAAAAAATAGAACACTCAGAGATGTGGTGTCTGATTAAGCGCATGGAAATGTGGCCAGATTTTTTTTAAGTATCTCAGAATAGAAACTAAAGTTGGCTTTACAGCCCTCCCCAGCCCCTCCTCCCCTCACGCCCAATGGCTTCTCTGACTGTGCAATTTCCCAGCCTATAGCTCCGGCTGAGCCTCTGTTTTCATCCCAGAGACACAGCCCTGTCTCATTGTTGCTGCAGTCCCCTCTGTGGAGGTAACTCTACCTCTACGTGTGACCTGGAAAGGGACTCTGCCTCCGTAGGTCACTCCAACATGGCCGCCCCTGAAGTTAGAGATCAACCAAATACTCTCTCCAGTGTTTGGAAGTCCTTTATACATTTACATATTCTACCTGTCTGCTTAGGAATGTCTTATTTATTTATTGAGAACTTAGTACCCATCACACGGTTTGGTGGGCTTTGCATATAGCGAGTTTTGCTATTGTTCCCATTTTACAGATGGAGAAATTGAGGCTCAGCAAAGTTCAATAACGTGATGAAGGTCGAACAGCTAGTAAGAGGTAGAACCAGGATCAAAACCAGTGAGTCCATCTCCAGAGGCTGCGCTCTTTGCCACAAATCTGTGCTGTCTCCCCGCGGTTGCCCTAGATATACCCACAAATTCACATCAGGCCATCTGTCCTGATCTGCAGTTCAGAAAATAAAATTGCCAGCCACCAAGTTTTCAAAATTCTTTTCAAATTCTTAGCATTTCTGACCCATGGTTCTGACTCCCTTTGTTCATGAAAATCAAAAGTCCTTTGACCTCTAGTTCAATCCTTCCCTTTACAATGAGATGCCTCTTCTTTGCACTGTCAGAATAATGGAGTAAAATTTCATATCTCGTGTTTGTTTGGCTCAAGTGGAACACTGTCACAGCAGGACTTATTGGCAAAGCCATTTTAGTGCTGAGTCCAGTCAGAGACCACAGAGCTGGCCTCCCTTTGTGAAGGCTTGAAGACAGTGAGCCCTGACTCTGGACCATTTGTTACACTTGAGATGCCAGGGAAACCATCATGTGTCTGGTCACCAGCCTCCTTTCTGAAGAATAAATGTCAGATAATTCTCAATGACAAAAGCTATATAATTGCCTAGTACAGTACTCGTCACTTACGAAAACTCACTGTTCACTCATCCCACTGCTGTCAGTGCTAGTATTTCTCTCTTATTATTATTCCAACATGGATGAGACAGGACTCAGGGATGGAGAGAGGTTGTCTCTCAGCTTCTAAAAGCTCATCCATCGAGTGCTGAGACTTTCTGTAACACCACATTACGGGGGAGGCAAAAGTCACGTACAAATGTTCCGTAACTGACATCTCGGAAACCTGGAAAATCTTGGGTATTGCATCCAACCTTTTCCCCTTAAAGCATTTGTGCCTCACTCTCCCCATCGTGGCAACGTGTAAAGAAATAGTTATGATCAAGGGAATAAGATTTGAAAGCAAGTCCCTCTTAATTGACTTGTTGGATATTAGTCACCAAAATCAATTATAAAACCAATTGCACAAAACGTCTTATACTGATTGACAGAGGAGTCAGAAAAGTAAGAATTTTTTTTTTAATGAGTGTTTGGAACTTTCCAGGTTGCTGCACGAGGATACTCTGTTACTTTTAAGCTGCATGGTACTGACTTACTTTGAATGCTTTTTATTTGAGCTCTAAATTCTCTGGATGGATGGATTATGACATCCTTCTTTGTCTCCAGAAATCCCCTTCCCTCCCGTTCGATAATTAGTTGCTTGGCTCAGGGCCACCTCGACAATGGGGCACTCTCTTCCAGACAGGGATCATGAGTGCGGGAAGGGTCAGCAACATTTTTTCTACTTTGGTAGAAACCGGAGTTACACGATCACTCTGTGCATGCGTTTTTAAGGCCATCTATTTGTATTATTCCCTAAGGAGTTTCAAGACATGCTGAATTTCTGTCAGTGTTTAATACTTCATAAATAAAGGCCTTAGCAATTCTCAGCTCTAGCAAATCATGGATGTGTTCCAGAGAACACTTAAAATATAAAAGTAAATTTCAGATGGAAGAAAAGAGCCCCATTTTCCCAAGCAGTCAGCATATCTCAAACCACTGACATTTTCAGAACGGGGAGGGCGGCAGACAGGGAATCAGAAGGGAACTCTGGTGGGATGGAGACCCCTTACACAGTGAAGCAAAGGCCACCCGCACCCCTACCAAGCGCTTTCATACTCACAAGATGACGTGAGGTAGGGGTGTAATTACCCCCATTGTATAGTTCAGGAAGCCCTTAGAGGTTATGCAAGTTATCTGAGAAGACCCAGCTGTTAAGTGATAGAACTGGGACTTCAAGTCAGCAGAATGAGTCCAAAACCTGCCCTCCAAGCCACTGTCCTATCCAGCACAATGCACTCCGCTTCCTGCATGTCTTTCCAGAAAAAGCACCATATTTCCCAGTGAACGTCCAGCCCACATCCATGGCCCAGGCTCTTTATCCTTTCTGGAATGAACCACCAACATAGCCCCTCCTCTAACCCACATCCATCTCTCACCCTTCTTGGCATGAGCCAGAGACACCTGCCTCCCTGCCAAGCCCGAATTCCTTGTCTTCCTTGGAATGGATCCCCAATACTAATACCCCGAGCTCCTGTTTTTCATACTTCCTGGAATGAGTCACTCGCCTAACCCCAGTCCCACACTTCTCAACATTTTTGGAATGACCCACCGAACTCTACCCCCAGCCTGTATTCGTGCTGCTTCCAGGCCATGCGTAGCCTCGGTGGCAGCCACTAGATTTTCCCCACTGCTAACCACTGCTGGTGTTCTTGGGGGCCACCTCCTTTTACCCCATTCATTGGTTCTGTGTGTCTGCACAGTGAGGGGGCCATCAGGAGTTGAGTCTGACCCCGTCCTCTGAATGCCTCTTTGCCATAGCACATGAGGCAGGTCTGGGGTCGGGGGGGAGGTGTCATACAGAGTTGAATCATACTCAGCCACGCATCCCTAATCCTGACCCATCGTTCTAAATGGCTCCAGGGCTCTGGCCTCACTTGCATCTCAGGGTGAGCTCCCTGACACCCAATAATACCATGTACACGGCCTGGGTCGCTCACTCTGGTGCTTCAGTGATGTGATTCCCAGGGCATCAGAAGCCTCTTGCTCCCAGGAGAGCTACATCTTGTCTTGGCCTCCCCAGTGTTGCAGAGTTGTCCAAGGGAGCCTACAGGTGAGGGCTCTTCTCTCTCCTCCCCAGTGTGTTTGTCCTTCTAGAAGGAGCAGGTGGAGAAAGCAGGGCTAGTCTCCTGACACTTCGTTCTATCTGGCTTAACCCTGACCCAACCTAAGACATAAGATTCAGCATAATGTACTGAGTGCTTTGATGTGCCAAGCACTGTGCTAAGGATCTTCAATTCTATCTCACTTCAACCTCATAACCTCACAGGGAATGGATAATGGTTTTACCCATTTTACAGATGAGGCTAAAAAAATTGGTCACTTGCTCAGGAACCCACAGCCAGTGCAGTTCAAACTGACGTCATTGTAGTCTAGAGGCCAGCGGCTTAATCCTTGTATTAGACTGCCCCCAGATCAGAATGATTGTCTCTTAAGAACATTCTTCTATTGGAGGGGGTGACTGGGCATTCAGCAGCTTAGCTTCGTACAAAATGACATCAGCGCACACAGGATGACAGGATGTCAGAAGTGAAAGGTTCTGGGCTTTTAGTATTTCAGTAGCTCCCTGTTTTAAAGAGGAGGAAACTGAGGCCCAGAGAGAGGAAGTAACTTGGCCAAGATCACACATTTTCTGTCTGGGAAACAAATGACAGTAGCCTATGCAGAATTAACTTTTACATCAGATTTTCCAACATGCATTCTATGGAAGAATCAGGCCTGGGAGATGTTGAAAGGTAGATAAGGGGAGGAAGGGGAAGGGTCCTGGGGTCAAATACTGTATTTGCTGGTGTGCAAAATTCACCAGTTATATGAGACCTATGCAATGTCATAAATTTTGATCAAAATAGTAATTTTCACCATACCTTTTAGAAAGTGACTTCATAGCGGGAAAAATTTTATACATGCAAATGCAGAATGTTGTACAGTGGAATCCTAGTTGGAAATCGTAGAGTCTGGCTATGTTGTAATACCTTACAAACCCCTGAGGGGACATGGAAATCACCCAGCATTGTGAATGCTGGCACCTGGCAGGATTAGTAGCAATACATTTAAATTCAAAATATTAGGGAGGGAATTCCCTGGCAGTACAGTGGTTGTGACTCGGCGCTTTCACTGCGGGCACCCAGGTTCCATCCCGCGTCAGGGAACTGGGATCCCCAAAGCTGCACCACCATGCAGCCAAAAAAAAAAAAAAAGAGAGAGAAAGAAATTAGGGAGAAACCCAAGTTCTACACCTTAGCAGCTATGTGGACTTTAACTTGCTATTTCAGACAAGAAAACTTCTGATCGAATGTGGGGAAAAAATGTATCTTGACCGTGATATTTTTAGGCTGCTTGCTTTACCAATAAGGGAGTTACCATATATTATTTTGCGTTGGGTTTCATTCATCCATTCATTCATTCATTCATTCATCCATACCTGGGCATTTACTGCAAGGTAATTTTGGGATCCTTATTCTTTTGTTGCAAGATGGGGAGGAGAAATCAGGAAATGCACCCTGTAAGTTTGAAATAAAGTTTAAGAAACGCTAAGTTAGGGCTTCCCTGGTGGCGCAGTGGTTGAGAGTCCGCCTGCCGATGCAGGGGACATGGGTTCGTGCCCCGGTCCAGGAAGATCCCACATGCCGCGAAGCGGCTGGGCCCGTGAGCCATGGCCGCTGAGCCTGCGCGTCCAGAGCCTGTGCTCCGCAACGGGAGAGGCCACAATAGTGAGAGGCCCGCGTACCGCACAAAAAAAAAAAAAAAAGAAAGAAACGCTAAGTTAAACAAAGTTCAACAGGTTTCTTTCCTCCAGGACTCCTTGTCTAGAGAATATACTGCACTGTCCTACTTATTTGACTATGGAAACGTTTTGCTTTGTAGCTCACTGAATGCAGTTTCCTGAGGCACACTTGTTCCATGGAACACAGCTTGGGAAACTAACGTCTTTACAAACATACAGCTGTGTCTCTGTCACCAGATTATCACATCTTAGCCATGCAATAGTTCAAATTCAGGGGAAGAACAGGAGGGTGCTTCATCATTTAGAACCCACAGTAGAAACAGAGAGTGTCCGGGGAGAAGAATGCCGCTTCCTACCAGTGAAGCAATCGCTGAGATGTCACAGCTCACACTGTTTGTGAACTCCCAGGCTCCTCTCTTGCTCTGCCCACAAACCTGCATTTTTGTTTGCCTCCATGAATTCACAGCAATCCAAAGGGGAAAAACAAAGGGGGAGTCTTTCTTAACCAGGAGTGCTGAGCTAGCACACAGGAGAATGAATGTTAGGAGGGAAGCATGCTAGGACTCCACACAGAGGGACAAAGCAGTGGGATTCCAAGGACTTGGGGGATCGTCTCCCACACAAATCTCATTGGCTAAAACTGGTCACGTGGTCCCACCTAACTGCAAGGAGCCTGGGAAATGTAGTTTTCCTGAGTGCCCAGGAAGGAGAGGAAAATCAGATGCGGTAGCACAAGTGTCCCAACCTCAAGCCCCTAAGTTCTTGATAATTTCAGTGGCCAAGAGAAGAAAAGGAAATTTGTGTGATAGAACACTTCAAGTATTACATCCTGCGGTTTCATTGCTCTGTCTCATTTGAACTTACAGTAAATTTGAAGTATACCTTAGTTCCTCTTTTACTGGTGAAACTGTAGCTCAGAATGGTGGAGTAACTTGCCCAAGGTTCTTCAGCTCATAAATGACAAAGCCAGAATCAAACCCATATCTAAAAACTGTATCTTACAGGGCTGTTGTGAGGACTGATTAAATTAGATATCCACTCATTCATTCAAATATTTATTAAACACCTATCTGAGGAAGAGAGAAAGCAGTCTTATGCAGAGCTGGAGGAAGAAGAAACAGCAAGTGCAAAGGCCCTGAGGTGGGAATAGCCTGGGCACATTTGAAAAAACAGCAATAAGGCAAACATGGCTGGTGTAGAGAGCAAGCACTGTGGTCTGAATGTTTGTGTCCCCCTAGAATTCATATGTTGAAACCTAACTCCCAAGGTGATGGCCTTAGGAGGTGATTAGGTCATGATGGCCTTAGGAGGTGATTAGGTCCTCAAAATTGAGCCCATATAAAAGGAACCCTAAAAAGCTCCCTTGGGGGACTTCCCTCGTGGTTCAATGGTTAAGAATCTGCCTGCCAATGCAGGGGACACATGTTCGAGCCCTGGTCCAGGAAGATCCCACATTCCGCGGAGCAACTAAGCCCGTGTGCCACAACTACTGAGACTGTGAGCCACAACTACTGAGCCTGCACGCCACAACTACTGAAGCCCACGCGCCTAGAGCCCGTGCTCCACAACGAGAAGCCACTGCGATGAGAAGCCTGCGCACCGCAATGAGAAGCCTGCGCACCGCAACAAAGAGTAGCCCCTGCTCGCCGCAACTACAGAAAGCCTGCGTGCAGCAACAAAGACCCAACGCAGCCAAAAATAAATAAATAAATTAAAAAAAAAAAAAAAGCTCCCTTGGGAATTCCCTGGTGGTCCAGTGGTTAGGATTCCACGCTTCCACCGCAGGGGGGCACAGGTTCAATCCCTGGTTGGGGAAGTAAGATCTCACATGCTGCATGGTGTGGTCAAAAAAAGATCCGTTGTCCCTTCTACCATGTGAGGGCACATGAAAAAGTGTCTCTGAACCAGGAAGCAGGCCCCCACCAGACACTGAACCTGCCAGCACCATGATCTTGGACCTTCCAGCCTCCAGAACTGTGAGAAACGAATTTCTGAAGTTTGTAAGCCACCCAGTCTCTGGTATTTTGGTTATCACAGCCCAGAAGGACTAAGACAGGGAAGGAGGAGTAAAGGAGGTCAGAGCAGCAGCACGGTCTGGGGTGGAAGGCACCACAGGAACCTGGGAGTTTTCCACCTCCGATAGGAAGGGAGCCACTGGGGTCCTTTGAGCGATGGACCGACATGGTCTGATTTTCTTGTTTTGAAAAATCCTTCTGGCTCCTTTGTGCAGAATAGATGGTTCTGAGAAAAGGGGAGTAAGAGTAGAATCCACCAGACTTTCTGGTAGGTTGGAGGTAAAGAGAAGGAGAAGAGAATCAAGAAAAACTCCTAGATTTTTGGCCTGAAAACCAGATGAATAGTGGTTGTCGTAGACAGAATAATGGCGGCCAAACACGTCCACGCCCTAATCCCTGAAACCTGTGAATATGTTATTTTATATGACAAAAGGGACTTTACAGAGGTGACTAAGTTAAAGGTCTTGAACTGGGGAGATTTTCCCGACTCATCCAGGCCGCCCAATGTGATCACAAGGGTCCCTGGAATAGGAAGCAGGAGGGTGAGAGTCACGGAGACTTGAAGGTGCCGCTGGCTTTGAAGATGGAGGAGGGGCCTCGAGTCAAGGAGTGCGGGTGGAAGCCAAAGAAAGAGATTCTCCCCGAGAGCGTCCAGAAGGAAGACAGCCCTGCTGACACCTGACTTTAGCGTGGTGAAAGCCAGTTTGGACTTCCGACCTCCAGAACTGTAAGATGATACATCTGTATTGGTTTTAGCCACTAAGTTTGGGGTAGTTGGCCTAAGAAGCAGCAAGAGGAAATGAATGCAGTGGTATGTGGAACCATCTTTTGAAAACCAAAACACTAAACAGTAACCACCATGAAAAATTAGGGATTCCAGCGGAGCCGACAGACGGAGGCAGGTTGGGTTCAACTGTAATATGAAAAGTACTTGATTGTGTGGTACCTTAGAGTTTCAAAGCCAAGCAGGAGGTACCAATCATGGCAGGTCCTGCATCAGACGATGGAGGCGCAAGGATGAGTAAGAGGCGGGTCTCCAGGTCTGATGGAAAAACTCACAGGCTGGGGAACAGTTTCATGGCAGCCTAACGACCCGCCTCTTACGCTACCTCCAAAAGTGACTCCGATCTAGTTTTCATTTCTGAGTGAGAGAAAAATGCATCAAGAGGCTCTGTTCCCTTCTGGTCCCACGGAATATCTCTTCAGGCAAATGTTTTTTCTCTCTTACTTCCGCCTCACCGAATGTAGTTTATTTCACTTGGTTCTTACTTTCAGTTGAAACCAGCCAACTGATTCACAGAGGGTAGGGCACCTCTGAAAAAATAATCAAAGTTTCATTCAACGAGTGAAATTTCTTTTTGGTTGTGGGACATGTCTCTTCATCTAACCCGATGTAATTCTAAAGTGATAACTGAGATTTTTATGGAATGTTATTAAGAAATGTCATCACTGCCTATTACAGATAATGAAATAAATTGGCTGTGAGGGTAACAGAACTGATATTCTATAGAATTACAACTGTTTGGGAAATCAAGGGAAAGCCACCTCTTCGGGGCATCAGGAATTTTTTTTTTAACACTTTCCAATCAGAAGGAACCTTGTACCCAGTCCTTCCTCCACTGTCCTTTCAATAATGTTTAAGATAAAACTTTACCCTTACCCCAAATCTGAAAGAGAGAGAGAGGGAGAGGGAGAGAATGAGGATCAGAAAGGGAAGTGGGAAATGATACAAATGAACTTATTTACAAAACAGAAATAGACCCACAGACACAGAAAACAGATTTATGGTTACCAAAGAGGAACAGAGTGCAGGGAGGGATAAATTAGGAGTTTGGGATTAATATATACACTCTACTATATATAAAATAGAGAAACAGCAAGGACCTACTATATAGCACAGGGAACTACACACAAAATTTTCTAATAACTGATAAGGGAAGAGAATCTGAAAAACAATGTGTGTGTGTGTGTGTGTGTGTGTGTGTGTGTGTGTAAATAAGTGAATCACTGTGCTGTACACCTGAAACTAACACATTGTAAATCAACTCTACTCCAATTTAAAAATAAATAAAATTAAAATAAATGACTTTTTTTAAAAAAAGAAAGGTAAGTAGGAAGCATGGGAAAGAGGGTTGGACTTACTGGATCGTGTCTCCTGCCATTATTGCTGGAGACAGAATTGCTCAGTAAAATCAATACTGGTTGTAAAGTTAAAGTGAAGAAATACCTGTTTGCAGTGCTGTTGAGACTTGTGATGTGGTGATGTGTCCAGACTGCCTGGCACTGTCTAAAGCTGAGTATCATCTCCTTCTCCAGAGCAGCCTGCCTCCCTCTCTCTTTCTGACCCCTCCTGACTTCCTCCTCCAAGGCTCAGTGACATATGCCTGGGCGAGGGGAAAGCAGGCAGGGAGAAAGTGGGAGATGCGATAAGGTTGTGGGGAGATCAGAGCACCGATGGCTTGTCTTACAAACTCCCTGGCCTGCTGCGGGAAAGATCTAGTGGGTACAGTGGGCGCTTCCAAGCTCTGCACCTTCCTGGTTATCGTAATTTACTGAGACTTAAGGTTAAAGAACACTTGTACTTCTGTAGCCAAATTCCCTCTATACCTCTGGAGCGACGTATAGCCCATGTTAGAGCTGAAGAAACCGAGGCTCAGAGGGGCTTCATGATTTGCCCAGGATTGCAAAGTCCAGTAAGAGGAGCCTGAATCTTCCCAAATCACTGCACAAGCAGCTCTTTCTGCCACCTCGTACCTGCCCCCTACCTTGAGGTAAAAGCCAACAGCAAAGGGAAGGAGCCAAGTCCAGAGATCTGGAGAAAGACCTCTTGGACCAGGAGAGTTGGGTCTCTAGATTTACACAAATTGAAGAGACAAGTCGAAGCCCCTACCAGGTGAGGATTCCAAAGAGGCTGTTAAGCTGGAGGTGTAAAGAGAGCTGACAATTACCTAAGAAAACATGCCCAAAGATGTGCGATAGAACTATAGTCTTCTGAAGGAAGATGCTAAGTCATTGCAAGTTTAGGGACTGGGAAAATGTGCAGTATTCCCACCGTGGCTGATTTCAAGCAACAACATGCCATCAGTGAACTGAGACTGGGGAAGAAATGCACACAGTCAGGTTTCCTGGACCAGCAGGGGCTGGCTCCAGCACACACTGGATTCAGCCCCCTCTTACAGCTGCTTGTGGATTATGTGCAAGGCACCAGATCAGGCAGTTTCTCATGCCAGCTCATGCAAGCCCCCAAGGCTATAGTTGCTGATAACAATTATCACCATTTTGCACATAAGCAACTTTGGAGCAGAAAGGTTACAGGATACACCCAAGGTCATACAGCTGCTGAGTGATGGAGTTGGGATCTGAACCCAGTTCTCAGCACGGGCACACTCCCTCATCATGGGAGCAGGCACCGCCCCCCGCCCCCCCCCCCCGCCAGTGCATCATCCCCCAGCACAAGGTGTGTGGCTCCCTTTCTCCTGCCTCTTGAAACTCTGTCCATCTAGCCCATCTCATCTTAACTCTCTTGATACACAACTTCTGCCCCAAGCCTATCCATGTAGGAATCAAGGGAAAAAAAAGAAACAAAAACATTTTCTCCACCACGTCTTTCATAAGGTCCTCATTCAGTCCTCAGAAAGTCCCAGTCATCTCCCTGTTGGCCATGACATTGAACATCCTGCTTCAGTAGGGCAAAGAGGAGAAAGGGAACCTCTTCTTTATTGAATTCCTGCTATACGCCTGGCTTTGTGCTGGTGGCTCTACCACATTGTCTCATTTTATCCTCACAACCACTCCATGAGGTGGGCACTTAGGCCACTTTACAGATGAGAAAACTGAGGCTCTGAGAGGTTGAGTGACCTGTGGAAGGTCACCCAACTTGGAAGTGATGAGACTGGGATTGGAGCTCCAGTGCCCACTATGTCTCCATTAAACTAGCTCTGCCCCAGGGCCCCACACAATCCCAGACACACTGAATTCAGAATTAATCTTCTGTGTCAAGGTACAGGGCAGGAGGGCAGCAGAGGATGCCACTGACCTCATAAAGGCTGGGCCTTTTGGGGCAGAGGCTCCACGATTACCACTGACAAAGCTACCCCAGGATCTATTCATTGTACTGCAGTACTAGAGAGAGTTCTTGGATTTCCATCCAGAGGAGGAGTGGTGTAGCCCCTGGGAGTTGTAAATAAACCTCACACTCTCCACGCAGAGTCATGGACCATCTTCTTGGGGTGCCAGCAGTGCACGCTTCATCCCCCCAATATACCCCCGCTGTTCTGCATGTGTGTTTATCTATTTGGCCCTCTCTGCTCCCCAACAGTGAGCTCCTAAGGCCAGGAGGAGGTGGTGTACATAGTGGCTTATATGTCATTATGTCATCCTGCCTGGATGTGAAGCCTCCACGTGACTTCAATCTTCCAAGAACAGTGGAACAAGCCTCCTTCTCAAGTCAAAAAAAACACTTGGATTTTAACCCAAACCTTGTCACTTATTAGCTGTGTGACCTTAGGCAAGTCACTTCACCTCTCACTGCTAATTTCCTGCTTGGTGTACTTCACTCTCTACCACTGCAGGGTTACCATGAAACTAAGAGAGGAAGTCATGAAGGATGAGTAAATACTGGAGCAGATTATGTCCGAGCCTTACGTTAAGTCTTATTTACGTGTTATAACCAATTCTCAACTCGTTCAATAATTAAGTAAAAATTACATCGTCACGCTTGGGCCAGACAGTGAAGGACAGACATCAGCGCCCTCTACAGGTCAGAGTGGCAATGGCAGCAGTGACCTGTGACATCTTTGAAGCGGGGGGATAATTCTTTGGGGGAACAGAATTCTTGCATCCACAGCCCTCTTTCTCCCCTTCTCCAATTAGTGACCCTCCTAGCTTAGGAGGATCAAGTTAAGGGGGGCCCCAGGATGACTTACAGGCTCTCCTCCAGTCTTCTGTTTCTAATGCCTACCTCTAAGGCAGTGGTTCTCAGCTGGGTGAGATTTTGTCCTCCGGGGACTGCTGGCAGTGTCTGGAGGCGTTTTGGGTCCTCACAACTGGGAGGACACTACTGGCATCTAGTGAGCAGAGGGCTGGAATGGTACTAAACGTCCCACAATACACAGGACAGGCCCACGCAACAAAGAATCATCCGGCCCAGAATGTTACTAGTGCCAAGGTTGAAAACCCCGCTATAAGGCACTAGGGAGCTGTGTCACTCTGGAAGCTCTGTTTATTCTACTGGAATCCTAGAGAAATCCGTTCAGTTCCCATCCTGAGAAGGAACAGCTTAGCCTCCAGGCATCGGAACTAAATCTTAATGCTCCCCAGGCAGGGCTGGGGACCATCTTCTTGGGATCACAAGGGCACTCCCTTCATCTCCCCACAATAGCTCCCACTGCACTTTCTCCTGGCGACTGCCTCCCATGTGACATTCAGAGACACCCCCAACAAGGCAGCCCCATGCAGCAGCACCGAGCTTCTGGAAGAGCAAAACCAATCACTCAGGGCATGAAGTATTTCTTTTTACCTCTGCAGTCCTAGGTGTGGATGGACACACTGATGGACACAGTCCTTCTGTAGTGATTCCAGGATGATTGATTATTGGTTGACTGTTTTGTTTGGGATGGACGGAGGCACCTTGTCTTGCTTACAGTTTCTCAGCATTTATATGTCATGTACTCATCCTTTTATCTTTTTAAGAATCTGCTCGGTATGGGGTCCAATGTTAAGTGTTAGAAATGAAATATTCGCCTAACATTCTTTGTCATGCTTAGGAGACAGGTCCACTGTGCTGTCACAGTTGGGAAGGAAGCAGGCTCTAGAGACACATGCACACTCGCTGGGTTCGAATCCCAGCTATGCTGCCTTCTTGCTGTATGATGCTGGGAAAGCTACTCAACCTCTCTTAGCTTCAGTTTTCTCATCCTTAAAAATTGCAATGATGCCTCGTTCTCAGACTTGTTAGAAGCACTAAACGTCTAAATGGTCATGACAGAACAGATTTTAAGTCTCCTGGTTTCCATCTTTATATCCTAGCTCTTCTAATATTTTTAGCTGTGTCACCTTGAGCATATTAAGTTCTAGGATTCTCAATTTCATCCTCTGTAAAGTAGAAATAATAACCCACCATGTACAAAGTTGATGTGAAGATTAAGGGAGATGATGCCTGGAAACCAGTTAGCGGGTTACTGCTGGCATGGCATGTCGTTAGTACTCAATAGACGTAACCATTATAATCATTACTATCTGTTACTATTATATTGCCTGCAGTAATCAGAGCTCAAATAGCTGTTTTCATCCACATTATTATTTAGATCTATTTCAGTTTCTTAAATAGCTGTGGATGGCTGAGAGGCATGCATACCTACCTCCTCTTTGTGCCAAGACTGCAGACTGATGAACTGCAGGAGGGGAAAACAACGTAGGCAGATGGGTCCTCCATGGGGGCAGGTTTCTCATAATCCCACCTGCACACATGCAGTGATAAACTGAACGCTCTCCCAAGCTTTCTTCATCCATGTGATAATTTCTTTAAAACCTGCGTGGAATCCCAAGCAATGAAAACTGATGAGCCTAATTATAGACTCCACATCGTACAGAGGCCTGTCTGCTGTGTTTCCTACAGATGCTCTGGGTTGAGTCAAGGTCTGTTCAGAGTGCTCAATTATGGAACATCCAGAGGCGAACAGACCTAGTCTGTCAAATCCATGGGGGCCAAGATGCTGTATCATTTGGTTTTGCAGTTCCTGCAGTGCCCAGAACTCTTCTATCTTTGATGATAGAAGAGTCCAAAAAATAGTGTAATAAGTGGCTTCTGGGACCTGTATTGGTGAGACTATTGACTCATTCACTTGGAAACATGGCTGATTCGAGATTGTGGAACTTTTTTAAAAATTATTTTCTTCCACATACAGATGGCCAATAGGCAGATGAAAAGATGCTCAACATCACTAATATTAGAGAGGGGCAAATCAAAACTACAGTGACCTCACACCAGTCAGAATGGCCATCATTAAGAAGTCTACAAGTAACAAATGCTGGAGAGGGTGTGGAGAAAAGGGAACCCTCCTACACTGCTGGTGGGAATACAAATTGCTGCATCCACTATGGAGAACAGTATGGAGGTTCCTTAAAAAACTGAAAATAGGGTTATCAAATGATCCAGCAATCCCACCCCTAGGAATATATCTGGACAAAACTATAATTAGAAAAGATACATGCACCCCAATGTTCACTGCAGCACTATATACAATAGCCAAGTCACGGAAACAATTCAGTTGTCCATTGACAGATGAATGGATAAAGAAGATGTGGTGTATACATACATATACAGCAACATGGATGGACCTAGAGATTATCATACTAAGTAAAGTAAGTCAGAAAGAGAAATACCGTATGATATCCCTTATATGTGGAATCTAAAATATGACACAAATGAACTTATCTATGAAACAGAAACAGAATCACAGACATAGAGAACAGACTTGTGGTTGCCAAGGGCGTGGCAGGGGAGGGATAAATTAGAAGTTTGGGATTAACAGATACACCCTACTATATATAAAACAGATAAACAGCAAGGACCTACAGTATAGCACAGGGAACTATATTCAATACCCTGTAATAAACCATAATGGAAAAGAATATGAAAAAGTATATATATACGTACATATATATATATAACTGAATCACTGCTGTACACTGGAAACTAACACAATGTGGTAAATCTACTATACTTCAATAAAAAATAAATTAAAAAGAAGAAAAGCACTAAAACCATTAAATTTTTTTCCAATAGTAAAAATGTCATATTCAATGGAGACATTTAAAAATATATCCCTTCAAAGAAAAAAGAATAAAGGCAGAAAAAACCATCTATATCCCATCACCCAACAATAACCCTTGAATATATTTTGTGGGGTTTTTTCCCCACAAAATTTTCTTTTTGTGCATTTGGGGGTTTGTTTTGATTTTCTTTTGTTCGGGGGTTTGACATTTTTTAGAAGTTATAATCATATAGTAAAAAATTTTTCAGACTGCTTTCTTTTCCCCTCTGATAGACTCTTTCAGCATTTTTAACTCTCATGGTCACATAGTATTCCAACAAATGAGTAGATCAGGGTTTACTCAACTGTTCCCCTGCTCCTGGACATCTAGATTATTTTTTATTTTTATTGTTGTAGCTGCAATGCACATTTTGGATATAAAGCTTTTTCTCTTGTTATTCCAAATGTAGCATTATTTCCTTAGGATATATTCTCAAAAGTGGAATTCCTAGGTCAGAGCATTTTAAAGACATTACAAGGTGTTTTAAAGACCGTGTAAAGAGTGCAAGCATTCCCTACACTGCGTGGTGTGGATGTGACTTCAGTTTTGTATTAGTGCGGGTGAATTGCCACCCACCTCTCCAACTTCTACCAAACTCTTTGTCTGCTATGGGGACCTTCCCAGATCCACCCTCCCCTATGACTCCAGAGGGGTCTGACTGTTGTGCAACAGCTGTTCCTCGGGGATCAGTGTGACCACCCTGTGAACCGGAGTGGCCCGTCCACCCTGTCCCCGACGTGTGGCCCTATCAGCTGAGGCAGTGGGCCCCTGAGCAGGAAAGGAAAGTGGCTGGAAGACAAAACCTCCCTCAACCGTTGAATTTTTTACCCTGTGTATTGAGCCTGTGTGTTTTTCCATCTCGTCGCCGTGGCAACACAACCTCAAGGCTAATAGATACTCCTTGGTGCTTAGAGGGAAAAACTCAGCTGACAGACAAGCGAGGAAGATGCAGGAAGGAAAAGGTTAGCCCCCATGCCCCTCTGTGCCTTGGCAAACGGGCAGAGATAATTAAGAACTTGACTTTAGAATCACACAGACGCCGACAGAAGGGAGGTTCCAGACCTAGCAAAGTCACCTGTTCGCAATGCTAATTAAAATGGACGAAGATATAACAAATTACCTCAGATCTCCTCTCTGCTTGATGGAGAATCTTTCAAAACATAGATCTTTTTAGAGGATCTTTCTCCCCTTTGGGGAATCACATGGCTTTCAAACAGCCTGAAATGATCTCAAAGGCCAGGTGGGATGGGCAGCCTACTGAGATATCCCACCATCAAATTTGTCAGTTCCACCTCACAGCCCCCCTAATTCCCATTTCTCCTCGTCCCCTGCCCCACCTGCCGGCATCCCTCTCAGGCCATCTTCTCAAGACACACCTCCGATCAGGTCCAAGTGAAGATGTCTCCAAGCCCCACCTCCAGCCCCCAGCTGGCACAGCTCAGCACAGTGTCCCCTCACTAACTCTCAGGTCCCTGTGTGAGTCATCCTTCCCCTTTCAGGACTCTGTACATGCATTTTCTCTTCCTGGAAAAGGCCTCCCACCCCTAAAAGCCCTGAGCAAATGCCATTTTTCTCTAAACTGAGTCATTTCCTGCCCCTGGGCTTGCACACCTCCTGATTCGTACCTAGAATACAGCTCTTCCCACGCTCTCCTGGACGGAGTGCATGGACGGTGTCCCCACCTCGGCGGCCTGAGGGCTTGTCTGGGGAAGGGGCCGTGTGCGATCATCTCCCTGAATGCTGCCTGGCCTGTGGTAGGCGTTCAATATTGGAATTTATTACCCTTGCAAAGCTGGGTGACTTGCTGAAAAGGATACATTATTCTATCTGGGGAAATGGGGTAAGACCTTGACCTTCTCCAGCACCAAGTTTCTAAGGAGCCCAAACCCCTCATTTATAACATCAGTATCCAACGTATACAGTTGACCATTTGGGTGCTGAAATTGTTGTTATAGTTATTGTTTGGGGGAACAAAGTCAAAGTTCATATTTTATAACCTTTTTGGGAAATCCCAAACACATTCAAAAGTAGCAAATACTGACCCACCTCCCACCCCCACCAGCCATGTACCATCAAGGCAGCCTCCACAGTGATGAACATTTGGCCGATTTGTTTCCTCTGGTGCCTCCCCTCCTCCATTATTTTTCTGGAGTATTTTAAGGCAAATCCCAGACATGATGTCATTTCACCTGCTAATATTTCATAAGCAGTCTAGGTGAAAATCCTAGCTCTTCTACCTCCTGTGTCTGTGATCTTGGGCAGATTGACCGTCCCGATCCTTGCATTCTATATATGTAAAATGAGAATAATTACGGCACATCCATCATAGGGTTATAATGAGGAGCAAACGGACTATTCCGCAAAACACACTTGACACTCGGCATCTGTCCAGCTTGTGTGCTAAGTGGTCAGTGTTAGCCATTTAAATCACTATTATTATCATTATCCTTACTGAATTTATAGCACAGTCCCAAGCATTTGGGACATGAAAGACATACAGCTGTATCGATCACTAATCATAGCTCTGGCAGTAGAAGGAGAGCAGATTGGAGAAACTGGGGCCTCAGAGACCAAATAGGAGGCTGGAAAAATCATCCTGGAGCGAGGTGATGGGGCCTTGAGCTAGACAGTGATGGAGCGTGGAGATAGGACACACAGAGATGAGAACAAAGACCTCTGACTGACTAGCTGCAGCAGGGGAGGTGCTTGCTGCAATTAAAGGTCAAGTTTAGATTTTGATGGCCTGGAGATAGTAAGTTAAGGGAGAGGAAGAAGGTGTGAAATAATGAGTTTCCTCTTAGAGGCTTTGTCCTTGCAGTACTGATGTGACATCCTTTAATGGGGCAACCTCTGATGGGGCTTCCTCTGATGGGACAAGCTCTGATGGGGCTTCCTCTGATGGGACAAGCTCTGATGGGACAAGCTCTGATGGGGCTTCCTCTGATGGGACAAGCTCTGATGGGGCTTCCTCTGATGGGACAAGCTCTGATGGGGCTTCCTCTGATGGGACAAGCTCTGATGGGACAAGCTCTGATGGAGCGTCCTCTGATGGGACAAGCTCTGATGGGGCTTCCTCTGATGGGACATCCTGGAAAAGACACTTGGCACATGAGACCACGGATTATGACAGCACATGGCTTCTCCTGCATAGCTGGTGGTTCCTTTTACTTCGGAGTTATTTACACCTCCCTGTGAAAGGCTCCAGACGCCCCGCCCTGATGAGCTTCCTTCCACTCCTGCTCTGTAACCTCCCTTCACTATTGCGATGATCAAAGTGGAGTTGGTGCTTTACCCACCATTGCTTTTAAAACTTACTCTGCATGAACACATGCTCACTGTGGACATTTTAAAAAACACAGACAATAGGATGTCACATATGTGGAATCTAAACTGTCAAACTCACAGAAGCAGAGAGTAGAAGGGTGGTTACCAGGGGCTGGGGGGAGGGGGAATGGGATGTGGCAGTCAAAGGGAACAAAGTTTTATGTAAGATAAGTAAGTTCTGGAGATCTGCTATACAGCATAGTACCCACAGCTAACAATACTGTATTGTGTACTTAACATTTGCTAAGAGGGTAGAGCTTATGTTAAGTGTTCTTACCTCAAAATAGTAACTATAATAAAAAGGGTGAGAGAAAACTTTGGGAGGTGATGGGTATGTTTATGGCCTTGATGGCGGTGATGGTTTCATGGGTGTACGCTTATCCCCAAACTCATTCAGCTGTAACCATTAATTACATACAGCTTTTTATATACCAATTATACCTTAATAAAGTGGTTTTAAAACTAAATAAACAGAAAAAACACAAAAAGTATAATGGAGAAAATGAAAACTAGCCTTACCACAGATATACCCAGGGTAGTTGGGTTGATACAAGCTCTTGTTTATTCTTTATATTAATATATATTCTACAGAGGTGTGATCACACTGAATATAAAATTCCTTTCTCTCCTTATCACATCGGTAAGAAATGGGATGAGGTGACCTTTCAGGGATATCCTGCAATTCCCTCAACCATCCTACTCCTGATGGACATGTTTTTGTTTTTGTTTTAGATTTTTGTTTTTAATTTATTTTTGGCTGAGTTGGGTCTTCGTTGCTGCGCGCGGGCTTTCTCTCTAGTTGCGGCGAGCGGGGGATACTCTTTGTTGCCGTGTGCAGGCTTCTCACTCCGGTGGCTTCTCTTGTGGCGGAGCACGGGCTCTAGGCGCACGGGCTTCAGTAGCTGTGGCACACGGGCTTAGTTGCTCCGCGGCATGTGGGATCTTCCCAGACCAGGGCTCGAACCTGTGTCCCCTGCACTGGCAGGCAGATTCTTAACCACTGCGCCACCAGGGAAGCCCTCCCTGATGGACATGTTTTGCTCCAACTTTTTCCTTTTAAATATCAAATAAGAAATATTAACTATTCAATTAGTGAATGGTTTACCCATAAAGCTTTATTCAGTTTCCTTAATTTTGCTCCTTTTAAAAGGCCGCTGCTACCAATAAAAATAAGGGAAGAATCAATTATTTAGTCTCCCTTTCTTATATGAGATGTTTACCACTCATAATCAACTAATAGATGAAGGGATGTATCTCTTTTAAAAATTATGGCAGCTAATAAATGAACAGAGTGTTAGAATCAGAATATCACCGTTTCACAACCCCAAATAAATTAATGGGTCTAGGCATTGATTATCAGGAAAAGAGGGTCAACCAGCCATTGTGTGTCTCCCAGAGGACACAACAGTACCTAGTCTTAGTCTGATCAAACCTCCTACCAACTTGGAGGAAATACAGATCACAGGGGCCATGCTGGACAATACCAGCTATCTGCAATCCACAGAATCCAGACAGTGCGAAGGAAACCACCACCAAACAACCTGGGCTCTTCACCTTGCAAGGAACAGCAACAAAAAAACAGAAGAAATAGATTTTAAAGGACTTGTCCATTTTTTAAATGGGCAAGATAAAACTATGGTGCCTAGGGTAGTACAGTCAGGCGAAAAACTAAAAGAAACACAAGGAAGTGATCACTCTGAAAGTCGGGATACAAGTGGTAATAGTTGGAGGAGGGGAGGAAGTTGAGGTTGGCACAGAATACATGGTGGGGGGAGGCTTTGAGGATGTCCAACAAAGTTCTATTTCTTGACCTGAGCACTTACAAACTATATATTTGTTTTGTGTGGCTGTGTGTGTGTGTGTTTTATTTCATAATCAAAATAGTTTAATAAGAAAAAAAAGTTAAAGGTGTACTACCTGTCTCGGTTAAATAGTGCCCCTCCCAATTCATGTCCTTCCGCGAACCTTGGAATGTGAGTGTATTTGGAAGTAGCGTCACTGCAGATGTATTTCAACATTACAACGTTGCAGAGAGTTAAATTCTTATGAAGGCATACCGGAATAGGATAAGCCCTCAGTCCAGTATGGTTGGTGTCCGTGTAAGAAAAGAAGAGACACAGAAACACAGGGAAGAATGGCACATGAAGACAGAGGCAGAGATTGGAGTGCTGTGATTACAAACCAAGGACACCAAGCACTGCCAGCAACCCGCAGAAGCGAGGAGAGACGCATGGAGAAGATTGCTCCTCAGAGCCTTTGGTAGGAGCCCACCCTCTGACACCTTGACCTGGGACATTTAGCCTCCAGAACTGTGCAAGAATAAACTTCTATTATTGGAAGCCATCTGGCTGGTTGTCCTTTGTTACTGCAGCCCTAGGAAACCAATACAACACCCAAACATTACCATGCGTTCATAATTTTTAAAAAAATGCAAACAGTGATTAGTTTTGCTGTAGACCGGGTGTGATTTTTCAAGGTAGGATTTCCAGGTTCTTGTCCATATGCAAACTGTTATTTACTTGGTTGTAGTGATAGCGAGATACAGTTTAATCTCTGGGCTCTCTCTTCACCTGACAGGTTTGCGATTTAATTTAAGGATACGCATCACCACCAGCCATTGGGTCACACTACATCCTGACGTTTCCTTTGCCAAAATGAAACCAGCCTTCCACTGCATTTCCAGCATGTAACTCTGCTTCTAATTTTTTCTGCTCACATCACAATCCGATCGGGCTCATTGCACCGTGGGCCATGGGTCGCCTGAGTAACACGCTGATTCGCACTTCTGCACACACATCCTATGACCCCACTTCCACAGAGATCTTCCCCTCGAACCACAAGCAGATGAAACTCCATGAGCAACACGGACTCAAGGAAAAAAGGGAGAATATTTGTATGTACACCTGATTGACAAACTCCCACTCACCTCACAGGGCTGGTGCAAGGAAAGGAGATCAAGCACAGAAGCGCTTTGCTCGGTGACAGCACCTGCTAAGCATTCGTCATATGTCAGCCGCTGTGATGTGAATGAGCACTGCCCCCCACCCCCACCCCATGGTCGTGCCACCTCTGCCTCGTCCGTTACATTTACCTGATTTTTAGATTCAGCTCTTTTCTTGAGACACTAACCTTCTCCTAATATAACCTACGGGCAGGTGGTGACTCTTAAATCACTACGGCCCAAAACATATAGCCCTCCCCTTCCTTCCTGTCTAAGTGGGGGGGGATCCACAAGAAACCCCCCTTCCAAGTGGTGGAGAACCAGCTTCTTACAAGAGCTTTTTGTTTGCAAATGCCTCTTACACAATCACTCTTTTATTTCACTCGTTACTTTAGAGCAACCCACAGTCCCCAAACAACTTGTCCCAGGCATACCTGCCTCGGTTGGCCACCTCTAATTTTGCACCCTGGGTACCCCAGCACTCATCTAAATGACAGCCACGTCTAGATGACATAGTCAATGCTATCTCAATTCCCTTAGGTACTGAAATGCCCCCAAACACCTGCAAACAAGCCCTTTCCCTTAAAGCCTACGGAAGGGGCCTTCTAAACTGTACTTTCCTACATGTTAGCAGGTCTGGCTGTCACCCCTCTGAAAAGATGAGACCTTTCAAGGTTTTGAAAGGTCTTTGGCCTCCTTACAGTTCTAACCCTTTTCCATAATTCTCACATTTGACTGTTCCAGGGGAAAACTTTCAGGTGCCATGGAATGGAATCATTATCCACCTGGGAATGAATAAAACCAGTACTCTCTGGAAGCAAAGGGGTTACATCATTAGTAAGGAACTAGAGTCCTCCAAGCAGAAATAAGAGCTTCTCTAACTGGTTGGAGGATTTTGCTAAAGGATTTGAAGCAAGAACCAGTTGAAACTACATTTTGTCAGTTCTGCCATTGTCACGTGGGATTTCAGGAGTGGCAGGAGCTCGTTATGATGTAACCCATTCCCAGCAGACTTGAGGATCTTAAGTAATTCAAGAGTATTTTCAAAGCATAGTCGCCAGCATCACCCTCAGGGCTCTGGTGGCCATCAGTGACTCATTCTCTGCATAAGTAATACTTCCTTAGACTATTTCTATGTCTTTCTCTTTGGCTGAGTGACAAACTTCTCCCTGACCCTCAAGTCTCAGTCTAATAGTACCTTTCTGCCAAGAGTTTTCCCCGGGTTTTCATCCTTCTCCCAACTCTAATTGCTTCCTCTTCTACGCCCATCACACTTCAAACATCTCTCTTACAGATTGTACAACAGATATTTTTCCGCAGGGGACAGGAACCATCTCATGCATATTTTATCCTCCTCCCCGGACCTCACTTATGTGTTGGAATAAGCATCCACAAGTGTCCACTTCAATCCTACTCCACCATCCAAATTCGACACTGGGGAACATTGTTAAATAAGATCAAACAAATGTTGGAGGCAATTCACTAGATTTTTTTCATCTTTTGCTTTAGTTTGGAATACAGCTGGACAAGAATATATAGTTTGGCTTGATTATGGACTGTAGATTTCTGCACAACAGCTCTGGCTTTTAACTCAATGTTTATTTCATTTGAACTCCTAATGACCATGATACATATGTGGTCATCAGTGTCAGGGCCATCCAAGTTCCCAGGGAAAAAGGACCAGTTACTTCATCCCAATCCTACTGTCTTGCTTTTTTGCCTTCCCTCTTCCTCATTCTCGGAACATTCTTTACCTCTTCTAAGCCGGTACTCCTACCAGTGGCCCCTTAAAAAATCCTCTAGGATCATCTACATTGGCCATTCTGTGGTGCCAGAACTGGGATGGGGCAAGAGAGATGACTAGGGTGCAAAATTTAAGGAGGCGCTCACTCTCAGGTGCTGAACCACCACTCGAATGACCCTGGGAGTGAGCGCCTCCTTAAATGCCCCACCCTTCCCCACGCCCTGCATTATTGCAAAGACCCCCTTGCAACTAATCCAAAAAGTTGTGTTTGAATCTTTTCTCTGCCTTCCCAGTGGATCAATCCATGGCCCCTGACATTTTATTTTTTCAGTCACTCTTCCACGTAGGTCAAAATCTCGGGGCTCACTCTCTTTAGACTCTCACAGCTACCTGACAGAACACAAATTCCAGATTTCAAGTCTACCTGCAATGAACGTGTTACTTTTCAATACCCACTTTGGGCTTTAAGCAATCATCAATCCCTCCCAAAGATGGACGTCCTTAATATGAGTCATCTTCCAGAGAAGAGTTTGGTAGATGTTTCTTAATTAGAGTATTACTCATTTCTTCTTTTTCAAAGCTTTTAATTTATCATCTAATAGGCACAGTGATCCGTGGGATAATGCATCTTAATCTTTTCCCTCTTTTAGATGGCTAGGCTTATTACTAGTCACAGCACAAGCCAAATGGTTTGGTTATTAAGTGGTATCATTTGTACCCTAATGAATTTACGCCTTTCACACCACTGAAAAAGAAATGGAATATCGTGAAACGTTAAATGAAACCCCAAACAAAGACGGAGCAATGTTAACCCTCATTGCTCAAGTGTGAAGGAACTGACCACTCAGAAGGTGACTGGATAGTGTAGATTTGTAGGATCTGCTGTGGGCAACCGCACCCCTGCAGACTCCTTGGAATGTAGTACCATCGGCCCCAGGCAACCTTCCCAGCATCTTGTCCCAGGTTCACTTTTATTCTCTGTCCTCATGCCCTCTGGCATCTTTGCAGTCTCTGCTTTCATACTCAGCTCCCTCTGCTTCAAATGGCCCTCTCTCCCTTCTTTTCCTAGTTATGTTCTACTCATCCTTTAAAATCCAGCTCAATTATCACTTCTTTAGAGGAGTTTTTCTTGATCTTCCCAACCAGGTCAATTCCCCTATCCACGTTCTCATAACACCATCTTGGAATTATCCAACGGCAATCTTACATTCATTTGAGTCACTTTGATTGTTTAAGTCTGTGTCTCTGTAAGACCGTAAGTTTTATGAACGCAGAGGATCTTGTAGGTGTTTGCTCACCATCATCTTCCCAGACTTCCAGAAAACCACCTCTCCTAGATCCATTGCAGAAAGAAATAAGAATGACCACAACTAGTGTTCCTCTGTGAACATGGTCTGAGCCAGCCACGTCTTCCCCAGGGGTCACGCTTGAACACCAGCTGAAATGCTACTGGACTTGGTTGAACCACCAACCAATGGTACAAGATCAACTCTGATGGGTTGCGGTCCATTGGGGCGAAATAAACAAATCAGGAACACATTTTTTAGACTGTGAAACTCTTTATGATGGATTAGCCTATTTAATAAGGGAAACTGTGATTCCCTCAGGGCAGAGAGAGCATGTCTGTTTCAATCATTACTCCACACACAACTCCTAGAAAAGGGCTTTGGCACTGCTGGATAAGTGACAGAATGAATGGATGGACAGAAGAGTTATCATCATTTAAGATATTAAGAAGATGAGGGGCAAAGAGGTGAAGTGACTTGCTGGAATGACATTAGTGAGCCTAGGGATGTTCCCACTGCCTCTTGCCCCCATCCGCTTGGGATGGTTTATCAAGGCAGCCTCCCAGGGACAAGAAGAGTCAGAAAAGACTGAGATGGCCTCTGTGCTCAGGATCTTGGCCTCTTGAAGTGTTTGAATGACATGACTCAAATTTCCTCCCGCTGTCTGGATGGAAAACCAGCTCCAGAAGAGATGGACTGACTGTGGCCAGAATCCCTAGCCCTGGGAAATCCAGCCTCTGGCCAGCCACGCAGCTGGCACTGGCGTCTCAGACTGGGTGTGGGGGACCATGACCCTGTTTATGAACAGACTCCACTGGGCCATCCAGGCAGCACCAAGCAGGCTACCAAGATACAGCTACCTGGGCCAGGGGCACTGGGACCAGGGATACACCCGACAGAAACCTCTGGGCATGGCTCAGCCACGTGAGTCTCACTCTCCCCTCAAATCAACTTCCTCATTCATTCATTCCGGAGGCTGTCATATGCCAAACACGCCTTTGCGCTGGGGTCCCTGAGATTGGTGCCATTTTCCTGCCGTCTATGGCTACACTCTCCAACACGGCAGACCTGAGCGTTTGAAGTGTGGCTGGTCTCAACTGAGACACGCTCGAAGTGTAAACTACATCACGGATTCCAAAACCTTAGTACCAAAAAAGGAATATAAAATATTTCATTCATACTTTTTATTGTACTGAGCATATACGGAAATGATGATATTTGGGATAGATCTGGTTAAAGAAAATATGTTTTTAAAATGAATCTCAGCAGCTTCTTTTTACACTTCTTACTGTGACTAATTAGAGAAATGTTAGTTTCATCCATGGTTCACTTCATATTTCTATTGCACAGCAACGTACAGGAGAGGCTGATGGGCAAGTTCTAAGCTGGGGGTGAGGGTGACGTTACTAGCCGGTCCAGGTGCCGGGGGAGCCCAAAGGACACTTAGCCCAGACTGTGAGGGGCGGGGGTGGGCGGTGAGAGCAGCTTCCTAGAAGAGTTCACATCTAAATCAACAGACAAATCTGAGTTAGTTCCAGGACCAGGGCACTGTGGGAAGGAACTGGGTTTCTACATCGGCACAAAGCTGAGAAGTCCAGATGTGTCTCCAGTGATGGGAGTGAGGGGGGTAGACAAGGGGAAGAGGAAGCAACAAAGCCAGAAAGGGCAACAGACATCAGCTCCCAGAAACCGAGTCCAGGGCTGTCTGGCAGAATTACAATGCGAGCCACACGCAAAGTTTTAAATTTTGTAGTAGCCACAGGCAGAAAAGTAGAAACAGGTGAAATTAATTTTATGTTTTCTTTAACCCAGGATATTAAAAAGGCTATTGTTTCAATATTTAATCAATGTCAAGGAGAGAGTTTGCATTCTTTTTCATTATGATTGTCTTTGAAGTGTGCTGTGTATTTCACACTCCCAGCACACCCCAGTTTGGACCAGCCACAGTTCAAGTGCTCAGCGCCACACGCGGCTAGTGGCGACTGTATTAGGCAATGCCACGTCCACTAGACTTTTCTCTTGAATGCAATGGGGAGAGGTTCTAAGCAGAAGAGTGCCTTAGACAAATCTCCCTGGCAGTCAGAAGGGAGACCAGTAGCTTTCTGGAGGCTGTCACCACCATCTTCTGTACCCTGTCACCTACCCAGGCGCCTCAGTTCATAAACTGATAACTTGGGAGCAAAATCTCTCTTTGCAGACTTTACCCTTTGATGATGTTATTGGAGGGAAGTTTTGGGATGCAGACAGCAGAGCCCCATCTTGGGTTTTTCCAGAGTCCTGAAAAGGGCAACTTTCCCTCTCTCAATTCCTACGTGGTTCCCACACCATTCAGAGGGCGACCTGCGACAGATTCCTGCGATTTTTCATCCTTGGGTTTCTCCTCTGTTGAAACTCTGATGCCTATACTCACCTAAGAGTATAGGTGCAGATAAAATGAAGCAAGATATGTAAAATGCCTCACGCTGTGCTTCATAAAGAATTGATCAAAAAATGGTAGTTTCTTTCCCTCTGAGAGTTGTCATAAAAGACTCTTCACATCCCCAAGAGCAGCCCAAGAGGATGTAAACTCAAACAGCATGACTGGGGATCAGACTCCTAATCCTTTCTCCAACCCCCGTATAAGGAACTTCAAGGAGTCAGTCCCTTTCAGAAAGCAATGTCCCAAAAATATGCAGGTTACAGACTGCCCAGCTGGGAACTTTTTTCTAGCATCTTAGTCAGCTTTAACTGGTAAGAAAACACCTTTTCGGTTTCCCTGGGCTCTACCTTATTGGAGAAGCAGTTTAAAAACTGTTCCTAATCTCCAAGGAGTTTCCAGGTGCTTAATGACTTGCCAGGGTAATAAACAACTGAATTCTGGGAAACCATTATGTGAGAATCAAAGGAAGCAGCATGATCGGGGCAGAACTGGGAAAAAGCATTGGTTTTTGAAGTCTGCCAAATCTGAGTGTGAAGCACATTTCTGTTGCCAATAATCATGTAGTCTTTGGACAAATTGCTTATGTCTTTGAGAACTAAGGTACTTATCTGTAAAATGGGTATAATATGTATCTTGCAAGATAAGAATTATACATTCAAGGTAACAATGTATTAATTATCTATCACTGCATGACAAATTGTCCCTAAGACCTATTGGCTTAAACCAACTTATAATCTCAGTTTCTGTGGGTGAGGAATCTGGGTAGGGCTTAGTTGGGTCCTTTGGCTCAGGGTCTTTCCCAAGGCTGCAGCCAAGGTGTCAGCCCAGGCTGTGATATCATTTCAAGGCTCAATTGAGTAAGGATCTGCTTCCAAGCTCTCTCGTTGGCTGTTGGCAGGATCCAGGGCCTCATAGGCTTTTGAACTGACGCTGTCAGTTCCTCACTGGCTGTTGGCTGGAGTTCTCCCTCTATTCCTTGCCATGTGGGCTTCTCCATAGGGCAGCACACAACATGGCCATTTGTGTCATCAGAACAAGAAGGCAAGCACAGCACAGGGAGATCAGCTCGGTGCTTTGTGACCACCTAGAGGGGTGGGATAGGGAGGGTGGAAGGGAGACGCAAGAGGGAAGAGCTATGGAGACATATGTATATGTATAACTGATTCACTTTGTTATAAAGCAGAAACTAACACATCATTGTAAAGCAATTATACTCCAGTAAAGATGTTAAAAAAATAAAATAAATAAAAACACGTCAGCCTTTAAAAAAAAAGAAAAAGAAGGCAAGAAGAGTCAGAGGAAGAGAGAGACTGGAAGACAGAAGTCACAGTCTTTTATTTTTAACTGGTAAGAAATTGATTTTTTGTTGATGGCCGTTCTTACTGGTGTGAGGTGATACCTCACTGTAGGTTAGTTTTGTTTGGTTTTTCTTTTTATTTATTTATTTATTTATAGTTTTGGCTGTGTTGGGTCTTCGTTGCTGCGCACGAGCTTTCTCTAGTTGCGGCGAGCGGGGGATACTTTTTGTCGTGGTGCTCGGGCTTCTCATTGCGGTGACTTCTCTTGTTGCGAAGCATGGGCTCTTGGCGCCTAGGCTTCAGTAGTTGTGACACATGGGCTCAACAGTTGTGGCTCGCGGGCTCTAGAGCGCAGGCTCAGTAGTTGTGGTGCACGGGCTTAGTTGCTCCGTGGCATGTGGGATCTTCCCGGACCAGGGCTCGAACCCGTGTCCCCTGCACTGGCAGGTGGATTCTTAACCACTGTGCCACCAGGGAAGTCCCCTCATTGTAGTTTTGATTTGCATTTCTCTAATGATTAGTGATGTTGAGCATTCTTTCATGTGTTTGTTGGAAACCTGTATATATTCTTTGGAGAAATGTCTATTTAGGTCTTCTGCCCATTTCTGGATTGGGTTGTTTATATTTTGATATTGAGCTGCATGAGCTGCTTGTATATTTTGGAGATTAATCCTTTGTCAGTTGCTTCGTTTGCAAATATTTTCTCCCATTGTGAGGGTTGTCTTTTCATCTTGGAATGACAGTTTGTCACTTTTGCTGTATTCGGTTGGTTACAAGCAAGTAGCTGGGTCCAGCTCACATTTAAGTGGAGGGGACTACACAGGACTGTGAGTCCCAGGAGGTGGTTGGGAGCTGTTTTAGAAGCTGTCTGTCACGATATTTAAAGATTCTCAGTAAATAGTAGCTGCTGTTAAGACTGAATACAAAAGCATTTGGAAAGCATCATTCATCACAGAAATAGGAGAAATCTCCTGGATTATGTATTAGGGTGAGGAAATTCAACAATCACATGACACTGTCAGTCTTTTTAAAAGAGGTTGATTCTAACCAATGCTCGCTTATCCAAAGACTGCATTTAAAGATACATTTAGGGACCTCCCTGGTGGTGCAGTGGTTAAGACTCCACGTTCCCAATGCAGGGGGCCCAGGTTCATTCCCTGGTCGGGGAACTAGATCCCACATGCTTGCAGCAACTAAAATAGTTCACATGCCGCAACTAAGGAGCCCACGTGCTGCAACTAAGGAGCTCGCCTGCCACAACTAAGACCCAGCGCAACCAAATAAATACATATTTTTAAAAATTAAAAAATAAAGATACATTTAATTTATATCAAACAGCGGTTTGATAATATGTTACCAGATAACAATGTTTGGACATTAGAATTAAAAAGCACCCATTCCCCCTACATAATGTTTTATCATATATCCAAATCCCTTTCTAGTTATTTTAGAATGCCCGTGTTTTTATGGGGATGTAAATAAAAATATGCACCTCGATTTTCTCATCTAACAATATTATAAAGACATTTAATCCTGTACATTCTTTATAATTAGCACCTTAACAGCTACAAAACATTTCCATTCAGTAGATAAATGTCAGAGCCATGGTTTACTTAACCATTCCCTTATTCTGTGACATGTAAGTTGCTTCAATGTTTTGCCATTGAAAACAATCGAGTATCTTTTGCGTGGTAAGTTTTTTCCCCATCATTTGAATTGTGTCTTTAGGATAAAGTCCCAGAAAAGCAATTCGAATACGCACATTTTAATGGCTCCGTCAAGTTTTTATTCAAATGGGAAGATGGCTTTGGTTTTTATATAAGCAAACACTGCTCCATCGGCCCCAGACTGAGTTCCTCAAAGGCAGACACCCTAGCTTACTTTAAAAAAAAAATTTTTTTTAAACCATAGCATCTATAATTCGACTGTACTTCAATAAAAAATAAATTAAAAAAAAGCAATCTGACTCTGTAAAAGATGACACAACTAAATCTACCTGCATAACAATAATTGAATGGGAGAAACTTGTCAACTAAAAGAAAATACTTTCAGATATAGTTAAAAAAAACTAAATGGACTTCCCTGGTGGTGCAGTGGTTAAGAATCTGCCTGCCAATGCAGGGGACACAGGTTCGAGCCCTGGTCCAGGAAGATCCCACATGCCACAGAGCAGCTAAGCCCGTGCACCACAACTACTGACGCCCGCACACCTAGAGCCCATGCTCCGCAACAAGAGAAGCCACCACAGTGAGAAGCCCGCGCACTGCAATGAAGAGTAGCCCCTGGTCGCTGCAACTAGAGAAAGCCCACGTGCAGCAACAAAGACCCAACGCAGCCATAAGTAAATAAATAAATTTATATATTAAAAAAACTAAATGAAAACATATGCTATCAATAAAAGATATGCCTAAAATAAACCATAGCATCTAGCCTATAAGCAACATGTAGTGAACATTTGTGCACTGAATGAATGCATGAACAAAAATACTTAAAAATCCGAGACTTAAAGAAAAATATTTCAACTAGATCTATCGCATTTTTTAAAATCAAGAGATGTTGCATTTCCATTTAGATTTCACTAAGAGATGTGGAGGACTTACCCATGCCAAGCCCTGGCATTCTGTTGCCCTTCCCTTATTTTATTTTATCCTCACAGCACCCCCTAGAGTTCATTTTCCATACAGCAACAGAATGAAAGGCTCAAAGGCTACATCAGATTACATCACACACCTGCTTTTTTCAGAGGGTACCAGGAGGCGTCTATGTATTGATATTTGTCTGACAAGCTCCCATCACTTGAAAAGAAACAGAAGGTCCTCTTCACTGGGGAGAATACTAGTTCTGGGGAAACCTCTGCTTAGGTGGAAACAAAAGTTCCACTCAATAACCAGGAACCATGGGAATTTTCCTGAATGTAGTTCAGCCTCGGTGATGGGTCATTTTAGCCAAACTACGAATCAGAGTTATATAACACTTAGGTAAGCAGGGTGAAAATGACCCTTGAATAATAATTTAATTGGTCAAAATTTACTCTGGCTAATGTTCCTGGCCCCTGGGCAACGTGTTAACTCTTGGAATTCTATAGGACCCTCCTCCCCCAGCCTTTTTTTTTTTTTTTTAAAGAAATGTTCATCTTTTTATTTCCGGAGCTATCACTCTCATTTTTTAGACTCAGGAAACCGAGTCGCTTGCAGACAGTTTGAGTGACAACCAGAATTTATTTGCACGCGCTTTCGGAAACCATTGCTAGTTTAGCTGCTAAACTTGAACCGCAGCGCCCCCTGGTGGACAGAGGGTGGTTTGGCTTTTCCAGGCCCTCTTGCCACCTGGGCGACATCTCATCTAACTGGCGCTTTCTCTCCCTGTCTCTCAGGTGAAGGAGGCCATGCAGCGGATCCACGACCGAGGGAACATTGGAAAGTTAATTCTGGATGTAGAAAAGACCCCGACTCCGCTGGTGAGTCAAAAGCAGAGGCATCCGCTCAGTTCAACACCAGAAGGTTTATCTGGTGTAGGCACAGGTGGGATGGAGGGAAGTACAGGAAGCCCTCTGCTGGGCTGGGGCTGGTGGGGGGAGACCAGAGGTAATGAAACGAATGTGCAAGTGAGGGATTAGTCACAAATGGGATGAACGCTAATAAAGAAAGGAAAACGCTTTGGTGAGAACGTTTCAGGAGCAATCTGAGGTCAGGAGAGGACAAGACCACACCCGCGTCTATTACACCTGCTCACTCTTGGCTGCACAAGCGGGAGAAATTCCTGGTAAAATTTAATAAATTCACATTCAGATACCCAACAGCATGATGCCACCTGCCTCCGAAATGCCTCCTGATGGGCCCATGGCTTTTGTTTTCTCTTACCAGGACAATACCCTTACACGCAGGGACCCCACCAGGAGTGAAGCATGTCACACTCACATCCCAGACACTCTTGCAAGGGTCCCTTGAGGGGCTCTGCGGTGTGGCGGTCAACACAGTGACTGCCACCAGACTGCACAGATCCAGAGGTGGGGCAGGTGGACAACCATCAACAAGCCATACGCAGAAATGGGACACTGCAGCTCTGGATCGGGCCACAAAGAAGGGCTCGCAGGAGGGGGTCTGTTCCCGTTAGGAAAGTCTGGGAAGGCTTCCCTGAGGAAGCGGGCTGAGCACAAGAGGAAAAGCAGGCATTGAGTAGGCAGGCGGTGGAGGGACGGCGCTGCATGTGCTGTGGCCGAGAGGGAAGTCCAGCTCCAGATCAGCCATGTGGTGCGGGCGGGGGGACTGAGATTCAGGAGATGATTCCTGTTTGTACGAATAAGTGGGGAGAGCAGAGGTTCAGGGGTCAAGGGAAATTACCTAGCTCAGGTCTAGGACAAGAAGAGAACTCCGAGGCACCGTTCCTGAAGGGGGCTGTAAATGGATAGGACTAGGATGTTCTGAGCATCTGTCGTGTGCTCAGCAATTTGCCAGATGCTTCAAGTACATCATTTCCCTTTGTTTCACTTGGCTCCCATGACAACTTTATAAGGCAGGTGGGTTTATCCTCGTCCTAACGGTGGAGGAAATGGAGGCTCAGAGAGGTGTGACAAGTGTGCCAGGTACTAGCAATGATAAGAAGGTAGGTGGGTAGGTAGATAGATGGTAGATGGATGGATGGATGGATGGATGGACAGGACCAGAAAGAGTCCACATCTTCACAGAAAGGACGTTCCCATGGGGGAATATAGACAACAAAGTGGATAAACCCACATTTGTTACTAGTGTGCTTCTGGCTCCTAGGAAGTGACAGCATCAGGCTTTGAACCCTGGCCGGTCGGCGCAGTGGACGCTGTCAATGCCCACCCATGCCCCCGGCACTCATGGTTCCCCTGCACGCCGGTGCTGTCCTCCTGCTGGCCGCCGCCCCTCTCTGCCTGAGCGCGTCCTCTGGCCATGGCAGAGGCTTGGGTTATGCACAAAATCAGCACTCCCTGGCTTCTCCCCTGCTCATGTGTCCCCCACTGTCCCCCAGTGGTCCCCAGCAGGACTGAGCCCAGTTGCCCATGGCAGGACCTATTAACATATCCCGTGCCAGCTTCCTTGCCTTTTCTGTCTCCTTTCCTCACTCTGACCTGCGCTTCCTGGGATCATCTCCCAAGTTCTGGAATCATCTCCCCAATTCCAAATACTTGCAGTCAAATGCTTTCTCAGAGCCTGCGTCTTAGGGCGCCCAACACAAGTCACCTGGTACCACACTGCCTTCCTGAGGAATCAGGTGACCCTAGCGCTCAGCCCTCAGAGAAATCTTTCTCAAGGGCCTTCATCAGATGCTTGAAGAAGGCAGGAGACAGACTGCAGAACCCTCTAAGAAGTCCTCTGCTGCATTACAGATGGCCAATGACAGCACAGAGACCAGCGAGGCGGGCGAAGAGGAGGAGGACCACGAGGGTGACAGTGAGAACAAGGAGAGGACACCCTTCATCCAGTAACCCGGGGCCCGGGCAGGAGGGCGTGAGGATGCTCTGGAGAAAGAGGACCCGGCTGAGAAATCTCTTCTGCGCCCCAGTGAACAAATGCTGTAGTCCAGTGTGTGCTGTGTCTGTCTGCTGTCAGCTGAGCTAAAAAGCTGTTGATCACTGTTGTTTTTGAAATTAAGTGCCAATCCCATTCCATGCAGTATTATGTCCTTCCCCCATCTGTGTGTTACACTCTCCCCACTCCCCTGTTTCAAAACCATCCATCTTTGGGTCCTTCTCGACAGTTCTAGAACAGCCTTGCAAATTGATACAAGTCCACAGGTCCATTGCTTAAGAGACCAGACATGGGCAAAGACAAGTTTGGATTGAAAGGTGTTATCACAGAGCACTGTCCTAGAATTCTTCAGGCCAATGACACTTTTTGCTGCCAGCCGCCCATGCTTCTGCAAAGAGCGCTTGCCAATTTGGCTGGCGGAAAGAGGGTAGGCCAGGAGAGGTTTTCACAAGCCCGTAAGTTTAGGATCTCTCCAAGTTGTATTGTCCTACTTCCCACTGAAGAGGCAACCTCCTTACATTCATTCAAGTGTTTCACAGTCAAAAGGTTAAACCAACCTCCCCTCACCCTCTGATGCTTGATTCCTTCACCGGTTCTTAACCATAAACACAGGGAGATAGATGTGGATATTTCAGGATAGAAGATGGGTCAACAGCCAAAGTATGAGGACCAGCCACAGAGGTCCCTCCTCTGAAACCATATCTCATGAGCAAAATCCTCTCCCCGCCACATATATTTAATTTTAAGAAAACTCACCAGGTGTGGGACTATTTCAAAGTCATTACTGAGACTCGCCTATGTTTGCACACTTGCCATTGGCATTACCGATTCTGCTCTTTTCATTTCCTGGTACTGAATAGCAGCCTTTACCTTGGATCCCCCAAGAAAGATCTCCTTTGTAGACCATATTTGGGGGGAAAAAATCAATGAGTATCTTTCTTCTTGCCAAAGCGTGTTCCAACGTGTCACAAACTAGCGATACAAAACTCGATGTTTAGTACCTGATGCCAAATATGTGTTCCTCTCCTCTGAAATATAAAATTATGGTGCACACTCTTTGCAAGGCCCTGCTTTCTGGAAATCCGGTACCAAATTCCTTGATCGCACAACCCTGATTAATTTCCCAGCTCCCAGACTCCTAAGGAACCGCCCCCCCCCGGCCCCACCGCACTTGACCCAGCTTGAGGTGAACAGTCCCTCTGGAGGGACAAGAGGCCCAGTGTCTCCAAGGGGGGGTGGGCTCCTCACCACGTCTCCCAGTCCTGTTGGCCCAGAGGGTGGACTCCACCACTCATAGACCAAACCGGAGACACAAGGAGCCCGCGGTGTTAGCAGCCCAACTCACTTGCGTTCTGGAAGACTTCCGAGGGCTCCTGCATTGCCCGACCTCTCCACCAATGAGCCTTAGGGTACACCCCACACTTCCCCCAAGATGGCAATGAATGCATTTCAGCAACTACCTGTTTTATTCCCTAAGTCCATTGGTAACAAATGTCACCTCATTAGTCATGTTCTTTTTTTCCTATCCTGAGCTTGTGATGATGACTTATTTATGCCAAATATTCACCTGAAGGAAGTGTCTCCTCACTGTGAATGCACACGTAAGCTATGAAGATGAGAGAGGGCGGCGCCACCTCATGAGCCCAGGGATGACAGCATCTCAAAAGAACACACCAACATCAACTTCTCTTCTCTGGGTCACTTAGAAAGATAACGTAGAGGTTGTATCCCCCCAACATGTTTGCTAAATGTAGTACTATTGGTCATGTTTTTCCCATAACCAAGCCCTCAATGAGGTCTTAAGAGGAGCCGTTACCCAAGTGACATTGCTGGTGAGCTGGCCAAAGATGGCATTTTTTAGGGCTGGAGGAACAGAGACCCACTGGCCATACCAGGCCTCTTATTTGCCAGGGGAGACGGAACTCTCCATTCAGAATCCAAACGGCCTTTGTTATGTCCAGAGGATTAGCATGAAAAGACATTCTTCCCCAAATCTGTTTTTTCAACTATAAGGTTTAGACAATAATCACAAATTATGCTGGTTAGTTAAAGAAAACCCTTTTGTCTCCTTGGTATACAGAATGAGAAGAGAAAACTAGTGTTTGACCAATAAGACCAACTTATGCCATGAAGAATGGGGAAAAAAATTAAAGTATCAAAATTAACTGTTTAACACACTCTCGTTCAAAGCATCTTGTTTGCTGTCACTTGACTGTTTTTCTGAAGGAAGTACACAGAATGTCTCAGGTTGCCTTAAAGGAACTGTGAAGGCTTCTCAGTAATTTACGTTTGATCGGAGGGAACTGAAACATTGTCTAACGTATTTGTGGCTTTAGAGCTTCTGTTATATTGTGCCTACAAAGCAAATTATGTTTACATAAAAAAATATGAATAAAGTATTCAGCATAGCATAACCTCGCCTGGCATGTGTTACTCCACATACATAGTTGTTGCAAAAATGGCCCCACTATTAAAACGCAAGGCATGGGTGAATGAAAAAGAAAATATAAAAAATATGTCATAGAAGAATCTTCAGATGAGAAACTAAAGGCTATATATAGAAAACAGGAGTCAAGATGAAATAAGCCTTTAAAAATACATTCGGCTTCCCTCAAGCAAGAAAGTAAGACACCACTAAATAACAGAACTATTAAAGGCATCATGTAGTAATAGCAATGATAACAAGAATAACAATAATTATAATAGTATTTATGATACCTACCATATGCTATTAAAAGATATATACGTGTATATATGTGTGTGTGTGTGTGTGTGTGTATGTGTTTATATGTATACTCTCTTACCCTCCCGACAGCCCTGAGAGGTGGGGTTTACCATTACGCCCATCTTATAGGTGAAAAAACTGAAGACTGAGGTTATGCACTAAGACCACACAGCTGGGAAGTGACGGAGCCAGGACCTGGAGCCAAGGTAGAATCCATGCTCTT
The DNA here is from genome assembly GCF_003676395.1 of Aethalodelphis obliquidens. Taxonomy (NCBI): domain Eukaryota; kingdom Metazoa; phylum Chordata; class Mammalia; order Artiodactyla; family Delphinidae; genus Aethalodelphis; species Aethalodelphis obliquidens. The sequence continues at coordinate 9,932,091 of NW_020837964.1, read as the reverse complement.
AACCACCCCACCATGCTTCTTGGCTTAAATAAGGGTACAATACAACGCATTTCAATTACCATCCCTTCTCACTAGAAACTGTTCAGGGATTCCCTTTCCTCTGATTTCAAGGATATGTTTATCCATTTGTTTTGCTTTGTAGCAAATAATATGCACACCAAGAAGCATTTTTTTGTCTGGCCCTCGATCCAAGTGTTCAGTGAAGTGCTGATTTCAAAACTCACACACCTCAACCATTTTCATTTTCATGATCTAACATCCTCAAGGTTATCAAAGAGATGCACAAAAGTGAATATCCAAGGGGAAAGATTTCACGATGGAGGAATTCATGATTAGGGAGGCTTGGCTGTATTTACTATATTTCTCAGCAGGAAGCCAAAAAAATTAGAGCTAGGTCCCATGTCAATAAAACACCACATACATAAACCTGAATTTACAAGGTAGAACAGTTAGTCACCTTGTCAGTGAAATTCTTACAAGATCACTGTGCAAAGGATTTTCTCATTATGTTCTCATTTAATGCTCATGTACTCCATATAAGGCCCATGGCCTCACATAGCCAGTGGTGGCGTGCTGTCACATGTAAACACAGTCCAGCAAGAAAAACTGGAATCTAAACTAAAATCCACATCTTCCCTTATAACTCTGAGAGTGGGGAAGAGGTCTTGCAGTTGGGAACAAGATTCTTTTCAGCCATGTGGGTGAGGTTAGAGCACAAATGGAGGTAAACCTTTCAAAAGCCATTTGGGGCAGAAGGAAACATTAGTTTGAAAGCAAGAAGGCGGGAACATTGAAGGGCGTATAGGAAGAAAGGAGAGTATAACAGTAGGTGAAATACACTCACGTGGAAATGGAGTAGAGCTGGAGAAAGGCATGATGGGAAGTCCCAACTGGGCATGGAGGTCTTTGAATGACAAGTGAATAATCTTGGATTTCCATGGGAGGGAACAAGCATGTACAATGGTGTGACATGAAAGCTTGCGGGTGTGGCAGGTGATTACAAAGAGTAAATGTAGGGTTCAGTGGGAGGAGGGATATAAGATGAGCCTAAAGCGGGTGCAGAGACAGACGTCAAGTTCCTTGATTCCTCTGCCCCGGTTTCGGTCCTCCAGAATCAGACGCTGAAACAAGGATTTGAAAGTCAGCAGTACTGGGAGGTGATCCCAAGAAGCACGGATTGGGGAGAGGGAATGTAAAACAGGAAGGGAAGAAGCCACTTCAGCGTGGGTTGGTGAGTAGGTGACCACTGTGGGAGACCATGGAGCTGTCCCACTTGGTGAGGAAGGTGCATTTCTCCATTAAGTTCCAAGCAACATTGGATGAAAGTGACTCCTAACAAGCATGTTGGTTCCCTGATGCTCTTCCATCTTGTACAGCAGGTCTAGAGGAAGGGCAGAAATGGACACCAAGATATGTAACAAGGATTCAGAGAGGCAATGTTAGGGGGCAGAGTGGGGTGCAAAGTAGGGAGGGGCCAACTCTGTGATGGAAGATGATGTCCCGGAAACTGTTCATGGAGGAGGTGATGCCTGAATGCAGTCTTTTAAGCTGAGTGGGTGTTGTTCGTGAGAATGAAAGCACACAGCATAGTGCCTGATACCTAGTGAGCATGATAAACATTAGCTTCCTTTCCTTACTCCTGTTTGCCAGGGCTGGGAAAATGGGATGCTTAGGAAATATTCAGTAGCTTCTTTTAAAAAAAAAAACAAAACAGATAATATACAGACCTCAATATTTCACTTCCAGGTTTGCTTGTGGGAGAAGAAATAAGTTGTTATGGACTAAATGTCCATAATTCATAGGCTGAAATTCATAGGCTGAAACCCTCCCCCTCCCCCACATGAAGGCATTAGAAGGTGGGCCTTTGGGAGGTAATCAGGATTAGGTGAAGTCATGAGGGTGGCACCCTCATGAATGGGATTAGTGCCCTTATAAGTTCATGAGAGACAGCTTGCTTCTCTCTCTCTCTCTCTCCTGTGTGGATAAAAAGATATTGACAGTCTGCCACCCAGAAGAGGCTCTCTCAAGAACTTGACCGCACTGGCACTCTGATCTCAGAATTCCTGCCTCCAGACTGGGAAATAATGTTTCGTGGTTTATAAGCCACCCAGTCTATGATACTTTGTTAGAGCAGCCTAAACTGTCTAAGACATAAATGTTTTTGCATTCTCTGCCTTGAGCAGAATGAGCAGAGTTCCTACTACCAGCCAAGCAAAGATGCTGGGAAACAGGTCCTATGGGTTATTCAAATTGGCTCCCAAACACCCAAACACGGGAGTGACTCAGATAGGGGTGAGTGAAACCCCAACATACCACAGGCATATGCACCCACATGTGCAGAGACTGAGAGCACCAACTCTGGAGTCTTGCAAACTGGGAATCAAATTTGGGCAAATTGCTTGGTATTGGAGCTTTCCCATACTGAAATGGGGAGGATGATATTGTCTAGGTCCTAGAATCATTATGAAAATCAAATGTGAAAGTGTGTAACCAGATTGAAACCATGACCTACAAGTTCCAGTCTAGAATTCACATGGCAGATGCTTTCAAAACATGGTTTTTCATTCACATCAAACACTAATCAAATACCTAGCATGTTCTCAACACAATAGTTTTAGTGTTTTAGCGGGAAAAATAAATACATAGTCTCTTCCAGCCATTCAGGAGTTTACCACTGAAGAATGTAACAACAGTAAGTTTTATCTTGCATGCAAATGGCAATTTATCTGTAGAGCCTGCCTTGGTACTGAGAGCTGGTTGGGTTGAGTGGTGAACAGTGCTGTATTTGATGAACAATGTCCATCAGGAGCAGGGGAGGAAAGCGGTCCAGGAGAAGAAGCCAACTGTAGGCACATTAGGGGGAAAGTGCAGGGCAGGTTCATGGAATGGTCCATTTAGCTGTTGCGTGCATCGAGAGAAGAGACAAAAGATGAATAAGACTGGATTATAGAAATCTACTAATACCCCTTCAAAGGTTCTGGATTTTGTACAAAAAGCAAAGGGATTAATCCAGGGATTACTGGAGAATGTGCTCAAGTAAGAGGTGACCATGGGAAATCTCCCCCAAATGAACATGATTATTTTACTTGGTCCAGTTTTGGAAGGCAGATCAGATGCGGGGGGCATGTTGGAATCACAGTTCTTTAGCTAGTTCCCCAAAGCCCATCCGTAGTCTATCTGGTCAAGCGGCCACTAAACCGGCATGAGTGGGAGAAAAAGAACACCTCTTCCTTCCAGGAGTGAAACAATGAGGGACTGGTGAGGCAGGCTTTTTCTGGAGAAATGGGGACATGTCCATGGGAGGCCCCCCCAAAGTAAATCACTACCTTCTGGAGCTGGGAGTCAAAACCAACATAGGACAGCAACCCATGGGGCATACTCACAAACACCCATGCTCAAAAACCTTGCAATCATTTTCAAAAACCTGTCCCAGCTTAGAGTTTGGAGATTTGCATAGAGTGAAATCGAGTCGAGGCAAAGCATGACAACAAAACTAACACTTACTGAGGATTTGGTATTTGCCAGGCATTTTACATGTACTCTTAACTGAATCGAAACAATACCCTGAAAAGTAGATATCATCCCTGCTTACAGATTAAGGACATTAAATTCCAGAGAGGTTAGGTAGCCTGCTCATATTCGCTCAGTCGCAAAGTAGAGTTCTGTCTAGAACCCAGGACTCCATATAATAGAAAGGTTTCTTCCCAGAAGCTGGGGAAGATAGGGACTAGCAGTTCCAACCTAACACCCTCCTGGTGAGGTGTTCCCTCCTCTCCTCTCCTCTCTCCCCATCACCCCCTCCCAAGGACAAAGACCTTCCTCTCCATTAGCTCTGGTGTGAATCAAGGTACTCTCAGGAAGGTTCTGATTAGCCAGCTTGGGTCACATGCACATGCATCAACCAATCACTGAAGCAGAGGGATGGCTATTCTGATTGGCCAGCCTGGGTCACATGCCCACCCCTGTGACTGGTCATAGTAGGTGCAGGCAACCTGATTGATATTCATACCTGAACCCCCTCAGGTGACAGAGAGGTAGATCCCCATAGGACAGTATGCTGCACAGTTAAAACTGTGTCCACTGTAGATACAGTCTACTGAGCACTTACTGTGCACTGGACACTGCTTTTTTTGTTTGTCTGGTTTGGTTTGTTGGTTTCTTTTTCTTTTGTTTTTAGTTTTATTTTCTGCACACTGTGGGAGTCACCACTGACACCTCCCCACACTTTGTCTTGGTTCACCTGACACCAGAGTCCATTGCAGCTGTAGACAGTTCCTGGCAACCTGACTGCTTCCCGTCTCCAGTACCACAGGGCACAAGTGTGCCAAGGTAAGCCAGAACTACTGTGGCGGGAACTGGGGACGGTGGGAGTAACAGCCCCCAGGCAGCCTCAGCCGTGGAGGATGGGAGATGGTGGATAAATGCCCAGATTCCCTGTCCATGTTCCACACAGTATCTGAAGGGTCCCCTCAGTGGGGTCAAGCCCAAGGTGCCCACAATGGTGACTTATTCATTAGCAAGTCCACTGGCTTTTCTTCCCTCCTTACCTCATTCTCCCTACACCCCCCCCACTCCTGCTTCTTGAGATCACCTTCCAAATAAACTACCTGCACCCAAGTCCTCATCTTGGGGGGCTACCTCAGGGGAACCCAAATGAAGACAGCATTCTGCATGTATTAACTTGTCAAAGACTCATAACAACCCTATAAAGAAAGTGATACTATCCTTACTTTACTGATGAAAAACGAAGCCAGGGATTTCCCTGTTGGTCCAATGGTTAAGACTTGGCGTTTTTACTGCCAGGGGCCTGGGTTCAATCCCTGGTCAGGGAAGTAAGATCCCACAAGCCACACAGTGCAGCCAAAAAAACAAACAAACAAAAACAAAAAGTATATATACATATATACATATATATATGTATATATACAGAGAGAGAGAGAGAGAGAGGGAGAGAGAGAGGGAGAGAGAGCGCGCGAGCCAGAGAAGTTAAATGAAGTGCCCCAAACTACACACAGCACTGAGTTTCCAGAATGTGGGCCCAGACATCAAGCTAAACTCTCTCTAATGCCCAAGTCACTGAAAATGCACAATATCACTTAATAAGTTGGAAAAAATTATTCAAAAGCTAAGCTAGCGTCAATTAAAACCACTTCTGGGGCCAGCCCTTCTTAGCTTTTCAGAAGCCTACCCAGGGAGTGAGAAGGGATTATTGCTGTTCTCCTGACTCTGGGGCCTTCTATCCAAGGCCAGCAGGATGGGGCCCAGCAACCCTGATGAGTTAAACGGCTGTGCTGTGAAGCAGGGGACGACCATCACACAACTGCAGTAAAGTTGGTCTCTTCATCCTTTGCAAAAACAAGCACAAATACCTATTTACTGAGCCCAGGCTCAGGCTCAGGTTGACTGCTGATGGTAAGAGCTGGTTTGTCTATTGTCTTTGGGGGCAGAAGTCGGAATATCCCAATGATCCTTCGAGATTAATCAATAAACAAGGCAGGAAGTCAATGCACCATCAAATTGACACTGAGTGTTTAATTATTAACTAGATGAATTAAGAGTATATCAAAAGCTCCCATTCTCACTCAGGATCTCCATCTCTGTCTATCTATCTATCTCTAGTAAGGTAAATAATATTTAGGTGACTCAATTAAATTCTACAAATATTTACTAAGCTTTGCCTATGTGCATGGCCCTGTTCTATGTATTGTGAAGGATTCAGAGATAAATACAGCCTGGCCACTGCTGGCACAGAGCCCACTGAGCGAGACAGGGACACCAACAGCCAGGAAAGGCTAGCAGCCTAACAGGGAGAGATGCAGGGGGCTCTAGGGCGCAGAACTGGGGGAGGTGATACGTAGGCCAGGGCTAAGACTGCTTCTACGGGATGGAAGTAAAGGGACACTCCAGGTTTTGCCTGCCAATAACTGACTGCACCCTACTTGTAGCGTGGTGGTCAAAATCAGGGACTCTGAAGACAGATGGCCTGAGTTTGAATCCTGACTCTTACAGTTGCATGGCCTTGAACAAGTGATTTAATCTCTAGGCCTCTGTTGCCTCCTCTGTAAAAGGGGAATGATAACATTAAGATGTTATCACGTTGTGGTATGTATTAAAGGAGTCAACAGGTGCAAAATGCGATCATCAGTGGCACCGAATTTTCCTTTGGGAATGACGACGCCCTTTATATGTTGTGTTGAGGGTCCTGTGAATCAAGGTGCCCTGTTCTCAGACTTCCCTGGTGGCACGGTGGTTAAGAATCCACCTGCCCATGCAGGGGACACGGGTTTGAGCCCAGGTCTGGGAAAATCTCACATGCCACAGAGCAACTAAGCCCGTGCGCCACAACTACTGAGCCTGTGCTCTAGAGCCCACGAGCCACAACTACTGAGCCCACGTGCCACAACTACTGAAGTCCATGCACCTAGAGCCCGTGCTCCGCAACAAGAGAAGCCACTGCGATGAGAAGCCCGTGCACCACAACGAAGAGCAGCCCCCGCTCGCCGCAACTAGAGAAAGCCCACACACAGCAACAAAGACCAACGCAGCCAAAAATAAAATTAAAGAAAAAAAAAAAAGGTGTCCTGTTCTCCTCTAGCCAATGGGATTCATGACTCAGGGAAGGCCAAATGGATGTTGTCCAAGTAAGTAACTTTTTTTTTTTTGCGGTACGCGGGCCTCTCACTGCTGTGGCCTCTCCCATTGCAGAGCACAGGCTCCGTACGCGCAGGCTCAGCGGCCATGGCTCACGGGCCCAGCCGCTCCGCAGCATGCGGGATCCTCCCGGACCGGGGCACAAACCCGTGTCCCCTGCATCGGCAGGCGGACTCTCAACCACTGCGCCACCAGGGAAGCCCCTAAGTAAGTAATTTTAAAAAATATTTATGTATTTAACTTAATTAATTGATTTTTGGCTGCGTTGGGTCTCAGTTGCGGCATGCAGGCTCTTCGTTGTGGCACGCAGGCTTCTCTCTATTTATGGCACACGGGTTTCCTCTCTAGTTTGGCACGAGGGATCTGTAGTTGTGGCACGCGGGCTCCAGAGTACTGGGCTCTGTAGTTTGCGGCACACGGGCTCTCTCGTTGAGGTGCGTGGGCTCAGTAGTTGTGGCATGTGTGCTTAGTTGCCCCACAGCATGTGGGATCTTAGTTCCCCGACCAGGGATCGAACCCGTGTCCCCTTGCATTGGAAGGCAGATTCTTTACCACTGGACTACCAGGGATGTTCCTCCAAGTAAGTAATTTGAAGCTTAAGAAGAAAGATGTAAACACAGAAAATGAATGGAGCCTGTTCGTCCTGACAGTGGCGCCCATGATTCCCTGCTACCCAGATCCCCAAAGCCACCTGTGTTTCTACTTTTTCCCAAGCCTAGGTCCTCAGACTTGTCTTGGATTCTGTGAGCAATCCCACACAAATAGCTTAAGCTAGCCAGACCTGATTTCTATTGCATGCAGCTAGAGAATCCTACCTGATAAAAAGAGGGCTTTTGAACTGGGCCTTGAATAACCTGGTGGGTTGTAACTGAGGTAGCTCATCTTCTGACTGTATCCATGTATAAGCATCTTTATTTCCCAAAGGAAGGTCAGGATGTATAGCCTGGCAAAGGTTTGATTCCACATTAGGGATAAGAGGCAGCAATAAGGGACAGAGTGTGCGTGTCCAAATGCAGGCACTTTGGAAACATTTCAAGTTCTTAATTTGGACACAATGGCCAACTATTTGAAGTACCAAAAAAAAAAAAAAAAAGAACCAACATACCCCATAATACAAGAGCAGTATTTCCCAAATTTCAGCTATTTGCATACCAACTTTTTCATGAGTTTTGTCAAACCTGGACTGTAAGTATCATTAATATTTTTCTTAATATTATTTATATATATCATTATATAATTAATATTTTTATTTAAATAAAATTAATTTTAAAAATATAAATACATATTTTAAAAATTCAATTACTACCATAAATGGAAAATCAATAACCGTTTGCCAAGAATAGAAAATAGAGAGTAGTCATAAACATTAATAAATGGAGCCAGGTTAGGGACTCCCACTGCCCAAATATCAAGAAATTTGAGCTTCAAAATAAATAATGATAGTAATTCAATATAAACCATGAATAAAATAAAACTCTGAGTCCACCAATAAATAATAGACAATTACAGTAGAATGCCAACAAATAAATACAAAAAAAAGATAGAGTTAGGAAAGTAACTAGTTGATGAAAATTTGATGCGGAACAGTTTATTTACCTAGTCTCAAAATATTTTCCCACAAATTATTTATTAATTACAAAGGGAAAAATGATAACTTTGTAGTTGAGAAACCTGGTAGGCAATACCTTAACCAAATGATCAAAGGCATTCTCACCAATATGGACAGATTGACAACAGGTGCTTCCTGATAGGATGGACTGAGAAGGACACAATATCACTTCTGTGATATTCCCGACAAAATATGAAAACTGAATTTATTTAGGAGGAAATATCAGACAAACGCAAACTGAAGAATGTTCTAAAAAAAGAAACAAATGTCCTGTACTCTTCAAAACTGGCAAGAAGTCAACGAAAGGCTGAAGAACTATTACAAATTAGGAGACTAAGGAGATGATAAACAGAACAGCTAAAGACAGTGGGTGACCCTGGATTGGACTCTGGACTGGGTGGCAGTGGAAGGAGGAGCCGTAAAGGACATTACTGGGACTTTTGATGAAACTGAATACGAACTGCAGGTTAGAGAATAGCATTGCATCAAGATCGCATTGTCTCATTTTATTTGTCTGATAATTGTATTGTATCTATGTAAAAGCGTGTCCTGGTTCTTAGGAAAAACACACTTAAAGACTTAGGTGTAAAGAGGAATGATGTCTCTAAAATTCTCTCCAATGGTTCCAAAAAAATATGCAGAGAGAAAATAAATTATAAAGTCGATGGGGCAAAATGTAACCAGTAGGTGAATCTGGGTCATGGGTAGAAAGGAGTTCCTTACACTATTTTTGCAACTTTTTTTTTTTTTGGCCATACCTCAGGGCTTGTAGGATCTTAGCTCCCCAACCAGGGATCAAACCCAGGCCCTCAGCAGTAAAAGTGCTGAGTCCTAACCACTGGATGGCCAAGGAATTCCCACACTATGTTTGCAACTTTTCTCTAGTTGGAAATTATATCAAAATAAAAATTCACCAAAAGAACAATACAAAATTAATAAAATGTATTAATAGAGTCTGGTTGAAAACTATTGCCCATTGAAATCTCTGAGCTTGAGGCCAGTTTCTTGTTAATAAAAAAAGATTAGCAAGTTTTCGAAAGATTTTCTGACATACCAACATGAAATTCAAACTGCCTCCTGCACACCATCATCAAGATTGAAAGCGAGTTGGCGAGGGGGTAGCCGTCTCGCTCTGTCATCCAATGTTCTTTAATGTAGGTGCCCCAGTGCTATGAATACCAAACTTCAGGGAAACCTGCTCCCAGCAGACAGGGTGTGTAGCAGCTGCGATCCGCCGGGGGGGGGCTGGAGGCCAGGTGGTCGGACTTTCTGGCAAGTGCTTGGCTGAGAAGCCACACCCGTGCAGGTAACCGAACGCCCTGGTTTCGCCTGTAAGAAATCCACTGTGCTCACAACAGCTGGGAAACAGATCTCGCTTCTGGGTGGTGACAATATTTTCTACAGCCAGTCGTTTCTATTTAAATGCTGGCTAAAGCCAGCTTCAACAATGAATCATCAACAGAAGTTTTGTTTCCTCCACACCAGGAAACTCAGATGGAAACAGAAACCATCAGCCACTTCGACAGCCCATTTCTCACTGCCAAGCACCTGCAGTCCCGAAACAAGATAGAATCCCCTAAATGGCTTCCCAAGATGGCCCCACCACTCTGAAGGGGCTAAATTTTAGAGGTACCAAAGAGTGCCAGAAAGGAAAGCACAGTGATCCCCATCAAAGTTTTGACTGTGGTGCTGGGAAGAGTCTTAGGGATTCTCAACATCATCCCCAATAATACTTATTTATCATTTTCCGCAAGGCAGACTCCACTAAGCACTCCACATGGATCATTTCGTTTAACTCTCTCACTATATGCTCTCATTTTACAGATGAAGAAGGTGAGGCTAAAAGAAGTTCAGTAACTCGCCCTGGTGCCATGGCCAGCCATGCGCTGTCAGAATTCAGACCCAAGCCAGGTCACCTCCCAGAGTCCATGTGCTCAACCACCGTCAACCAATAAGCTCAGCTGTCCCTGAGGGAACTAAAGAGGCACCTTGCTGGTGGGTTGCCAGCTAACATACAGGATGCCCAGGTAAATCTGAATTTTAGACAATGAATAACTTTTTAGTATATGCCCCAAATATTGCACGAGACGTACTAAAAGGTAATATTGCACGAGACATACTAAAAGGAGATTGAAATGCATTCATATTGCATTCATCCTGCATTTTTATCTGCTGAATCTGGAACGCCTAAATCTGGTTAAGACTCAAACCTTCAACCCCTGGCTCAGAAGACACGTGGCTTCACCATTAGGCCACAGGCCTCAGCTACACCAGTGGGATCTGGATCTGCTGGAATCTTTCACGAAAGTCTACATGCCCAATGCCCTTCCAGTCACTTCAGAACTTTTTGGAGGGTGGTAAGGGGTGAAATGTGAGTTCTAGAAAGATGCCAAAGAATCCTACAGATAGTGGTTATTTAAAAAAAAACCTCAGGGTCACCTGTGGGCTAAACCCAGAGTCCTGGGTCTGGTGAATGAGACAGAGATGCCGGAAGGCCTCAGGTCAAGACCTGGATCCGGCTTTGTCAGCTGGGGGACCTCCCGGCTGTCACTCTCCCTTCCTGACCCTTGACCTCTCATACCCAGAGTGAAAGCCTCAGCCTAGGCAGGGCGTTCTCAAAGTGTGGCCCCCAGGCTGCCTGAACCAGAATCACCCAGAGAACTTGTCAGATGGGTAGATTCTTGGTCCCTACAGGCCACCTGAACCAGAAATCTTAGAGGAAGAGCCAGGAAAACTGCATTTTAGTAAGATCTCCAGGGGATTCTGAGGCAGCCTACGGTCTAAAACCAACTGGACTAATGAACTTTGGAAACATTATGCTAATTGAAAGAAGCCAAACACAAAAGGCCACATGTTGGACAATTCCATTCACTGAAATTTCTGGAATAGACTAATCTATAGAAACAAAAAGTAGATTAGGGTATGGGAGGTGGGGGAGGCAATAAGGAGTGACTATTTTTTTTTTTAGCAGCTTAAAATAATAGCCATGTGTGATCACACAGTCTGTTAGTCACAAGCCCATGCTGGCTGATCTAGGCTCTTTATTCAAGGCCTCACTGGAGACGTCAGGCCAGTGGGGTTCTCTTTTGGAGGCTCTGGGGAAAAACCCACTTCTGAGCCCTTTCGTGTTGTTGGCAGAGTTCCCTGAGGCTGTGTCACCCGATGTCCTGTTTTCTGGCTGGCTGTGGGCTGGGAGGGCCCTCAGCTCACAGAGGCTGCTCTCAGGTGCTTGCAAAGGGGCCGCCTCCATCCTCACAGCCAGCAACAGACAATCTCCCTCCTGTGGGGTGGATGGGGTTTCCTTTGGGGACAATGAAGATGTTCGGGAATTTGATAGTGGTGTTGGTTGAACAGCCGTGTGAACGTGCTAAAAACCACTGAGCTGTTATTTTAAATGGCAAATTTTATGATATGTGAATTATATTCAATTTAGAAATATACTAAATTTTAAATGGTAATTTTAAAAAGCAACTGGACTAGGTGGTCCTGGATCAGCGTTCTCCAGAGTGTGCCCCCCGGAATTCTCTGTTAAAAGCCTCCATGGGAACTAAAAACCCTTCCCAGAAGGTCACAGGGCAGCTACTAGAGGAGAAACGTTATGTCATTAGAAGAAAGTACATCTTCAGCCCAGCAATGCCTGCACCTCCCTTCATCCTAATGAACACATGAACAAATATGGATGATGGCCAAATGTAGGTGGACACACACGTGTCACTGCATCTCCTTGGTTCCCAGCCAACCATCAGGTGGGTGTACAGACTGGGGGGGGCCCTGCACTAGCGCCACAGCCCCCCGCTGGGGAAGTGGTCTCCTGCACTGAATCCCCTACCAATACCTGCATCGCTAATCATAACTGCATTATGGGCATCTGTCTCCTCTTTTTCAAAAAAAATGTATCTACTTCAGGACAAGAGCTGTACACTTCCCACCCTATTTTACCAAGCCAGGCAGAGAATTTAGCCTCAGTCAGTAAATATGTGCAGATTCATTGTATAATTGAAAATCAAGTTCAAAGGTAAGAGGTGCTTGCCTCACAGACACACAGCTCCAGGGCAGGACATGCCCATGTGTTAGGACAGGAGAAAGCATGGAATAACAGAAGAGGTCAGATCTGGGTTCAAACCCTGGCTTCATGTGGACTGAGCTCCAGTCATGTGCCGGGCACTAAACCACGTGCAGGTATGACGGGTCTAACCCTCAGCTTTTCTGATGCTCTGAGTGTTTGGTCTGGAATCTGCTTCTTAAGCTGGTTGACGTGACCTTGGGGAATTTGCAGAATGTCTCCGTATTAGTCTTCTATTGCTGCCTAAAACATCACCACAACTTTAGGCGTTTAAAGCAACACACTTGTATTATCTCCTAGTTTCTGTAGGTCAGGAATCTGGACGTGGCTCATATGGGCCCTTTGCACAGGATATAATCAAGGTATCAGCAGGTGGTCTTCCCTGCTGTCCCCAGAGCTCTCTACCTCGCTCATGCGCTCACAGGCCTCTCACAGCACGGCAGCCCATTTCTTCAAGGTCAATACAACAATCTCTCTAGCCTCAAGGAAGGCCTGGACCCTCTTTTATAGACTTGACTGATTAGGCCAGGCCCACCCGGGATAATCTCCCACTTAACTCAGAATCAACTGCTCAGGGACCCGAACTACACCTGCAAAATCTCTTCACCTTTGTCATATTCTATTAATTGAAAGCAAGTCACAGGCTCTTCCCGCATTCTAGTAGAGGAGATTATACATGAGTGTGGCGACCAGGGGGCGGGAATCATGCGGGGAGATTTGGGGGGAATCATTACTTAGAATTGTGCCTATTTTCTAAGTGTCAGTTCCATTATCTGCAAAATGGGAAAAACATCACTCATCTTGTAGTATTGTTGAGAGAATTAAATGAGAAATCCTATGTAATGAGCATCCCCTTAGGAAGAATAGCAAATGCTTACCCTGATTCTCCTTGGGCAGGTGATGGAAACAGTTGAACGACCCACTCTCTTGCAGTGAATGAGGGTATGGCTCTAGAGTCAGACCACATGGATTCCAGAAATCCTGGCCCTGCCACTAATTTATTACCTGTGAGTCCTTGGATCCGTCTTGCCATAACTTCACGTAACCACACCACTTTGCTTATATGTCGAATGAGGATGAAAATAGCCGCCAGCCCTTTGAGTTGTCATGAGAATTAAATGGGGTCAGGTACATGAAGCACTTAGTTCAGTGCTTGGCTCACAGGACGGGCTCAAACAGCATCCACTCCTGAGCATAGCTGGACCATTTCAGCCTCAACAAGGGAAGGAAATCTCAAAAGAGTGTGGGGACAAGTACACATTCCACAAACTTTAAACTTCACTCCACAGCAAAAAAAACTTGTTCTAAGATGTCCTTGAACTAGGACTCTGGAGTGTTTCCCAATGACATATGCTAATGTGAAAACCAGGTCGTTCGGCCTGCATTGTAGATTCCTGTTGCACATCTTTGAAGGTCCTGGAACAAGTAAAGGAGACCTTTCTACCCTTTGGCTTCAGAAGGTGAGGATTTGACTTTGCAGTGCTGCAGATCAGCAGTGGGGCTGACCCAAGCTAGAGTTCTCCAGGGGAGCTTGGAGGACACTGGGTGTAAAGAAGCCAGGAGATATTTGTTACATAAAAACACAGATTATGTCTCTCTCTGGGGTTAGGCATCCTATTTGCTTTTATGAAGCTTTTCGGTTAAAGAAAAAAAAAAAAACTGGTAAATTTTAGTACCTACGTGGGGAGCAGGGAGCAAGACTTAAGGTAGTAAAATACCAACTACTAACAGCAGCTCTCCCTGATCTACATTACAGAGGATTTCTACTTCCTGTTATTTATTTTTCTAATCTGTGGATTTAATGTGCATCATTGTGCATGGAATCCAGAAACAAATAACCTGTGTGTGTGTGTGTGTGTGTGTGTGTGTGTGTGTGTGTGTGTGTGTGTGTGTGTGTGTGAAGCTGGAGGTCGCTGCAGCATCTCTGGACCTCTGAGAGTGCTGGTGGGAGCCCCAGGAAGCCTCCCAAGAAAGCCTAAGCGAGTGGTTCTCACGCTTCAGTTATACATGAGAACCACAACGAGCCTATTAAAAGCCGATGCAGTTGCGGACTAAAATACTTCCAGGGATGCCAGTTTAGAGTCTGGTGGTCCCTGAGAATGTGCATTTTTAAACGTGCCAACCCCAGGTGATTCTGCTACATTTTAAAAAACCTTGCTTGGGAGCCAGGCTCCTCCTGCAATGGGTGCGAGCTCTGAGGCTCGACCATCCAGTGTCATTTCACCATCAGGAAGCCCTGTCCACACCTGGCTCAAGCCTCCCAGTCAGCCCCCAACCTCCGCCCCACCCAGAGCAATCAGCACCGGAGCTTGGACTTGGCATGATGCTCCTGCCACCTAGTGGTCAGTCAAAGACATGCAGCTAATTTATCTCAACCTCCACTCGGCTCTGATTCATTGATCCAGAATCCCTTTGTCAGGCACCTATGGTGTTGTAGGACCTTGCTAGGCTCTGCAGGTAAGTAAGACTCTGTCTTGTAGAGCTGGAAGGAACCCTAGAAATCATTTCCTTCGGTCATTCCCAATGGTGAAACTGAAGCCCAAGAAGCAGGGGAGTATCTTACACAAGATCCTGTGTCAACTCCTCTTATAACTCATCTCAAACATTCTTTTCCTCTACACAACAGGGGGTGTAAATCAGAAACACCTGTACAGCTTTTTCACAATACACCTGTCCATGGAGGGGCCCACTCCTGGAGTTTCATATTCAGAAAGCCTAGCATGGGCTCTCTCATGGTGAATATATTTTTTAAACTCCACAGATAATAATTTCTTACGTGTACACACACATACACACACACCAAGTTGAAAACAACATTTTTAAATCACGAGGCTCTTACCCAGTTTTTTGTGTGATGAGGATCACTATGTGGCACTTTACAGTTTATAAACTCCCTTCAAGTCGATTATAGCCTTTGATCATCACACAACAAGGTGCAAGGATAATCTCCACCTTGCAGATGAGGAAATTGGGCTCAACAGGTTAATTCTCCAGGGTCACATCACTCATCAGTGGTAAGGCAGAGCCCCAAATCCAGGTTTTTACTAATTCCAAATCCCATAGTTTTATGCTATATTAGGCTGCCCCCGGACAGCTGGTTGGACAATAGGATGCATGAAGCCAAGACTGGAAGACTGGTCCTTGTCTAGGCCAGTTATTAACTAACATATTTAAATTTTTTATTAGTAAATATTTTGGGAACCCACAAAGTGCAAAGCATAGGAAAGGAACAGTTTGAGAGATGTACAAGGCATGACCCCCGCCTTCAAGGTCCTTAGGGTCCCCTGGAATCACCGTCATGTATATCTCCGATTAGTCCCAGCCTTTCCCCCATAATACACAAACACCCACCCACAGTGACGTTCTGGCCAGCTAGCTTTCCAGAAGTTTTTTAAAGTTCTAACTTGTAGCTGCTGCTTTCTATAACTAACTAATACCAACATGGTCAATTTCATGCTATCAAGAGTTTGATGGTAAGCTTGCAAAATTTCCAAATTTGAAAATGCATTCTGGGGTGCTGTTTGGAAGTGATTCCTGCATATATTAGGGCCATACATATAACGCAACACCACCCAGCATCAGGTATTACTTTCCAATTACTGCTATAAAAAATTACCACAGGGCTTCCCTGGTGGCGCAGTGGTTGAGAGTCTGCCTGCCGAGGCGGGGGGCGTGGGTTCGTGCCCCGGTCCGGGGGGATCCCGCATGCCGCGGAGCGGCTGGGCCCGTGGGCCGTGGCCGCTGGGCCTGCGCGCCCGGAGCCTGTGCTCCGCGACGGGAGAGGCCGCGGCGGTGAGAGGCCCGCGTACCGCAAAAAAACCCCAAAAAAAAAAACCAAAAAAAAAAAACCAAAAAAAAAAATTACCACAAATTTAGCATCTTAAAACAACACACATATATTATCATATACTTCTGGAGGTCAGAACGTTCAAAAATGAGTCTTAGGGCCCCAAATCAAGGTGTCGGCAGGGCTGCGTGCCTTCCGGAGGCTGCCCACATTCCTTAGCTTGTGGTCCCTCCCAGCCACGGCATCTCTCAGGCTTCGGCTTCCCTCAGCACATCGCCCTCCTTCTAACTCTGACCCTTCTGCCTCCCTCTTTATAAACACCCTAGTGATTACATTGGATCCACCCAGATAATCCAGGACACTCTCTCTGTCTCAACGCCCTTAACATTATCACATCTGGAAAGTCTCTTCTGCCATGACACCTGACACATTCACAGTTTCCAGGGATTAGAACATGGGCATCTTTGAGGGGCCATTATTCTATCTACCACAAACACTTTGATGAAAGAATGTACAAGATCCCAGAAGAAACAGCACTTATTAACACACTCTGCGCTTTAGGCACTGGAGAAGCAAAGATGCTATAAAAGGGCTGAGTCCCCACTCTCAAGTTGCTTCCTCTGGGAAGATCCAGGTAAACCACCAGCTGGCACAGAAACATCCTATAGGGCTGTGATCTTGGTGCTGGTCTCCAAGCACCACTAGCAGCATTTACCTAGGTCTACAACGATTCTCAGAAACATTTTCACATATGAACCAAACAAAAAGGCCAATAATGGGCAGGTACTATGTTCATTTCAAACATGAGGAAGCTGGGATTCAAAAAGGTGAAGTGTCTGCCTAAGGTCAGATAGTTTCTAAACAGTGCAGCCAAGACAAGAGACAATTAACCTCAAAAACTCACCCCAGGGTCTTACCCCTTTCCATGATCAGGGGCCCAGGGACAGAGCCCGATAACAGGATCCTGGACTTCTACAACCTACATGTATGTCCCATCTACAAAATGGAGGTCTATCAGTCAGGACTCTTCCTGCTGCCAAAAACTCAAGCCAGCTTAAGAGAAAAACCAACAAACAAACTGGGGGATAAGGACCATCTCATTGACTTATATAGTTTACAAACTCCAATTTTATAAGAGTGAAGTTCCAAGAAGGCAGGAACACTGTTTCTCCCTCTCTGCACTTTGGTATTCTCCAGTATGGTGCACTGTGCCCGGCACACAAAGTAGGTACTTGTGGCAGACACACTCACTGGTAACCCCCAATGAGTCAAACCCTTGTATAACCCCTTCCCCTTGAGTGGGACTTGTTTCCAACCAGTGGAATGTGGCAAATGTGATGACATCATTCCCTAGATTAGGTGAGCAAACTGCAGCAAGAGATTTCCCTTTGCTGGCTTAGAAGAAGTAGCTACCACGCCGACAGAAGGCCTGTGAGTAGACCACGTGGCTGGGAGCTGTGGGTGGCCTCTGGGAGCTGAGAGTGGCCTCTGGCTCATAGCACTAAAATGGGGCCGTGGTCCTATAGCTCCGAGGAAGTGAATTTTGCCAACAATCTGAATGAGCTTGGAAGATGATTCATCCTCAGTCAAGCCTCCAGATGAGCACACAGCCCAGATGATACCTTGACTGCAGCCTTGTGAGACCCTGAGCAGAGGACTAGCCAAGCCCAGGCTCCTGACCTACAGAAACTGAGATAAACTTAGGTTGATAATAAACAAGCCTCTAAGTTTGTGGTCATTTGTTCCACAGCAACAGGAAACTAACACAGTATTCAGTAAATATTTACTGAAAACGGGAGAGATGAGAGAGAGAAGTAGAAAGGAAAGGAAATGAGAGACAGAAACAGTAAGTAGGCAGGTCAGTCCGGAAGATATTTGACTTTAGCACAACTGAATCCAGGACCTCAAAAGATGTCAGTAAGACTTTTCACTCCCGTGTGTGTGTGTGTGTGGGGGGGGGGGGGGG